>NC_060071.1:53292423-53595453 GCF_922984935.1 Meles meles
CCACACATATTCTTTTCTTCAGACAAGCCGGTTACTATATTTTTGCCATGTTACCCCACCTTTAAGAAAACTTTGCTAGGGGTGCCTGGGTGGCTCAGTGGGCTAAAGCCTCTGCCTTTGGCTCAGGTCATGATCCCAGAGTCCTGGGATCGAGCCCCACATTGGGCTCTCTGCTCAGCCTGCTTCCCTTCCTCTCTCTGCCTGTCTCTCTGTCTACCTGTAATCTCTGTCTGTCAAATAAATAAATAAAATCTTTAAAAAAAAAAAAAAAAACTTTGCTGTTACAATCAAATCCTATCTCTTCTCTTTCATAACTATTTTATGGTACTGAACTATAAAAGAAAATAAGACCTTTCTGTTTTTCATTAAATCACAATCTTCTTAAAAAGCAGTAACTACAGGAGGTGCCTAGGTGTCTCCAACGGTTAAGTGTCTGACTCTTGGTTTTGGCTCACATTATGATCTCAGGGTGGTGATATCAAGCCTGGAGTAGGGCTCCATGCTCAGCGGAGAGTCTGCCTGAAGATTCTCTCCCTCTGCCTCTCCCCCTCCCCCAACTAGAGCATGTGCATGCACTCTCTCTCAAAAAATAAATAAATTTTTTTAAAAAAAGAAATTTAACTTTTAAAATTCTATAATTTGATTTGTCCTCTAAGAAATATTATTGTATAAATACTAATTATTTTGTCCCTAATATTTTTTAAGATTTATTTGTTTGAGAACAAGAGAGAGAGAAAGAAAACATGAGTGGGGGGAGATGCAGAAGGAGAATGAGAGAGAATCTTCAAGCTGATTCCCCATGATGGCAGAGCCCGATGCAGGGCTTGATCCTAAAACCTGGAGGTCATGACCTGAGCAAAATCCAGAGTCAGCCACTTCACCACCTGAGACACCCAGGTACCCCTGTCCCTGAATTTCTATACTGATTCATTAACCTACAGCTCTAACAAGAGTTTAAGAAATAATTACCAAAACCACAAAAATTATTTATATTCTTGATCCAACTCTTTCACTTGTAGGAGTCTCCTAAGCATCTAAACTATCAAAAAGCTAAATGCAAGAAAATACTAATTACAGCATTATTTAAAACAACAGTCATGGGATTTTTTTTTGAAGCTTGAATGAATACAGTGGAAGCTGAAAAGAATTACATGCAGCCATTAGGAATGAAGTGACAAAGGATTGCCAATATGAAAAAATATTCAAATCTCATGAAGAATAAGAGGAGATAAAACTTCGTTTACACATTCTCAACAATTTAAAATATATATGGTGCCATACAAATTATCAAAATGCAAATAGAAGACTAGAAAAAAATACTGCAACATATATGACCAAAAAAGGATAATACTCCTATTACTTAAAGGGCTCTTAAGATACAGCAAGAAAGGACAGATGACCATTAAATATGGACAAGAGGGCGCCTGGGTGGCTCAGTGGGTTAAGCCGCTGCCTTCGGCTCAGGTCGTGATCTCGGGGTCCTGGGATCGAGTCCCGCATCGGGCTCTCTGCTCGGCAGGGAGCCTGCTTCCCTCTCTCTCTCTCTCTCTCTCTCTGCCTGCCTCTCTGTCTATTGTGATCTCTCTCTGTCAAATAAATAAATAAATAAATCAAAAAAAAAAAAAAAATATGGACAAGAAAGTATGAAAGGGCAAGTCACAGAAAAAGAAACAAAAATGACAAATAAGTATGAATAAAAAGATACTCAGCTTCAGTAGTGGGTTAAAAAAATGTTTTTGTCTCTCTTCAGATTGACAAAGGTATAAGATACTGAGCATTTTTATAGACTGCTACTGGAGATAGATATTATTAAGACCTTTATGGAAAATGATCTGGCAGCACCTATCAGAATTCTAATGCCCCTACCTCTAACCAAGAAGCCCACTTCTACGGCGGTATTTCATAGAAATAAAGGAATCTGTAATTAAGGATAAATGTTTACTGATGCATTTTTAGCAAAACAAGGAACTGGAAATAAATTGGATGTTTATTAATAGAGAAATAATACATTTTAATACAGCCATGATTTAGAACATTATGTAGCCATGAGTAAGAATGAATTGCGTCTGTGCATATAAATTTAAAGCGGTGGTTGTCAATACGGCTACACGTTAGAACCATCTGGGGAGGGGAGGTATGAATTCTGCTGCCCAGCTTCACCTAAGACAATTAACTCAGAATCTTTGGGGGTTGGACCCATTAGTACTTTTAATGCTCTTTGGCATTTCCAATATAGAGCCAACGTAGCAAACTATTAACTTCAAGGAATGTCAACCATATATTGTTAAGTGAAAAAAGTACATTATGAATATATTATGAACCAGGAAGGAAGGGAGGGAGAGAGAGAGGAAGGAAGGAAAGGAAGCAGGAAATAAGGAACAAACAAAATAACAGAGGAAGGAGGGAATCAAAAGAGATTTCTCTGTGTGTGTGCCTATGTTCAAACATACATATATACATATTCATGAATTAGTGTGTGGTATTTATTCCTAAAGGATAGATGATAAGTGTGGAAGAATACACAGTATCTCAATATTAGTTACCTGTGGAAGTATAAAATGGAAAAAAAAATTGCAAGATTATATTAATTTTTACATTATACTTCATAATTGTTTATTTAATAAGCATGGCTTATTTTGTTTTAAAAAACAAAACATGGGGCACCTAGGTGGCTCAGTGGGTTTAAAGCCTCTGCCTTCAGCTCAGGTCATGATTCCAGGGTCTGGGATGGAGCCCCACATCGGGCTCTCTACTCAGTGGGGAGCCTGCTTCCTCCTCCCTCTCTCTGCCTGCCTCTCTGCCTACTTGTGATCTGTATCTGTCAAATAAATAAATAAATAAATATTTTTTAAAAATAAAAAATAAAAAACAAAACATTAAAAGCATGCATATGGGGGAAAAAAGGAAAGAAATGAAAACTTCATGGGATATGAGTACATTTTTCCTTCTCCACATCTAATAGTGTATAATCTGGTTATATGCTTTATAAGGCAGTACTGTTAAAATGGGGAGATCTTTCCCATAAACTGTTGGTCAGCAATGCACTGGTAGCAGAGAATCAAGAGCTGTTTTGCTTTCAGCTAGGAAGAAGAGGACAGAGGCTCTCCCTAAGAGCACATGCAGTGAATTCAAACAACTATGACCTTTAGCCTTCACCTTCTGAAGCCTCAGTTTTCTGAGCTATAAAAAAGGAACTAGATGCATCTCTTATACATGATTTGATGCAGCAAATATTCAGGTCTCCTGTTGAAAAGATTAAGAGAGACACAAGAGGATGGGAAGAATGTCTGACTTTGTTAGGAGTTCTGGGGCACAGAAGATTGTTGTTAAATCTGAAGCTCATACACACATTTTACTTGAGAAGAATTTATTGAGTAGCACTGAATCTTGGGCCTAGCTGAAATTCACAAAGCCAGGATAATCCCCTTGAGGTCCTTAGGCTATTTCCAGGGGCAACAGATAGTAGCTGGTACATTTTCAGCACCAGAGGAATCTACACTGTGTTTGGGAAAACAGTTTTTGCTCTGGTTTTTAAAAGAGGTGGGTTAATGGGGTGCCTAGCTGGCTCAGTTGGTAGAGCACGTGATTCTTGATCTCGGGATCATGAGTTCTGAGCCCTATGTTAGGTGTGGAGATTAATTAAAAACAAAATATTTTTAAAAAAAATAAAATAGGGGCACTCGGTGGCTCAGTCAGTTAAGCTTCTGCCTTTGGCTCAGGTTGTGATCCCAGATCATTACTCAGTGGGGAGTCGGCTCCTCCCTCTCCCTCTGCTCCTCCTCCCTGTTCATTCTCTCTCTCTTTCTCATAAATACATAAAAAATTTTTAAACAAATAAAATAAATAAAAAGAAGTTGGTTGAGATTTTAACTCCATGATTGGGTCACCACCTCGGCATGGAGGCCCTCCTGATGATTATACCAAGAACACTCCCCAATGACACAGTATCCTAGGTACATCTTCTTTGTAGCACTTAGAAACACCTGCAATCCTCTGAATGATTAACATCTATGTTTATCAGCTGCCTTTCCAAATATTAATCCTTTGAGGGCAAGGACTAGATCTGCATGTTTACTGCTACACATCCAAAACGGGTTCAGCTGTGAATGAGATCCCCAAACCCAGCCCACGCTATGTTGAGCACTGGGACTAAGACTTCCACACTCCAAAACTATGAAGCCCCTCAAGAAATGCAAAGCAGTTTCTGTTCTAAAGAATCCATAAAAACAAAACATGTGTGTCTTAAACTAGTATGTTTAAAATAATTATAAATAATAATGATTAACTTACTCTAAGAAAAAAAAAGAAACTGACTAATATATAGTGCCTGTTGGAAGTAAGAGGCTTAGCACTCTCCTGATTTTCTTAAGATTTCATTCTATTCTCCTTCTGAAAAAATGTAGAGCACCTCCTTCAACCTTTCCATCACATCTTTCTCTATTCCTCTTGAGACTTTCCCACTACTTACTCACCACCATACTGAACTATTTTGTCAAATCTTTTTTCTTCTCTCTTTCCCATCCCCTGACAAAAGAAAAAAAAATCTGGAGGGCTTAGCAAGCTTCTTAAACCATGTGGACAAGTGAGGCATACTGGAGTGGCCCAATAAACCTAGACGAAAGAAATGTACACACAAAGTTGTTGTTAGTGACACCTATGCAGTACTCGCTCACTGTAAACCTATTACATTTCACTCATTCCTTGAGTCATCCAGTAAACTCACAGATGGATTGATCCATGAATAATTGGGCAAATGGGGACTTTCAAGTGTAGAAAAAAATACTCAGGGCTTACAAACCAAGGATGTCAAACAGAAAATACTGAATTCAAATTACTGAGGTCAAACAAAAATTGGTTGTTAAATACCTCTTTTATTGACTAAATAGTGGGCTTTTTAAAAATGAAATGTCTTAGAAAAGAGCATCCTTTTAATTTTTTTTTATTTTTAAGATTTTATTTATTTATTTGACAGAGAGATCACAGGTAGGCACAGAGAGAGGAAGGGAAGCAGGCTCCCTGCTGAGCAGAGAGCCCGATGCGGGGCTCGATCCCAGGACCCTGAGATCATGACCTGAGCCGAAGGCAGAGGCTTTAACCCACTGAGCCACCCCGGCGCCCCAAGAACATCCTTTTTAAACTCACAACTGAATGTATCAAGATTTAAGCCATGAATTAAACTTTTCTCATTTGGGCTTTTATCTTTTGCTTTTTTTCTAAGTGGGCTCCGTGCCCCATGTGGCGCTTGAACTTATGACACTGAGATCATGACCTGGGCCAAAACCAAAAGTCAGACATTCAACTGACTACACCACCCAGGTGCCCTGGCAAAAAAATATTTTAAAAGTAACATGGTATGTGATGAGCATGAAAAGTCTCAAAATTTGGGGGGAAGGTGAATCGTGCATTAAAATAATTGCCCAGATATTTCAGGAAATGAGTAGAATCTTATCTACTATGGGGTAATTGAATCAAGGGAGCAGAATCCCTACTGGACATCAATATCGTGTATATTAATGTGTACTGTGTACACTGAAATTCTTTATAAAGGACTGAAGAACCTTGAGAATCTGTCCCTTACTGCCCTTTGCCCTTTCCTTTTACCTTTCACCCAAGGGCTCTGTAATCCCTGCAGCAGCTTCACAAAGGAGACAGTAACAATTTTCCCCTTTTGGAAATCAGTACAGCAATTTGCTGGGGATCATATGTGATGAGCACCAGAGTTTAATCCTTTACCGCCTGACTCCCCAGTTTCAACCTCTGCCATTTCCTCTGAGATACCCCAAACCCTATCTTTCTCTCTCTCTTCTCTGTCTCCATCTGACTGCTGCTTCAGCACTGCAGGCTCAGACCCTGGCATAGACACACAGCGAAGCCTCCTTCTACCAAGAGGAACCTGAGTTTTCATCCTACATTCTTACTGTATGATCCTTACGTCTTCATTTCAGCCTTAAGTCAATTTGATCTTGAGCTGCCAAGATCTTGTAGAGAGAACTGCCTGATTGTGTCAAGGGACTGCCAGGGGCTTCACCCCAAAAGAGGAGACAAGGTAGAAGCTCCTGGGGGCACATGAACTTTGACAGCTTTATTTCTCAGAAAGAGAGACTATGGTTAAGTTTCAGAGATTCTTTATGGCTTGTCCTGCCTTTGCACCACAGAACTGGAGTTCTGCTCCAGGTCTCCTGCCCTCAGATTTTTCCACTACTCAGCAGTGGCCTCTAGAGGGCTCAGGTAGAGTAACTTCTAAATCTCTTTATATTGTACTTAGTTTCTTCTTTCAAGATTCTGCTCTTCACAGTAAGTCGTATTGTTTACTTTTTTTTTTTTTTTTTAAGATTTTATTCTTCAGGGTTGCCTGGATGGCGCATTTCAACTCTTCATTTCAGCTCAGGTTGTGATCTCAGGATTGTGAGATCAAGATCCACCCCCCCCCCTCAGTTGAATAAATTTTTTTTTTAATTTAATTCTTCATGGTATATTATGGTATTATCTACCTGGCTGCCAACTAAAAGAGGTGGAGAAAGAAAGCTTCTCTGAGGCTCTTAAGTTTTGTTTTGTTTTGTTTTGTTTTTAAGGGTGGTGGGGCAGAGAGGCAGAGGGAGAAAGAGAGAATCCTTTTTTTTTTTTTTTTTTTTAAGATTTTGTTTAGTTGACAGAGAAAGACAGAGTGAGAGACGGAACACAAGCAGAGGGAGTGGGGGGAGGGAGAAGCTGGGCTCCTACCACTTGATCCCAGGACCCTGGGATCACTACCTGAGCGGAAGGCAGACGCTTAACAACTGAGCCACCCAGGCACCCTGAGAGAGAGAATCTTAAGCAAACTCCACACCCAGGGTGGAGCCTGATGTGGGGCTAAATCTCACAACCCTGAGAACCAGACCTGAGCTGAGATCAAGAGTCAGATGCTGAACCAACTGAATCACCCAGGCACCCCTACTCTGAGGATTTTAAAGGTGAGGATTATTTAAAGTAAGAACCAAATGGTATCCTCTTCTCTTCATCCAGAGAAAGCACTCAACAGCGCCTCCCGCATATACTGCAGGGATGCAGTCCTGGTGAGTTATGTCTCAGAGAGTTACACTGGATCGGGAAGCCCCCGGCAGCAGCTATACTCTTCCATGGACTCTTTCATTTCTTCTCCAGAACAGCCCAAATCTAAGCTCCATGTTGACTTTCAAGGCACAAGAAAGACAGGCTTTCTCTGATGGTCATAAAGACTCCCTTGCTTCCACAAACAAGCAAAGACTGAATGATCATCCGCCACTAGAAGAGACTTCTTCTTTCTTTGAAAGAGTGTATCTTATTCAACATTCATTCTGCAAACATTTGTGAATGCCTAGCAGGCACTGTGCTAGTGATGGTTTTCATCCCTTCCAACACCAGAACTCCATAATTCCATGACTTTTTTGATGACTAGAGAGAAGGAACAGGTGCTGTGGCAAAACCTAAAAGGTGATAAGTAATAATCCTAGACATTCTGAGCAATCTTAGAGGGTGTGTCTATTTGTAGCATGTTGGGGGTAAGCAACACACTGAAGTATACTGAGTTCTGAGACAGAAGACAGGTTAAAATAATTCTCATAAATTAAAAGGCCTTCTACTGAATGTACAAATACTACACACTTAAGCAACCTTATCAGACAAGTGGTTGAGAATGGGTCTTGCTCAGTAAGTACCATGAACACATATGCAGATGGTGCATACCCCGCAGAAGGCATAGCAGAAGGCATAGCAGGCAATGCAAGTAAAAAGGTGGTAAAACTCACCAATGTTCTTCAGTGACACAGGGGTGATGTAACTAACTGTTACAATGTTCTTTCTTCCACTTCTTCATTAATCCATTCTGAAATGAAACAGAGAGAAAGCAAAATCTTTTAAAGCACTGTGATTTGGACATTAGTAACTGGTTTTCCATTAAAATATTTTCACCCTTGGGGCGCCTGAGTGGCTCAACTGGATGAGCATCTGCCTTCAGCTTGGGTCCTGCTCCCAGGGATGGGGCCCCATTTTGGGCTCCCTCCTCAGTGGGAAGCCTACTTCTCCCTCTCCCTCTGCCACTCCCCCTCCTTGTGCTCTCTTCTCTTGCTCTCTGTCAAATGAATAAATAAAATCTTTAGGAAAAACAAACAGCTTCACCCTTTTAATTTTGTCTCTGGATTTTTTTAATCTCCTTCCCTCTCTATTAATTTTGCATTTGTTCTTTTCAATACTTCTGCCTTCTTCTAGTCAAGGAAGGTAGAACTTAGCCTACTTGCCTTTTCCACTTTAATCAGTAATTACTATGGGCACTATTAGAACTATATTTGAATAGGTTCCAAAATCTGTTCCTCAAAGCCACTCATTAATTCAACAAACATTTTGCATAGAAGGAAAATACTCATTTTTAGTTAATATAAATAAATAGCACATTTTATGAAATATAAGCAAATACTAACTTGAAGCTTTAATTTTTATATCAAGAAAATATAAAAGTGTCTTCATCGCGGTAATCACATCACAATGTACACATGTATCAAAACATCACACTGCCACCTTAAATACATTCAATCTTTATCTATCTGTCGATTACACCTCAATAAAGATAAAAAGAAAATGTAAAATTTTGTGACAAGTTGTACCCAAACAAAGCTGGTTAGTCTTAGGTTCTCCTGTTGTCCTGCTGAACTAATAATGAGGATCACTGAGTGAAGACTTATTTTGTCAGACAATATATCTAAAAATTTGGATTCTGGGGCACCTGGCTGACTCAGTTGGTTGAGCATGCTACTCTGGATCTCTGAGTCATGAGTTCAAGCCCCACCATGGGTGCGGAAGGAGGGAGAGAGAGAGAGAGAGAAACAAGTTGAGTACTAATTTTAAAAACCTGGGGAGCCTGGGTGGCTCAGTGGATTAATCCGCTGCCTTCGGCTCGGGTCATGATCTCAGGGTCCTGGGATCGAGCCCCACATCGGGCTCTCTGCTCCGCAGGGAGCCTGCTTCCTCCTCTCTCTCTGCCCGCCTCTCTGCCTACTTGTGATCTCTCTCTCTGTCAAATAAATAAATAAAAATCTTTAAAAAAAAAAAAAAAAAAGAAATCTCTAATTTTAAAAACCTTTGGATCCTGCTCTTTTCACCCCTTTAGCCAACTGATCTATCCTAACTCTGGGTACACTTGTGCAGATCACTTGACTTTATTTTCATTATCTGGAAAGCAGATAGTAATTTGATCCCTGTAATTATTGTGATGGTTAGTTTTATGTGTCAGCTTGGATTGGCCATGGTACCCAGTTGTGTGGTCAAATACAGGTCTAGATGTTGTTGGGAAGATGTTTTTCAGATGTGATTACCATTTAAATCAGTAGACTTGAAGTAGATTACCTTCCATAATGTGAGTAGGCCTGAGGCAATCAGTGGAAAACCGTCAGAGAAAAGACTGAGGTCCCCAGCACAAGGAATTCTGTTTCCAGACTCAAGACTGCAAGACTGACTCCTGCCAACGTCCAGCCTGCTGGCCTGCTCTGCAGACCTCAGACTGGCCAGACCCCAGATCTCATGAGCCAACTCCTTAAACTAAATCTCTCTCTCTCTCAGTCTCTTTCTTTCTTTCATTCTCTCTTTCTATATATATAATTTATTCTGATGATAGATAAATAGGCAGGCAGGCAGAAAGATAGCCTATCAGTTGTGTTTCTCTAGAGAACCCTAACAGAGTTACCTCCCTTGCAATCATCTTAAATATGGGAATATGGTTTAAGTTTACGAAAGTTTAGTTATATAAGACCATTGTTCATTCATCACTCCCAGGTGATACACTTTTCCTGAGAATCTTATTATATTCTCTCTACCTCCCTCAACATCTAGACCTGTATTTGACCACACAACAATAAGCAACAACAGACATTATTACTTTGTAAAGGTGAGGCAGAAAAAGGATAGGGAAATTCATTATCATCAAACCAAACCTATCAACCCACTAACTCTATTAAACTCTGGCTCTCTTCTAAAGCCAAAGCAATATTCTTCAATGTATAATCAATAACATTCGTTCATACACTTATCTTGCTTTTTTTAAGAGACTTTCCACTGACATCAAACACTTTCCACGTAATCTTGCACCTCCTCCTGATTCAACGTCCTCTTATATCCTGTTACCGAAGCCCAGGATGGAAAATCCTAGAGCACAAAATTTTACACAGGGTGAATGTCAGGCTTGAAAGCTTTGGGACTTTTATCTGCCTGACACAGGATTTTGAAGTGATCACTGGATGACTAGAATTGAACTTCCCATCAATGAATACTCAGGGGTACTATTATGAGTTTTCCATTTCAATGAGTTTCTTGCTATTAGTCTCCTTCATTTAGCAATTTAATAAATGGACAATAAAAACAGCAGCCTCCAAATATGGAAGAGTTCCAAACCTTTGGCAATTAGCATGACATCAGTTTGTTCAGCCACTGTACTAATCACTGCAACATACACCAGAGAGTCAAAGTCCACTGACAAATGGAACCTCACCCATGAATCCTAAATAAATTGCTATCAGTCCATGGGCTCCCAAAATGCCCAACAGGCAGCCTGGAACTCACTAAGTTTCCTGAAACATCGGACTCGACACCTCCTCGTTTGTCTTTTCTAATGCTTGAGGAAAAGTTCAAAGCAAAAAATTATAATCCACTCTTTACAGATTTTCCTCATAAGATAACCTCTTTTTATAAGGCAAAACATCCAGATGTTTGTACCAGTGGATTTTCAATCTTCCAAAAAGAGTTTTGACTACCTAAAGCAAAAACAATAAGAGTGCACTGTGGAACTGAAAATATGCAGGAATAAAATGTATGAAAATAATAACAAAAAAACTGGGAGGAAGAAAATGGAAGTTGGAAATATTCTTATATTATACAGGTAGTGGTATAATATTATTTGATGATGTACTGCGTTAAAGATGTATTCTCTAAATGCTTGGCAAACAGCTAAAATAAAGCGATATGGTTAATAAGGTAATAATAATGGAGATGAAATATAATATTTTTTTACAATCTCAGTGAATCCAAATGATAAAAAAAAATCATAGATGAAAATGAGAATAGAAAACAAATAGCAAAATGGTAGACTTAAACCAAATCCCATTGATAATCACATTAAATATATATGGTCTACCTTGTTTCCAGAATAAATAAAGTACTCTTCCCACTCAACAATTAAAAGACAAATAACCCAACTTAAGAATAGTCAAGGGATTCTAACTAACATTTTTCCAAAGAAGACAGACAAATAGCCAGTAAGCCCATGAAAAAATTTTCAACATTATTAGCCTACAGGGAAATGGAAAGCAAAGCCACAATGAGATACCCTTCACATGCTCTAGGATGACTATAATCAAAAAGACAGAAAATGACAAGTGTCAGAAAGGATGTGGAGAAATTAGAACTCTCAATAATTATTGGTAGGAATATAAAATGATGCACACATTTTGGCAAATAATTTGGCAGTTTGTCAAAATGTTAAAGACACAGTGATCTTAATCAAGCAGATCCACTCCTATACGCAAGAGCATTGAAAATACATGTTCAGAGCACCCAGGGGCTCCGTTGGTTAAGTACTGGACTCTTGATTTTGGCTCAGGTCATGACCTCAGGGTTGTGAGATCCAGCCCCACATCAAGCTCTACACTGAGCATGGAGCCTGCTTAAGATTCTTTCCCATACAGCCACTCTGGAAAACAGTATAGCGGTTCCTCAAAAAGTTAAACATAGAGCTACCCGATGACCCAGGAACTGCACTACTAGGAATTTACCCAAAGGATACAAACATACTGATCCAAAGGGGCACCTGTACACACCAATGTTTATAGCAGCAATGTCCATAATGGCCAAACTATGGAAAGAGCCCAGATGTCCATCAACAAATGAATGGATAAAGAAGATGTGGTATACAGGGCCCTTCGGTGGCTCAGTTGGTTAAGTACCTGCCTTGGGCTCAGGTATGATCCCAGGGTACGGGTATGGAGCCCCTACATTGGACTCCCTGCTCAGCTGGGAGTCTACTTCTCCCTTTTCCTCTCCCCTCTCTCCACTCATTTTCTCTTTCTCTCTCTCTCTCTTTCAAATAAACAAATAAAATCTTCACAAAATAAAATTTTAAATAAGATGTGGGGATGCCTCAGTGGCTCAGGCTGTTGAGGGTCTGCCTCCGGCTTGGGTCATGATCCCAGAGTCCTGATATTGAGTCCCATATTAGGTTCCCTGCTCAGCAGGGAACCTGCTTCTCCCTCTGCCTGCTGCTCGCCCTGCTTGTGCTCTCTCTCTTTCTCTGACAAATAACTAAATAAACGAAATTTTTTTTTAAAAAGGGGGGGGTTAAGGTTTGTTTTTTTATGTGTATATATACAATGGAGTGTTGGATGTGTATATATACAATGGAGTGTTATTCAATGTTATTCAAAGAAAATGAAATCTTATGATTTGCAATGATGTGGACAGAACTAGAGGGTATTGGGTAAGTGAAGTAAGTCAATCAGAGAAAGACAATTCTATGATTTCACTCACATGTGGGAATTAAGAAACAAAACAGACGATCAAAGAGGAAGGGAAGGAAAACTAAAATAAAATGAAATCAGAAGGGAGACAAACCATAAGAAACTTGTAACTATAGGAAGCAAACTGAGGGTTGCTGGAGGGGAGGTAGGTGGGGGGATGGAGTAACAGGGTGATGGGCATTAAAGAAGGTAACTGATGGAATGAGCACTGGGTGTTATATGCAACTGATGAATCACTAAACTCTACCTCTGAAACTAATATACACTATATGTTAAACAATTGAATTTAATATAATAAAATTAAAATTAACTTTTTTAAAAAGATTTTCTTTCCCTCTCCCTCTACGTCTCCTCCCACTCATACTCTCTTTCTCTCACTCAAAGAAAAAAGAAAGCATATGCCCACATAAAAAAATTTGTACATATTCACTGCAGCATTATTCATACTATCCAAAAAGTGGAAACAACCAAAATGTCTATCCATTGACAAATGGTTAAACCAAATGTGGTATGTCCATAAAGTGGAATATTGTTCAGTAAGAAAAAGGAATGAGGTACTGATACATGATACAACGTGTATCACAACATGTACTACCTTTGCAGTGAAGATGAAGAGATGGTGCAGTTTGATGATATTGAGGAGAAAAGGACATGGAAGCAGCAAATGTCCCAGGCCCTGGCAAAGTTCCATCCTTGCAGGACAGTAAACATACAACAAACTATAGCCATGATAGATGCTACATACTTGAAATCATGGGAAAAAGTCTCATATTTATGAATGGAGAAAAAGGAATTCGGACGTGGAAGGGAAGGAAAAAGAAAGAAGGAAGAGGGAGACATTGATTTCATGGATAGTAGCCAACCAGAATGCCTTGAAATAGACTGAACAGACACTATGAAATGGTCTATATACATCTCATCCAAAAATGAACTTAAATATGTTTAACAAGATAAAATGATAGTCCATTTGAATTCTTCGTAATAGAACTTCAATTCTTTAGGGTAATGATAAAAGGGAAAAAAATAACATCAAGTAAGTTTCAGAGGGAAAGAATATGCTTATTATTACAGGGAGGGGCACACAATGATGAAGTGAGAGATAACTGAAGGAAAAAAAGAAAGGGAAATAAGGATGAAGTCCTCAGGTTGCAAAAGGCAGCATACATGCAAAGTGACCTTATCTGTGAATTCTTCAGATCCTTCCAACAGCCTTTTATAAAGCCTGTTGAAAACTAACGACTCATTGTAATTGGATTTTTTCATGGAAAGTGCTGAAGACTCTGCCTAGGACCCAGGTTGACTGAGACAAAACAAAACAGCCTGAGGGAGGTTGGTAGAAATAGCAGAGTAAAGACCTCCAAAAAGTCATGCCTTAAAAGCAATGAGAACACTGACCAAAAAATAATTATCAAATTGAATTTTTTTGAACTCTGGAAATTAACCTAAGGCTTGCAACAACTGAAGAAGGATTTATTCAAGAAAACTGGCTGAGTTTGGGTAAGAACAGGGAGCACCTCTATGGCATTTTTAACTTGTCTTGTGCTCATCCCCTTCTCCCCAGCTATGCGATAGCCTTGAAAGCCAACAACCTCTGAACATGGTAAAAACAAAACAAAATAAACAAAAACTGCCTAGAAGCCCTGGAGAAATGGAAACTGGTTTGGAACTCTCCAAAAACATATTCTCAGAGAACTGTCATTATCTGATGTGTCTGGCACATCCCTCAAGCCTCCACTGCTAGCATTTACAGTTATTTGACCTGACTCAGAGACCACTTGTTGCAAACAACCTTTTCCTCAGGGGCGTTTGTTGAAAATATTCAGCACCAATTATTTAATATTGCCACTGTCTGAGAAAACTAAAATAATGGAAAACACGAGAAGTTGACCAAAATACTTAAAGGGAAAAACTAAGAAATAAGATGTCCCTAGGGGGCCCTGAGAACTCCAACCTATTCCTGGGAATCTACAAGGCCACACATAAGCATAGAGAGGCTGCATGCGTGCCAAGGGCCATTTGAAGTCCCATGAAAGATCTAAAAGGGCCCTACTTTTTCACCTAGGGCTGACCTGAAAGCTCTGTGAAAGCAAGAAGGAAAGGCCAAGAAAGAGCTGTAAAGCCTAAATGTTGAAGGAGCACCCGAACATGCACACGGAGCCCATCAGCAATGGGCAGGAGGCCTCCTGGTTCCAGGCATTTAAGAAATTTCTGTCTAGTCACGAGCTATTAAGCTAATCAAACAGAAATGCCAGTTGCCACAAATGACAAAAAGTATAGACATTACAGATTAGTTCAGGAAAGTGGACAAACGAACTCACAAGCACAAAGAACAGCAACAAAATCTGATTTCCAGTCTTGCCATATTACATTATTTCAAAAGTCCTGGTTTTTATTTTAAAAAATTACAAATCACACATAGAAACAAGGAGACATGGTTCATACAAGAAAAAGAAGAGTCAAAAAAAAAAAGAAAGAAAGAAGCTAGAGGAGGCTACATGTTAGACTTATCAGATAAAGATTTTAAATGAGCTATTTTAAATATGTTCAAAGAATTAGGGAAACCATGTATAAAGAACTAAAGAAAAGTGCAAGAATTATGCCACACCAAATAGAGAATATCAATAAAGAGAAATTTTAACAAAAGAGAAAAAAAACCTAATAAATTTAACAGCATTGAAATCATACAATTTTTTTTTACCATAATGGGATAACATTAGAAATCAATAAAAGAGGGGCACCTGGGTGGCTCACTGGGTTGAGGCCTCTGCCTTCGGCTCAGGTCATGATCTCAGGGTCCTGGGATGGAGCCTGGAATCAGGCTCTCTGTTCAGCAGAGAGCCTGCTTCCCCCTCTCTCTGCCTGTCTCTCTGCCTACTTGTGACCCCTCTCTGTCAAACAAATAAATAAAATCTTTAAAAAGAAAAAGAAATCAATAAAAAGGAAATCTGGGACATTCCACAAGTATGTGGAAATTAAATAAGGCACTCCAAAATTAAGCAGTGAGTCAGAAAAGAAGTCACAAGTTTAAATTAGATAGTAATTTGAGATGAATGAAAACAAAAACATACTAAAATCCCACTATAAACCTTATGGTATACAACTAAAGCAGTGTTTGGAGAAAAGCTTCAATCTGTAAACACCTATAGTGTATTTTTAAAAAAATCTCGAATCAAAAACCTAACATTCCACCAAAAGGAACTAGAAAAAGAGCAAACTAAACTTAAAACAAGCATAAGGGGGAGAAAACAAGCATAAGGAAGGAAATAACATAGCAGACATAAATGAAATAGTGTAAAACAAAAGGAAAGAACCAACAAAATCAAAAGTTGGTTCTTTGTAAAAATCAGTAAAAATGACAAACCTTTAGCTAGATTAATCAAGAAGAAAGACAGAGAACATTAAAAAGATTAAATTCTGGGATGGGAGCATTACTTACAACCTTACACACAAAAAAAGAATTATAAGGTAATGCTATGAACAGCCAGCAAAGTACGTCACCTATATGAAACAGACACATTTCTAAGACACAACCTACCAAAATTGACTCAAGTAGAAACAGAACATCTGAATAGACCTATAACAAGTGAAAAGATCAAGTTAGCAGTAAGAGGAGTATATCTGGGGCGCCTGGGTGGCTCAGTGGGTTAAAGGCTCTGCCATGATCCCAGAGTCCTGGGATGGAGCCCTGCGTCAGGCTCTCTGCTCAGCAGGGAGCCTGCTTCCTCCTCTCTCTCTGCCTGCCTCTGCCTACTTGTGAGCCTGCTTCCTCCTCTCTCTCTGCCTGCCTCTCTGCCTACTTGTGATCCGTCTGTCAAATAAATAAATAAAATCTTAAAAAAAAGAAAAAAAAAGGAGTATATCCCAGGTTCGTAGCTTACCGGCCAACGGCCTCACCGGGCCCTCAACCTCGCGGGGGCCCTCAGCACCATGGCAGCGATGTAGGCGGAGGCGGCAGGGCCCTCGGCGGCCCATGGGGGCGACTGGGCACTCCAGAGCACTAGGCCAGCCTCCCAGAGGCGGTGGGGCCACGAGCGCCGGGAGTTGGAGTACCTGAGGAAGACGCACTATGTCATCACCGGCCACAACTCCTCACAAGCTTCAGTTGACCTGACCACAAACCGCTTGAGCTTCATCTCGCGGGGCCACCTCGAGATCTTTCCACCCCACCCCACCCCAGCCTCCTGCACATGCGCACGCGCGGCAGCCGTGGTACCACGCCCAGAGCGTTCCAGCCCAGACCAGGACCGACGCCAGCGGCGATTTCCACCTGCACTGCTTCTTCAAGAACGGGTGTTCGCCATGTTCCAGAGACGCAGGGCGCTATCGCTGCAGCTGCCCCACAATGCTTCCCGAGCACAAGCATCAAGATCCTGTACACTGCCCTGTCCAGTGGGAAGAGGCAAAAGTAGGAGGCTCCCAGTCTCGGGTGAAACCTGTGCAGGCCCACATTCTTGTCCCTGATCATCAACTTGATTCCAGACACCATGGTCCACCTCATGAGTCCCCTTCCCTCCCCCACGGGAACCATCAGTGCTGCCAACAATCGCCCATCCAGCCCCCCGGGGAGCAGGGTCTTCGGGTACAAATGGGTTAGGTGATACCAACTGACATCAACTGAATGGCCAACAACTGGCAGCCGGAAAATGAAAAGGAAGCTTCTGGTGCAGACAGCCCCAAGGATGAGTCAAAGCCACCTTATTCATGTGCACAATTCACAGTACAAGCAACTTCGATGGCTCCTGAGAAGAAACTTACTGTAAATGGAATTTATACTCACATCATCAAAAATTACCCATACTGCAGGACAGCAGAAAAGGGCTGGCAGAATCCAATTCACCACAATCTCTCTCTGAATCCTTATTTGATCCAAGTACAACATTCCCAGGAAGAACCAGACAAAGGCTCATTCTAGAGGATAGATCCTGCCTCTGAAAGCAACTTAATAGAGAAGGCTTTTAGGAAAAGACGGCCTGGGTGCGTGCCTTGCTTTAGAACCCCTCTGGGACCACTCCCCTCTAGAAGTGCCCTGGCCTCTCCCAATCATGCTGCAGTGCTGTCTGCTCTCTCCTTGGTGCCCGGACCCCCGAGAGCCTGTCAAGGATGCTTCACTGGTTCCCCTGAAGCCTGAGTCCAGGGCCTCACAGCTCAAACTGTCCATCATCATGAGGCATGGCTTGCCCAGAGTGTACCAGGCTCACCTCTCCTCTCTCTTGTTGGCCCATTTTAACTGCCGGGCAGTGGCAGCTGCCACCCACGATCAAGCCCATCACCCACACGGACACCATTCCTGGTGGTCACCTCGACCTGCCAGCAGCCTGTTGTGCAAAGGGTGCATGTCTTCCACCAGATCACCAGCATGGCCAGCCTGGCCCCAGAGAACATATGCACTGTCACTGGCCATGCTCTGGTCATTCAGGTGATCGTGCTGGCCCCTCATAAGGCAAAGCCGCAAGAGAATGGAGATCACAAAGAAGTAAAAGTGAAAGTGGAACCTATTCCTGCCATTAGCCATGCCACACTGGGCTCTGCTAGCCACATCATTCAGATGCCACAGACCACCCCTGTTCACATGGTCACCATAGTGCAGCAGGCACCTCTAGGTCAGCACCAGCTACCAATAAAAATGTCACAAAATGGGACTCACGTGGTGCCAATCTCTGCTACGGCCAGGTGAACAAGGTGGCGAGTTCTCTGCACATGTGGGCAACACATGTATCAGCATCGGCCTCCCTGCGTACAAAGCACTGGAATGGTGACCAGACAGAGCAGCCGGAACTGAAGCAGGTCCAGACAGAAGAGGACAAGAGCATCATCATCACCGTGAGTGTGGACACGCCGCCGGGAGCTGGCAGGGAGAAATATATCCAAAACCAGCGACTGCCACAGCTTTTCTTGCTGTAATATCAACACTGTGGTGCCAAAAGGAGACACTGCCTCTTAACGACACTGGGAGCACATTGTCTTGCTGGGTAGAGGACCCGACAGTTGGACTTCATCTCAGCACTGAAAACACAAAACCCAGGTGCCCTTAAAGCCCCTAAAAGACAGAAGTCACACCTGAACAAAACCCCATGCAACCCCATGCCTGGATTCGGCAGTGTCTCACTACCCCGAGGTCAGCTTGTCACTACGCAGCTGAGCTACTGGGACACGGCAGGGACCATACCTGCCACCCTCCTAGGACCCTTGGGTCTGGCACTGGTACCTGAGACAGTAGTTCATGATTCACATGTGGAATTAGAATATTTGGAGGTGTACTTTCTTTACAAAATAATGGGGTCTTTGACATTTCAGATCATTCCATTTCTACTCTGGAGATGGAACCACACAGGACCTTTTTGTGTGATTTCATTTGGGGACAAGAAACAATGTTGTTTTGTTTCTGTTTGTTTTCAACCTATGGAATGATTTCCTTTTGTCTGTCCTGTTAACGTTTAGATGGAGCTACTTGATGAAATCTGGAGGTTTTCTGTGATACAGCAGGTGCTGGATGCAGGACGGACAGACAGACAGGTGAGATGGACACCCATGCTGGGTCCCATGTTAACCATGTCTGAAAGAACTACTGGGCTTATGGAGCTGCTCTTACCTGGGTCTCTTTCCTGCAAGTTTTTGTTGTTTGTTCCTTTGTGTTGACTTTGTCCCTGGCATAATTTCCTCTCTAAGTAAAACAAGCCTCGTTAAAAAAAGAAAAAAGAAAAGAAAGGCCCACTTCCCGGGGTTCTAGCTTTCAGAAACGGCACAGTGAGGGATTTTTCACGTGCTGCAGACAATGGATCAAGCCTCAGCTCTGATGAGTGGGGGCATTTGCCAGGAAGTGCCAAAACATAATACCCAGTGACCTAGGCCAGGCCAGGCCACCTCTCCGAGCCATCCCTGGGCAGTCCCATCCCCTCCTCTTCGGTTTCTGGGAAAGAGGTATATATGGGGAGGTCTCACCCTGAGCTGGAGGAGGCTGCAGGTCAGTGGATGCCCTGGCATCATCCTTTAACATCATCCTTCATGTTCACACCGATGGCATAGTGGGCAGGGTGGAAAGAGGGTTCCTGAGGTGCCTCTCACCTGTGCCAGAGTGAATCCAAGGCCCTCAACTGGTCACTTTCCTCTCCATGGTGGAGCAGGGTACATCCTGGCATGTGGTATGTCTGGAAGGGAGTCCCCTGGGTCTGAGGACCAGCCAAGGCTGCCAGACAGGGCTCTGAGGCCTCCTGTCTGGATGTCCGGCACTGTCCTTATAGAGCTCCACACAAGAGATGGGCAGGAGCTGAACAATGGGATCTCCAGTCCTACCTCCTTGAAGGACAGGAAGGTGCCCCCTACTGCCAACAGAGTCCAAAGCTGGCTCAGAGTGAGGGCAGGTGCTGGGCAGACCCAACACCCAGGGCCCCGATGTGGCAAAAAGGGCCCCAGGTCCCAGAAGCCAGCCTGCTACTCCCCCGGGCTCCCTCCTAGATTCCTGCTTCCCCATGAATCTGGATCCTCATCTCCTCCCCAAACTTGCCCTCAAGGCCCTGCCCTGGCCTTGGCCAGATGCACAGTCACTGTCCACATATTTGTAGGAATATCAGAAAAGAGACTTTAAACCAGGTCTCATCCCATTCAGTCTAGAGTCCTTTTGCACTATGCTATGCATTTTCTGAACTAGTGCTCCCTTCTGTCCCTGTAGGCCTGACCGCCCCTCCCCACCTTCTCCAAGTCTTACACCCGATCATGGTGAGTTGGGAGACACTTTTCCAAAGGGACTTGGGGCTCCTGGTACTATGTCTGTTGCTCTGCCATTCAGTTGTGAAGAACACATCCCTGGAGTCCCTCCAGGGTCAGGAGCAGGGGCCTCAGGGCACAACATTCCAGAAGGACGATCAGGCACAGCCATTGAGCCCCTCTCTGACGCAGGACTCCAATGTGATTCCCTTCTGTTGCCAACTCACAGTGCTGCACTGAACATCCTATATGCCCTAAAACCTGAGCACTCCCACCCCAGAGACAGGCTCTGTGTTCTCCTCTCAAGACTGAGGTATGTTGTCAGAAATCCCAGGGATGATGCCATTAATGCAGGGAGCTGCTATAAATACTCAGCTAGCAATTAATCTCAGATGCCAGCATGTTCAGACATCCCCCACCTCACATCCTTGTATTGTTGCCAAGAATCTTTTTCCTTACAGATTTATTTATTTATTATTTATTTATTTATTTATTTCAGAGACAGAGGGACGGTGGAGAGACAGAGGCGGAGACAGAATCTCCAAGCCGACTCTGCCCTAAGTGCAGAGCCTGACGAAGGGCTCCATCTCATACACTCATAGCATGACCTGAGCCAAAACCAATAGCAGGACCTTTAATTGACTGAACCACCCAAGCACCTTGCTCCTTTTGTCTACTGTGGGCCCTCCTGTCCCACCTCTTTCTGTACGTCACTGAGACCTTTGGGGTCTGCTCTGGGCTCCAACCCCCAACCCTCCTGGTGGCTGCAGTGCTCACTGCATGTCTCCCCCATCCCACCTCAGGGTAAAAGGCCTCAGCCGTGAGGAGCAAGGAGACCTGCGTGGTGTGGACCCATCGGGCGCACCTGCTGGAGAAGCAAGTAGAACACCTGGTGCCCGCCTTCCTAGACAGAGACCTCAGCTCCGTCTCCATGTTCTGGGCACATACAGAGCTTTTGCCACCACCCAAGAGGTGCTGGACCAGCTGTTTACAAGGTGAGCACCCTGTCCCTCCACAGCCTGGTGGGATCTGGCCACCTCCTCGCTGGGAGTCTTGGGAATGTCACCACACTTCCCCGAGCCTCAGTTTGCTCTGTAACAGGGGCAGAGTTATTCTAGGGACTCAGTGGGGTCCTGTAGGGAAAGTACACCTGGGTGCCTGGCCCTGTGGAAAGGTCCGCTAGAAGGGCTATGGTCGTGCTCATTTATCATCGTCCTGCTCCCCATGATGAAGCCTCTGCCTCATCCCTCCCAGTCACTATGGTCTTGAGCTGGGCTCTTTTCCCATTGGAAAAGGAGATTTGAGACTCCATCTACGCCTGTGGCCTAGCTGAAACCAGAGCATGGATGCCTGGGAATGAGCAGGGGGCCCAGGCCCACTCAGATATCTGCCATGGGGCTGGTTGGGCCCCGTTCATTCATCAAGCGTAAAGGATGCTCTCCTAGGGGCAGTCACGCAGATGCTTCTCTGGGAGCTGATGGTGAGCCTGTGCACAGAGCAGTCAGCACTCTGGAGCACCCCAGGGCTCCATATTAGTCGGGAGTCAGATAGTGACAGTAGACATGATGAGGAGTAAGGTCCAAAGGGTATTTCCTGTGATGTCCTCCTGGCCTCCTCTAGCTATGGATGCATCCTCTCTAACTCTGACAGGATGGGTGGATCTCGGGAACAGCGGAACATGTGAGTGAGCTTTGGCTAAGGCAGGAGGGCCTTTCCTCTCCAAGAGGGCAGTGAGGGGACTTCAGACTGGGCAGGTCCCAGATCTCATGAGCAAGCTCCTTAAAGTAAATCTCTCTCAGTCTCTCTTTCTTTCTCTCTTTCTATATATACAATTTATTCTGATGATAGATAGGCAGGCAGGTAGGCAGAAAGATAGCCTATCAGTTGTGTTTCTCTGGAGAACCCTAACTAATACAATTACCTCCCTTGCAATCATCTTAAAGATGGGAATATGGTTTAGATTTACGAAAGTTTAGTTATATAAGACCATTGTTCATTCATCATTCCCAGTTGATACACTTCTCCTGAAAATCTTATTATATTCTCTCTCCCTCCCTCAACATCTAGACCTGTATTTGACCACACAACAATAAGCAACAATAGACATTATTACTTTATAAAGGTGAGGCAGAAAGAGGATAGGAAAACTCAATGTCATCAAACCAAATCCATCAACCCACTAACTCTATTAAACTCTGTCTCTCTTTTAAAGGCCAAAGCAGTATGCTTCAATGTATAATCAATAACATTCGTTCATACACTTATCTTGCTTTTTTTAATATATAATTTTTTATTAACATATAGTGTATTATTAGCCCCAGGGGTACAGGTCTGTGAATCACCAGGTTACACACTTCACAGCACTCACCATAGCACATACCTTCCCCAATGCCATATTATGTTTGTTTTTTTTTTTAAGAGAATTTCCACTAACATCAATACTTTCCACGTAATCTTGCACCTCCTCCTGATTCAACGTACTCTTATATTCTGTTACCAAATCCCAGGATGGAAAATCCTAGAGCACAAAATTTTACACAGGGTGACTATCAGGCTTGAAAGCTTTGGGATTTTTATCTGCCTGACACAGGATTTTGAAGTGATCACTGGATGACTAGAATTGAACTTCCCATCAATGAATACTCAGGGGTACTATTATGAGTTTTGCATTTCAATGAATTTCCTGTTATTAGTCTCCTTCATTTAACAATTCTTTTTAATTTTTTATTTTTTTATTAACATATAATGTATTATTATTAGCCCCAGGGGTGCAGGTCTGTGAATCATCAGGTTTACACACTTCACAACACTCACCATAGCACATACCTTCCCCAGTGTCCATAACCCAACCACCCTCTCCCTACCCACCTCCCCCATAGTTTGTTCATGAGATTTAGAGTCTCTTATGGTTTGTGTCTCTCCTGATCCCATCTTGTTTCATTTATTCCTTTCCTACCCCCCACACCCTCCACGTTGCCTCTCAATTTCCGCATATCAGGGAGATCATATGATAATTGTCTTTCTCTGATTGACTTATTTCACTCAGCATAATACCCTCTAGTTCCATCCACGTCATTGCAAATGGCAAGATTTCATTTCTTTTGATGGCTGCATAGTGTCCCATTGTGTGTGTGTGTGTGTGTGTGTGTGTGTGTGTGTGTGTGTGTGTATCTTCTTTATCCATTCATCTATTGATGGATATCTTGGTTCATTCCATAGTTTGGCTATTGTGGACATTGCTGCTATAAACATTCAGGTGCACGTGCCCTTTGGATCACTACGTTTGTATCTTTAGGATAAATACCCAGTAGTGCAATTGCTGGGTATTTATAGGGTATGGTAGGGTAGATCTATTTTTAACTTTTTGAGGAACCTCCATGCTGTTTTCCAGAGTGGTTGCACCAGCTTGCATTCCCACCAACAGTGTAGGAGGGTTCCCCTTTCGCCGTATCCTCGCCAGCATCTGTCATTTCCTGACTTGTTAATTTTAGCCATTCTGACCGGTGTGAGGTGGTATCTCATTGTGGTTTTGATTTGTATTTCCCTGATGCCGAGTGATGTGGAGAATTTTTTCATGTGTCTGTTGGCCATCTGGATGTCTTCTTTGCAGAAATGTCTGTTCATGTCCTCTGCCCATTTCTTGATTGGATTATTTGTTTTTTTGGGTGTTGAGTTTGTTAAGTTCTTTATAGATTTTGGATACTAGCCTTTTATCTGATATGCCATTTGCAAATATCTTCTCCCAGTCTGTCAGTTGCCTTTTGGGTTTGTTAACTGTTTCCTTTGCTGTGCAAAAGCTTTTGATCTTGATGAAATCCCAATAGTTCATTTTTGCCCTTGCTTCCCTTGCCTTTGGCGATGTTCCTAGGAAGAAGTTGCTGCAGCTGAGGTCAAAGAGGTTGCTGCCTGTGTTCTCCTCAAGGATTTTGATGGATTCATTTCTCACATTGAGGTCCTTCATCCCTTTTGAGTCTATTTTCATATGTGGTGTAAGGAAATGGTCCAATTTCATTTTTCTGCATGTGGCTGTCCAATTTTCCCAACACCATTTATTGAAGAGGTTATCTTTTTTCCATTGGACATTCTTTCCTGCTTTGTCAAAGATTAGTTGACCATAGAGTTGAGGGTCTGTTTCTGGGCTTTCTATTCTGTTCCATTGATCTATGTGTCTGTTTTTGTGCCAGTACCATACTGTCTTGATGATGACAACTTTGTCATAGAGCTTGAAGTCTGGAATTGTGAAGGCACCAACTTTGGTTTTCTTTTTCAATATTCCTTTGGCTATTCGAGGTCTTTTCTGGGTCCATATAAATTTTAGGATTTTTTTTTTTTTTTTAAGATTTTATTTATTTATTTGACAGAGAGAAATCACAAGTAGGCAGAGAGGTAGGCAGAGAGAGTGAGAAGGAAGCAGGCTCCCTGCCAAGCAGAGAGCCCGATGCGGGACTCGATCCCAGGATCCCGAGATCATGACCTGAGCCGAAGGCAGCAGCTTAAACCACTGAGCCACCCAGGCGCCCCAAATTTTAGGATTTTTTTGTTCCATTTCTTTGAAAAAAATGGATGGGATTTTGATAGGGATTGCATTAAATGTGTAGATTGCTTTAGGTAGCATAAACATTTTCACAATAGTTGTTCTTCCAATCCAGGAGCATGGAACATTTATCCATTTGTGTCCTCCTCAATTTCTTTCATGAGTACTTTATAGTTTTCTGAATATAGATTCTTTGCCTCTTTGGTTAGGTTTATTCCTAGGTATCTGATGGTTTTGGGTGCAATTGTAAATGGGATTGACTCCTTAATTTCTCTTTCTTCTGTCTTGTTGTTGGTGTAGAGAAATAAAACTGATTTCTGTGCGTTGATATAATCCTGACACTTTACTGAATTCCTGTACAAGTTCTAGCAGTTTTGGAGTGGAGTCTTTTGGGTTTCCACATAAAGTATCATCTGCAAAGAGTGATAGTTTGACTTTTTCTTTGCCGATTTGGATGCCTTTAATTTCTTTTTGTTGTCTGATTGCTGAGGCTAGGACATCTATAACTATGTTGAATACCAGTGGTGATAATGGACATCCCTACCGTGTTCCTGACCTTAGTGGAAAAGCTTTCAGTTTTTCTCCATTGAGAATGATATTTGCAGTAGGTTTTTCATAGATGGTTTTGATAATATTGAGGTTTGTGCCCTCTATCCCTACACTTTGAAGAGTTTTGATCAGGAAGGGATGCTGTACTTTGTCAAATGCTTTTTCAGCATCTATTGAGAGTATCATATGGTTCTTGTTCTTTCTTTTATTAATGTGTTCTATCACATTGATTGATTTGCAGATGTTGAACCAACCTTGCAGCCCAGGAATAAATCCCACTTGGTCATGGTGAATAATCCTTTTAATGTACTGTTGGATCCTATTGGCTAGTATTTTGGTGAGAATTTTCGTATCTGTGTTCGTCAAGGATATTGGTCTGTAATTCTCTTTTTTTATAGGATCCTTGTCTGGTTTTGGGATCAAGGTGATGCTGGCCTCATAAAATGAGTTTGGAAGTTTTCCTTCCATTTCTATTTTTTGGAACAGTTTCAGGAGAATAGGAATTAATTCTTCTTTAAATGTTTGGTAGAATTCCCCTGGGAAGCCATCTGGCCCTGGGCTTTTGTTTGTTTGGAGATTTTTGATGACTGCTTCAATCTCCTTACTGGATATGGGTCTGTTCAGGTTATCTATTTCTTCCTGGTTCAGTGGTGGTAGTTTATATGTCTCTAGGAATGCAACCATTTCTTCCAGGTTGTCAAATTTGTTGGTGTAAAGTTGCTCATAGTATGTTCTTATAACTGTTTGTATTCCTTTGGTGTTGGTTGTGATCTCTCCTCTTTCATTCATGATTTTATTTATTTGGGTCCTTTCTCTTTTCTTATTGATATGTCTGGCTAGGAGTTTATCAATCTTATTAATTCTTTCAAAGAACCAGCTCCTAGTTTCATTGATTTGGTCTATTGTTTTGGGGTTTTTTATTTGTTTGTTTGTTTTTGTTTTTGTTTTTTGGTTTTCATTGATTTCTGCTCTGATCTTTATATTTCTCTTCTCCTGCTGGGTTTAGGCTTTCTTTGTTGTTCTTTCTCCAGCTCCCTTAAGTGTAGGGTTAGGTTGTATATTTGAGACCTTTCTTGTTTCTTGAGAAAGCCTTGTGCCGCTATATATTTTCCTCTCAGGACTGCCTTTGCTGTGTCCTACAGATTTTGAACAGTTGTGTTTTCATTATCATTTGTTTCCATGAATTTTTTCAATTCTTCTTTAATTTCCTGGTTGACCCATTCATTCTTTAGAAGGATGCTCTTTAGTCTCCATGTATTTGGGTTCTTTCCAAATTTCCTCTTGTGATTGAGTTTTAGCTTCAGAGCATTGTGGTCTGAAAATATGTAGGGAATGATCCCAGTCTTTTGATACCAGTTGAGACCTGATTTAGGACCCAGGATGTGATCTATTCTGGAGAATGTTCCATGTGCACTAGAGAAGAATGTGTATTCTGTTGCTTTGGGATGAAATGTTCTGAATATATCTGTGATGTCCATTTGGTCCAGTGTGTCATTTAAGGTCTTTACTTCCTTGTTTATCTTTTGCTTGGATGATCTGTCCATTTCAGTGAGGGAGTGTTAAAGTCTCCTACTATTATTGTATTACTGTCAATGTGTTTCTTTGATTTTGTTATTAATTGGTTTATATAGTTGGCTGCTCCCATGTTAGGGGCATAGATATTTAAAATTGTTAGATCTTCTTGTTGGACAGACCCTTTGAGTATGATATAGTGTCCTTTCTCATCTCTTATTATAGTCCTTGGCTTAAAATCTAATTGATCTGAGATAAGGATTGCCACCCCAGCTTTCTTCTGATGTCCATTAGCATGGTTCCCACCCCCTCATTTTAAATCTGGAGGTGTCTTCGAGTCTAAGATGAGTTTCTTATAGGTAGCATATTGATGGGTTTTGTTTTTTTATCCATTCTGATATCCTGTGTCTTTTGACTGGGGCATTTAGCCCATTTACAATCAGGGTAACTATTGAGAGATATGAATTTAGTGCCATTGTATTGCCTGTAAGGTGACTGTTACTGTATATTGTCCCTGTATCTTTCTTATCTACTACTTTTAGGGTCTCTCTTTGCTTAGAGGACCCCTTTCAATATTTCCTGTAGAGCTGGTTTGGTGTTTGCAAATTCTTTTAGTTTTTGTTTGTCCTGGAAGCTTTTTATCTCTCCTTCTATTTTCAATGATAGCCTAGCTGGATATAGTATTCTTGGTTGTATGTTTTCCTCATTTAATGCTCTGAATATATCATGCTAGTTCTTTCTGGTCTGCCAGGTCTCTGTGGATAAGTCTGCTGCCAATCTAATATTTTTACCATTGTATGTTAGACTTCTTTTTCTGGGCTGCTTTCAGGATTTTCTCTTTGTCGCTAAGGCTTGTAAGTTTTACTATTGGGTGACAGGGTGTGGACCTATTCTTGTTGATTTTGAGGGGAGTTCTCTGCACCTCCTGGATATTGATGCTTGTTCCCTTTGCCATATTAGGGAAATTCTCTCCAATAATTCTCTCCAATATACCTTCTGCTCCCCTTTCTCCTTCTTCTTCTTCTGGAATCCCAATTATTCTAATGTTGTTTCGTCTTATGGTGTCACTTATCTCTCGAATTCTCCCCTTGTGGTACAGTAGCTGTTTGTCTCTCTTTTGCTCAGCTTCTTTATTCTTTGTCATTTGGTCTTCTATATCACTAATTCTTTCTTCTGCCTCATTTATCCTAGCAGTAAGAGCCTCCATTTTTTATTCCACCTCATTAATAGTTTTTTGGATTTCAACTTGGTTAGATTTTAGTTCTTTTATTTCTCCAGAAAGGGCTTTTATCTCTCCAGAGAGGGTTTCTCTAATATCTTCCATGCCTTTTTTGAGCCCAGCTAGAAGCTTGAGAATCATCATTCTGAACTCTAGATCTGACATATTACCAATGTCCATATTGATTAGGTCCCTAGCCTTTGGTACTGCCTCTTGTTCTTTTTTATGTGGTGAGTTTTTCCACCTTGTCACTTTGTCCAGATAAGAATATACGAAGGAGCAAATAAAATACTAAAAGGGTGGCAAAGACCCCAGGAAAATGCACTTTAACCAAATCAGAAGAGACCCCAAATTGTGGCGGGGAGAAAGGGGACAAAAAGAAGTTCAGAAAAAAATTTTTAAAAAGAAAACAAAGAAAAAATATAAATATATATATATATATATTTTTTTATATTTTTTCTATATATATATATATATATATATATATATATATATATATATATTAGACTGGTGACTAAACAGGGTCACCCACTTAATTTTGGGAGTATTTTGGTCTCTTAGAAGAAACTACCTCCCAAAATTTTAAAGAATGAAAAACATATATAAGGGTAAACACAATGAAGGGATGGAATATGCCTATAAAGATGAAAAAAAAAGGAGTTGATAAAGTAAGTTGGTTGGGAGAATAAAGAAAAAGAAAGTGGAGAGAATTTGCTCAGGTTGGAGACTAGAACAAGCCTGGAGCTAGACTTAGGGTATATTTTGATCTATTAGAAGAAGTTGTACCCCAAATTTTTTAGAAGAAAAAACCCTATGTGTATACAAAAAATAAAGTTAGATACAATGAAGGATAAAATATGACTATAATAATGAAAATTCAAAAAAGATTATTATTTTTTTTTCTTTTGAAATTATTGTTGGGCACCTGGGTGGCTCAGTGGGTTAAGCCGCTGCCTTTGGCTCAGGTCATGATCTCAGGGTCCTGGGATCGAGTCCCGCATTGGGCTTTCTGCTCAGCAAGGAGCCTGCTTCCCCTCTCTCTCTGCCTGCCTCTCTATCTACTTGTGATCTCTCTCTGTCAAATAAATAAATAAAATCTTTTAAAAAAAGAAATTATTGTTAAGATAAACTAGTTAAAAATGTTTAAAAAGGAAAGGGTAAAAATTTTAAAAATTTAGCAGAAGAAAAAGAAAAAAAAAGTAAATTAAAAAAAATTAAATTAACTGCAAGATTAAAGAATTATGGGGAGAAAGCCATGAATTCCATGCTTTGCTTTCTCCTCCTCTAGAAATCCGCTGTTCTCCTTGGTAAATGAACTTGGTCTTGGCTGGATTTCTTTTTGATCTTCTGGGGGAGGGGCCTGTGGTAGTGATTGTCAAGTGTTTTTGCCCGAGGCGGAATTGTACTGCCCTTACCAGGGGCTGGGCTAAGTAATCCGCTTGGGTTCACTTTTGGGAGTTTTTGTTCCCTGAATGCTTTCCGTAGAGTTCCGGAGGATGGGAATGAAGATGGCGGCCTCCCAATCTCTAGCCCGGAGGAGCCAAGAGCTCGGGGCCCTACTCCTCAGTGCGCCCTCTGAGAAAAGCACTCAATCACTCCCATCTCCCCAGCCTCTGGCTGCGCTCCGAGCTCACCCAGCCTGTGACTGGTTCAAGGTAGCCCCAAGCTGAGAGCTCACTCCTCAGCTCTGTCTCTGTAGCAGGCTTCCCCGCTCTAATACCTGCGAGTTCTGCGACACTCAAACACCCCTGATCCTTCTGTGACCCTGTGGGACCTGGGGCCATGCTGACCCTGTGTGGGCTTCACCCTGGTTTAGCCTTTGGAGCGATGTCCCTCAGTGGGGCAGACTTTTAAAAGTCCTGATTTAGTGCTCCGTTGCTCCACTGCTTACCGGGAGCCGGCCCCTCCCCCCGCAGTCTATCTTCCCATTGCTTTGCATTCACTTCTCTGCCGGTCCTACCTTTCAGAAAGTGATCGATTTTCTGTTTCTAGAATTGCTGCTCTTCTCTTCAATCTCCTGTTGGATTTGTAGGTGTTCACAATTGTTTGATAAGCTATCTAGCTGATCTCCTGCTACCTGATACGGTCTCAGCCTGCTACTTCTCTGCCATCTTGACTCCTCCTCCACAACTCAGAGTTTTTATATAATCTTTTCTTTTGAAGGTTTTATTTATTTATTTATTTGAGAGTGAGAGCAAGAGAGTAGCAGAGGGAGAAGGAGAAGCAGACTCCCCACTGAGCAGGGAGCCCAATGCAAGGCTCTATCTCAGGACTCGGGGATCCTAACCTGACCTGAAGTCAGATGCCCAACTGACCAAGCCACCAAGGCACCCCAGAGTTTTTGTACGGTCTTATGAATGTCTTTTATTTACTGTGTGGCAGGTAGAATTTCAAAGAATGGCTCTAAGATTCCACACTCTAATGCCCAGAAACTTGAATATGATGAAATGTCACTCCAATGATCGTGTTGTGTTATGAGGCACAGCTGATCTTAAAAAGGAGAGGCCTCTAGGTGTGTCTAACCTAATCAGATGAGACCTTACCTGCACATGAACTTTGGTGGCAGAGGAAGAAGACAGAAGGTAAAGCCAGAAGATTCCAAGCCTCAGAAGGACTTGAAGTGCTATCGCTGTTTTGAAGGTGAATGGGATCATGTAAGAAGGAATACAGGGGAACTTGGGGAGCTGAAGAGGTCCCCAGGGAACAAACAGCAAGGAAACAGGGATCTCAGTTCCACAGGTACAAAGAACAGAATCCTGGCAATAACAAATTAGCAGAGCTCCAGATGAGAACTCAGCCAGCCAATACCTTGACTTTGGTCTTGTGATAACCTAAGCACAGAACCACCTGAGACTGCCTATATCTCTGACCTAAAGAACTAAAAAGAAATATACAGGTGCTGTGGTAATTTGTCATATAGCAATATAAACTAATACAGCTTTAGAATTTTCTCTCCATCATAACTTAAGATTGTTGCCCATATTTTGCCCTCATAAATAATGCTACTATATAAACACTCCTTTCTGACCGGCCTTTCTTTTTTTTTTTTTTTTAAGATTCATTTATTGGGGTGCCTGGGTGGCTCAGTGGGTTAAAGCCTCTGCCTTCAGCTCGGGTGGTGATCCCAGGGTCCTGGGATCGAGCCGCACATGGGGCTCTCTGCCCAGCAGGGAACCTGCTTCCATTCCTCTCTCTCTGCCTGCCTCTCTGCCTACTTGTGATCTCTGTCTGTCAAATAAATAAATATAATCTCTAAAAAAAAAGATTCATGTATTTATTTGAGAGAGAGCGCCTGTGAGAAGCAGGAGAGGGGGCAGAGGGAGAGAGAATCCCAAGCAGACTCTGTGCTGAGTGCAGAACCTGACAAGGGGATCAATCCCATGATGCCCAGATCATGACCCAAGCCAAAACTGAGAGTTGGATGCCTAACTATTGCCCTAGGCCTGCCTTTCTTTAAGTCAGAACTCAAAAATGGAATTGTAAGGGCCTATTCAGCCAGAGCGGCCCCACCCCGGTTGAACAGTCATTTTGTTGTTTATGCAGTAAAACTTAAATTGACCCTGCCCCACTCCAGGAGAACTTACTTAAAAGCAAGTCTGGGAAACCAGACCCAGGTAACAAAGCCCAGATACAAGGGCAGGTCATGTCAGGTGGAGTTAATGCCCAGAATGCAGGGATGAGTCGGGTCAGGTGGAGACATCCAATCAGTAGAGCATGCATACTGTCTTCCTAGCTACCAAGGAGTGTGGACCCCGCCTTTTGGGCGACTTTTGGGCACCAATTCTGACCAAGGTGATAGGCTAGTTCAAATAGCTACTATGGGGTGAATTGTAATTCAATTGGCCACCCTTGTGGAACCTAGCATGACTGTGCAGCTTTCTCTGTGTGTTACAGTCTCATTGGCCACCTGTGTGTGGCCAGGCCCAACAACATGGCCTTTGCTCTATAAAAGCTAGTCTGTAAAGAAGAGAGGGGTCACCTCTTTGCAAGAGATGTCCCTGACCAGTCAGTTTGATTCTCGATGCTTGGCACGAAATAAAACTTTGCTTGACCTTCACTTTGTATCAGTCTCACTCCTTTGACCATGGACCCAACACAATTATCAGGTAAAAGAAATATGACCATTTTAATGACCTTGATTTGTAATGTTAGATTGCTTTCCAATCAGATTGTGTACTTCCAAATTCCATCTCAAATTTCACTTTGTAAATCAGAATGAAAACCCACCCTTACTTCACCCAAAGAGAATTTTGTTCGGTCTTTGATTCCAAACAAATTGTGCAATATATGGCTGATTATCATATTCATGTGGGACAGCCCTCACTTTTCATACTCAAATAACCTACAATTTGAGTTTCAAAGCTCTGGTCAGCTTTAGCTTGTGTGAGGACAAAGCCACAACAATAATCATCTATTTTCTAAACATAGCTGACAGTAGGCTATAATGTTTAACCAATTTCACTGAAGATTTAAAGACAATATACAGGGAATTACAAAGCAGGAAAGAAAAATCTTAAAATTGACTTCAGATTTTTACAGTTCATGTGTGTGTTTGTGGGTGTGCCCAGATTTTTACAGTTCTTTTTTTTTTAAGATTTTTATTTATTTGACAGAAAAAGATGCAGTGAGAGAAGGAACACAAGCAGGGGGATGGGAGAGGGAGAAGCAGGTTTCCCGCACAGAGCAGGGAGCCCAGTGTGGGGCTTGATCCCATGACCCTGGGATCTTGACCTGAGCCAAAGGCAGATGCTTAATGACTGAGCCACCCAGGTGTCCTGATTTTTACAGTTCTTAATGCCTAATGACGATGCCTTGTCATAGGAATCCCCTCCTAGCTGTCCTTCCTCACCTTGAATTGTAGCATGTCATTTATACTTACCTTTTTCCCCCATCTTCTATGGGTGATTATGTCCCTGCTCCCAAGTTCAAAGCCCTACACCTCATTTCTACCTTTCCTTATAAGCTCCTAAAATAAAATATGTCAAATAAAATTAAATAAATAAAATATGTTAGAATCATGTTAATTTCTCAGGAATGCACATAGTAAAGATATCCTTACAAAATTAATCCGAATACTTACACCTCATTTTGAAGCATTTGATTTGGATTTCCAAAGTTCAGGGTCACCCTAAAAAGAATGAGTATCACCACAATGGTCTCTCCTGCACAAAGAACTTATCCCATATACAAACTCCATCTTGCAGCCTTAGATCTCCAAGATACAAATAGTCTGTTGCCAGGATTTCACCTTCCACAAACCAGAGAACAGAGAAATACTGAGATCCAGTCCCAGAACCCCTGCCATTTAATAGTTAGTAAAAGTTCAAGATTAGAAGTGAAATAGCTAACACTTAAATACAGCTTATTACTGCCAGCACTGTTCTGAGTTACATGTTATAGAGGTAGGTAGGTAGATAGAGACAGAGATATACATACATAGTTATAACTCACAACAACCCATGAGGCAAGGTACTATTATTATTCTCATCTTATAGATGAGGAAACTAAATCAAAGAGAGAGAAAGCGACTTACTCAAAACCACACAGCTAGAAAGAAGCATACTCAAGTTCAGGCAGTCTGCTCCCCAAGTCCCCAGTCTTAAATCATAGTAGGCACAACCTCAGGAAATACAACTTCTCATGCCACGGTGGCCTCTGGATTTAGCTACAGTCAAGATGCCCTAGAGCCACCTGTCTGTCACAGCACACAGGTCAGAGGCAGAGCCTGACACCCACAGGTCCATCAGGAGGAGGTAACTGGGTGCATCAGAGAGACTAAGGGATGAAGAAAAACCACCTCTCCTCCCCCAGCCATCTCCAACACGGTAAGACAGCAGCACGGGTGATGAGGGAGCAGGAGGCTGGCTGAGGACAAAGCAAAAGCTGGCACCTTGCACCCCCTCTCCACCCGGTCCCCTCGGTAATATGTGTGATATTCCTCAGGCACCCCTGACCGCCATAAAAGAGAAACAAATAGTTAACTTGCAGAGATTACAATCCTGCAAAATAGGAGTCTCCCTTGGTTTACCAATGTCCTGGAGATTTACAACAAAGAAGCTATTTTAACAATAGCACAATTTCCAGAGGCAAATAACTCAGTTCCTCAAGCCCTAAATAAAGTTAAATTTCTTCTAAACCCAAATCTCACTAACAAGGACACTTGATAGGAGAAATGTGAAACTTTATCTCTAGATCTCCAAGATAGTGTTGAGAATCAATCCCAAGCATATGGCCCACTGATATACATCTAAAGGGTCTCACAAGAAGATTTTTATTATTGGTAACGAATAACCTTTTCCCCAGACAACAGCTAGCCTCTCGAGGTCCTGGAGACCTTGCTTCCAAAATTCCTTAGAGACTAACATCATCCCCTTTGTTCTCACCTACCCAACACCTGTGTATATAACCAACCACTCTTCACATCCCCGGGGCAGCAGTTCTTTCTGCCCACAGGTCCTGTCCCCGTGCTTTCATAAACCACCATTTTGCACCAAAGATGTCTCAAGAATTCTTTCTTGGTCATCGGCTCCGGACCTCAGCCCACCGAACTTCACCTAGGTTCTAGAACTTCATCACGGGGGCAGTGCCAGCCCAGCCCGCGGGACCGATGTCTGGCACGTGTGCAGTCCACCTGCTTCCCTCGCCTCACCTGGTGGGCTGCTCAACGCCTTGCCCCGCGGAGCCTGCAAGAAGACACAGACCCTGACCAGGGCAGCACTCCCGGAAGCCCCGTCATTATTTTCAAGGAGGAGCTCCTCAGAAACAAAGAAGTGGTGCTGGAGTAGCAGCAGGGGTAGGAGGAGCGGTAGCAGCGGTGGGAGGGGTCGTGTTGGTAATGTGGGGACAATTAGCACCACGTCAGGAAAACACGCACCAGAAAAGACTCTGTCGTTACAAAGACCAAAAGTTTCCATCATTTAACTGGAAAAAAAAAAAACTATTTTGAAAACTGCCTGCAGTGTCTTCGCAGAAACGTTTTCTACTGATGACTCCACAAGTTTTAGTCCAAGAGATTCTGTGAACACTGAACAATAATAGAACTGCGTGTAAAGAACAGAGGTGACAAGCGGGAAGAATAACAAAAAGGAAAGGCAGAAGTGGTCAATTTCTCCATAATAAAAGTTTCTCTTTCCCAGGGCATGAGAAAATGGAACAGGACTGTGATTAGAGGTGGGTTATGCACTGCTGGGGGAGGCGGTCAGTAAGTAGATCTGGTGATGATGATATTTGTGACAATACAGAAAAGATGGGGAAGTTTTTCCGCCGGCAATCAGATATTTTTGTTAAGTCTAACGAAATAGAATATGTCCATCCGTACGTATGTATGAACCTAGTTAGAGAAAGAAATGGAAAGACAGTACTATCAACTTTAGTTGCTTTGCTTTCGAAGGTTAAAGTTAAAAGCCAATGGTGAGTCTGCTGAAAATTTTAAGAAAAGGGGAAAGGGACCCAGTAGCATGTGAAAATCATTCGGTGGTTCCATTCATCTCAATGGCTCATTGTGGGAAACGATGGTGCCATACAAAGGAGCAGAGCCCTGATCCAGGCAAACACTTGGGTGAGCCCTGAAAACAGGATGCCAAGTGAAAGGAACCAGACGTCCAGGGTTGACCTAATACCTTGTGATTCCACGCATAGGAAAAGGCCAAATAGAATAGTCCAAACCTAGAGGGACCAAGCAGACTGGGTGGCTGGGGGACAGCTGTGGAGAGAGTCAGGGGTAGGAGGAGCTGGGTAGATGGGGAGAAGGGGAGAAGGGGAGGGGTGCTTCATTTTGAGGTGATGGAAATGTTCTGAAAATAGCAGTGACAGTTGCACAGCTTTGTGATTACACTAAAAAAAAAAGCCCACCAAATTCTAGACTTTCAAAAGGATGTGAATTATGACCTGTGGAAAAAATTAAAATAAAAATAAAAGCAAGTGGTGAGAATATTAACCTTCTCTTATACATCCCTATATTGTTTGACTTGTAATTTTTTATGTAATCAAGTGGGAACTTGAAAGACATGAAAGGAAAAGAAAGAAGGAAGAGAAAACTAGGATGAAAGGAAGGAGAAAAGGAAGGAAAAGAGAGATGGAGGGAGGAAGTTCTATTTCAAACTATTTCCCAGTTGTCACAAAAGAAAATTATCTCTTTTGACACACAGTTTTCCCAAGCTAATGGATGCTCCCCCCATATAATATATTTACTAAAGAAATTGCCTCATGAGCCTTCTATTTTTTATTCTATTTAAGTAGCTGACACAATACTTGGTTTTAATAGAGATCGTACCGTCATCTTGTGGCCAGATTGTAGCATTGCAACTTCACACACATGCACTAAACATTTTCTCGCTTATTAATTTAGGATGAAAAAGAATCTTAATGTCATCCAGTTTCTGTTCAGACCCATCATTTTACAGTGGAGGCTCCTGAAGCTTATATCCCACTCCAGGCTTCATTTCTTCACATTTAGCCAGTTCCCCAGTATTACTCAGATTAACATTAACTTTTGTAAATAAATATATAAATACTCAAAGTTATTTGTACTGGCATATGCTGCCCATACCTGCACATGTGTGTGAGAATCAATTTGATATCAAAGCAGCTCCTGGTGGGGCGCCTGGGCGGCTCAGTTTGTTAAGCATCGACTTCAGCTCAGGTCATGATCCCAGAATCCTGGGATCGAGCCCAGCATCTGGCTCCCTGCTCAGTGGGGAGTCTGCTTCCCCCTCTCCCTCTGCACCTCCCCACAACTTGTTCTCTTCTCTCTCTCTCTCTTTCAAATAAATAAATACAATCTCCTTTAAAAAATCAGCTCCTGGTAACTTTAAATCTGAGGTTCATAATGGAAAGCGTGGCTTTTTTCTTTGTCCACAGTATTTAATATGTGTGGCTGCTTCTCTTATTCATTTATTTAAAAGTGTTTACTGAGAAGGGGTGCCTGGATGGCTCAGTGGGTTAAAACCTCTGCCTTGGGCTCAGGTCATGATCCCAGGGTCCTGGGATGGAGCCCCGCATAGGGCTCTCTGCTCAGCATGGAGCCTGCTTCTCTTCCTCTCTCTCTCTCTACCTCCCTCTCTGCCTACTTATGATCTCTGGCTGTCAAATAAATAAATAAAATCTTTTTTAAAATAAAATAAAAAATTAAAATTAAAAAATAAAAGCATTTACTGAGAACTTACAATGTACCAGGCACTGTGCTAGTGTTGAGGATTGCACAGTGAGCAAAACTCTCTCCTGTCATGGAGCCTACATTCTAGTGAATGAAGACAAATGATAAATAAGCAAATAACATAGTATGTCAGATTTGCTATTGAGAAAAATACAACAGGAACAGGGTGGGGGGATCAAGAGAGACTTCACTGATTAGATGATATCTGGACAGAAACCAAAAGGGATAACATGAGTTCCCTGATGAATATTTGGGAAAGAGGTGATCAACTGAGACTTCATAAAACCACTAAGAAATTGGAGGTCATCCAAAACTATACTGACAAAGTTATTCCCCACAGCTCCCTTTCCAGAGATCTATTAGAAACATTTCCTGCTCTCTCTCAAAATAACATAATGAGGATTTAGGAAGGGAAGATGTCAGTAGGGAAAATACGTTAGAGCAGGAATTCCCCTGAGGTTTGAATGTTTCTTTGTATCTCTTAACAGCATGGGTTGTTTTGTTTTGTTTTGTTTTTCCTTTTAATCAAAACTCCAGAGGCAACAGCTAATCAAAACCAATGTAAAATATGGCTCAAGACATATAGAATTCACACTCATCAAAGAGCCCTGAAAGGCAGATGCTCTCAGATTCTGAATACTTCCTTGATGGGCAAAACCCCTGAAAGAGTTCTAAAGCCTTTCCAGAACAGATGAGGAGCCCTTTATCATAAGCTAGACTGACTCTCTGAAGGACATCTGTCTGTCTGCTGGAGTATTCCAGAAGCTCAAGGACAGCAGCCATCTTCCTCCACGACTTTGCAGCTCTGCCCATGTGAGTCCAAGCAGATGGAAAAACAGTCCCAAAAACTAGCTCCATTCAAAATAAGGCCAACAACTAACTTTGGAACTTTAAGGTTTTCTGTCATTTCATCTAACTGTTAATTTCATTAGTCTCTTTCTTAATCTTCCTTAACTCTTTGCTGGAATTAAGTTCCTTTTTTTCCAAAGTTAAGGAGTTTATTTTGCCTGAGAAAAAGTCTCGAAAGAATCTTCACACAATTTTCCTTCCATTTTTTCTTTTTTAGGGTAGTGATACAGGGCACAGTTGGGAAGTGCTAAAGTCACAAAGGTCATGAAGGAGATTCTTCGGTAGTTGTGCAAACATAGCCCGATTTTGTCCTTTCTGTTCTTCAGTGCAGAAGACACTAAGTGACTTTCTTTAGAAGCGAGCTTGTCTTTTAAAAATCTTTGGGCATTGGGGTGCCTGGGTGGCTCAGTGGTTAAGCCTCTGCCTTCAGCATGGTCTCAGGGTCCTGGGATTGAGCCCCGCGTCGGGCTCTGTGCTCGGCAGGGAGCCTGCTTCCCCCTCTCTTTGCCTGCCTCTCTGCCTACCTGTGATCTCTGTCTGTCAAATAAATAAATAAAATCTTTAAAAAAAAAAAAGAGAGAGAGAGTCAGACCCTTAACGGCTTAACTGACTGAGCCACCCCGGCACCCTGAATTTAAGTTACTTTAAAAAATAACTGAGGGATGCCTGGATGGCTCAGTCGGTTAAGTCTCTGTCTTCAGCTCAGTTCATGATCCTGGGGTCTGGATCGAGTCCTGCATGGGGGTCCCTGCTCAGTGGGGAGTCTGTGCTCCCTCTGCCTGCTGCTTCCCCTGCTTGTGCTCTCTCTCTCTGATGGATAAATAAAATCTTTTAAAAAAATAAAATTAAGACTGATGAACCACAGACCTCTACCCCTAAAGCAAATAATACATTATATGTTAATAATAAATAAATAAATTTTTAAAATTAAAATAAAAAATGACAGATAAAAATCTCTAGGGGTGAGGGGCGCCTGGGTGGCTCAGTGGGTTAAAGCCTCTGCCTTGGGCTCGGTTCATGATCCTGGAATTCTGGGATCAAGCCCCACATCAGGATCTCTGCTCAGTGGGGGGCCTGCTTCCTCCTCTCTCTCTGCCTGCCTCTCTGCCTACTTGTGTCTATCAAATAAATAAATAAAATATTTTTTAAAAAAAATCTCTCAGGGTGCCTGGGTGGCTCAGAGGCTTTAACCTCTGCTTTCAGCTCAGGTCATGATCCCAGGGTCCTGGGATCAAGCCCCACATCGGGCTCTCCGCTCGGTGGAGAGCCTGCTTCCTCCTCTCTCTCTCTGCCTACTCTCTCTCTGTCAAATAAATAAAATCTTTAATTAAAAAAAATCTCTCAGGAAAATTTTCTGATGGAGATTAAGGTGTTAAACCTATTAATATTTACATATCATTCATAATTAATCTGTTACTATTTTAATTGCTTTCTGAAAATAGTCATTTAAATTACAAAGATACTATGGTTAAATGGCAGATGACTCTATCTCAAACCTGAGTGTGGGGAGAAAAACATCAAATACTCTATTCAACAAATACACATTATCCCTCTATCTTTTCATCTGGAGAAGAAACTTCAAATTCTCTCAAGATGTTTAGAGAGAGTTACTACATGGTCAACTGCTAGATATAGAGAGATAAATATATAGATAGATATCAAGTCCTGAATTAATCAATGCCATTAAAAATAATAAAAATTATAATCCCATACCAAAAAATCCAACCCCAAACCAATAGACCACATAAATCAGCCAAAAAACCTGAATAATATCCTGGAGCAATAAAAAACATGAGTGGCCCTCCAAGTTTGTTATAATAAAACTCAACCCATACTTCATGAGAGTGAGATGGTTGCTTGCCAGTCAGGAGGGTCCAAGGGTCAAACAAGATGAAGCAGCAGTGAAAGAAACAGTGTCTGATCATTGGGTTTTGGTAACAGCCATTCTATTGGCCATTCAGAAAATAATGACCACATTTGCTGTGTTAAATGGAAAGACTAATGGGGGAGACAAATAAGAAATTAGACAACAGTAATGGAATGTGACACGTGCTCTGAAAAGTGTAAGCATGGTCTTCAGGAATGAGGAAAGTCTTCTTGAAAAAGAAGACCTCCAAACTCAGTCCTGAAGGGAAAGTTCACATTACCCAGGTGAAGTGAGCAGAGGTGTTGTGCATACTTAGGCTCAAGCTGGAGTAGGCCACTGTGAGAGCCCTGAGGAGTCCTGGGAACTGAACACTAAGGAGGAACTGAAAGGAGATTGATAGAGTGACAGATAAGGCCATATAATGAATATTTTTACACGTTATGATAAGGAGATGGGACCTTAGCTGAGACATTGCAATGCTGGTAACTGGAGGGAAAAGTCAATGTGGCTGTTGTGGGGTATGTATTCCATACTGCTCTCCCTCGACCTTGGCGCCCATTAGTGAACACCATTTTGTGTTGGAATTAATGGTTCTTCTTTACTATCCATGTGTACCCTTTTGCCTTGATCTGCCAAATTCTGCTTCTTGGTATCTCCTAATAGATAAGAGTTTCCATCCATCTAGGAAAATAATCAGCCTCTAGACAGTTCCTCTAACCAAGTAAACCAAGATAGTTTTTAGCAGCACTGCCTGTTCTTAAAAAAAAAAAAAAAGAAAGAAATTAAAAAAATATATAAGTTGTGTATTCTGTTTATCTCATCACTACCCTAAGGCATAAACCATCAGACAAAAGCATTCTCTTGCCTCTTCCTTGTATGTATCTCCCCTGTCTGACTTCACCATTCATTTTAGCAGACTACAGAAAAACATGGGAGAGACCAAAAATACATCCCTGGACACGGTGGTGACAGACTTCATCCTCTTGGGCTTACCTCATCCCCCGAGTCTGAGGACCCTCCTCTTCCTGGTCTTCTTCATCATTTACGTCCTGACTCAGCTGGGGAACCTGCTCATTCTGCTCACCGTGTGGGCTGACCCAAAGCTCCATGCTCGGCCCATGTACATTCTTCTAGCCGTGCTCTCATTCCTGGACATGTGGCTCTCCTCGGTCATCGACCCTCGGCTAATATTGGATTTTACTCCCGCCAACAAGGCAATCCCCTTTGGGGGCTGTGTGGCTCAGCTGTATTTTTTTCACTTCCTGGGCAGCACCCAGTGCTTCCTCTACACCTTGATGGCCTACGACAGGTACCTGGCAATATGCCAGCCCCTGCACTACCCTGTGCTCATGAATGGGAGGTTATGCACCATCCTCGTGGCTGGAGCTTGGGTGGCTGGCTCCATCCATGGATCTATCCAGGCCACCTTGACCTTCCGCCTGCCCTACTGTGGGCCCAACCAGGTGGATTACTTTATCTGTGACATCCCTGCAGTATTGAGACTGGCCTGTGCTGACACAACCATCAATGAGCTCGTGACCATTGTGGACATTGGGGTGGTGGCAGCCAGTTGCTTCATGTTAATTCTGCTCTCCTATGCCAACATAGTCTACGCCATCCTGAAGATTCGCACTGCCGATGGGCGGCGCCGAGCCTTTTCCACCTGTGGCTCCCACCTAACCGTGGTCACTGTCTACTATGTGCCCTGTATCTTCATCTATCTCAGGGCTGGCTCCAAGAGTCCCCTGGATGGAGCAGTGGCCGTGTTTTACACTGTTGTCACTCCGTTTCTGAACCCCCTCATCTATACCCTGAGGAACCAGGAGGTGAAGTCTGCTCTGAAGAGAATAACAGCAGGTCGAGGGGCCGCCAGTGAAAAGAAGTAACTACAGGCTCAGGGACTACCTGCTTCATGGTTGCTACCACGCGTCTCATTTTTAAGTACTCTACACCCAACATGGGGCTTGAACTCACAACCCAGAGATCAAGAGTCACATGCTCCACTTACAGAGCCTGCCAGGTGCCCCTGATATTATTTGTTTAGAAATAAATGTATAGGTTGTCTGGCTGGCTCAGTCAGTTAAGCATCTGCCTTAGTCTCAGGTCAAGATCCCAGAGTCCTGGGATGGAACCCAAGACTGTATAGGTTCCCTGCTCAGTGGAACCTGCTTCTCCCTCTCCTGCAGCCCCCCCCCCAACCGGCTCATTCTCTCCCTCTCAAAAATAAATAAAATCTTTAAAAAAAAAAAAAAGGGTGGCTCAGTGGGTTAAAGCCACTGCCTTCGGCTCAGGTCATGATCTCAGGGTCCTGGGATCGAGCCCCGCATCAGGCTCTCTGCTCAGTGGGGAGCCTGCTTCCCCCTCTGCCTGCCTCTCTGCCTACTTGTGATCTCTGTCTGTCAAATAAATAAATAAAATCTTTTTCAAAATAAATAAATAAATAAAAATAAAATGTTTTTAAAAAAAAGAAACAAGTGTATACATTACTTCTACCACTCTGACTACTTTGTGAGATATGAAAATGCCTTATTAAACGTTCAAAAGGATGAGAATGTGTCAGCAACTTCGGAATTACATTATGCCAGAAAATCTGAAAGGAAACAAAAATGACATTCTCTTTACCCCTCCACCTTAGACTTCTACAACTTCTTTGTTTCTTTGCTTATGCATGGCATTAACATTACCAAGCACTTAAACTTGAAAATACTGAATCATTTGTGTGTCTTTCCTTTTTCTCACTCTCTCCATGTGCTAATGTAAGGGCCCATTTAGCCAGAGCGGCCCCACCTCGGTTGAACAGCCATTTTGTTGTTTATGCAGGAAAACTTAAATTGACCCTGCCCCCCCAGGGGAACTTATTTAAAAGCAAGTCCAGGAAACCAGTCCCAGGTAACAAAGCCCAAATACAAGGGTGGGTCAGGTCAGGTAGAGATAACAGCCAGAATGCGGGGATGAGTCGGGTCAGGTGGAGACATCCAATCAGTAAAGCACGCATATGGTCTCCCTGGCTACCAAGGAGTGTGGGCCCTGCCTTTTGGGCTCCAATTCTGACCAAGGTGATAGGCTGGTTCAAATGTCTACTATAGGGTAAATTGTAATTCAATTGGTCACTTATGTGTGACCTAGCATGACTGTGCAGCTTCCTCTGTGTGTTACAATCTCATTCACAACCTGTGTGTGGCCAGGCCCAACCACATGGCCTTTGCTCTATAAAAGTTAGTCTGTGAGGCGCTCTCTGTAAGAGGCGTGGCCCTGGCCAGTCAGTTTGATTCTCGATGCTTGGCGCGAAATAAAGCTTTGCTTGACTTTCACTTTGTATCAGTCTCGCTCCTTTAATCATGCACCCATTATTGGGGGACCCAACACTAAGACACCAATTCTGTCCCCGCCACTTTTAGAATATCTCTCTTGATTTCCTGACTAGCTTTTTGTCCTCTTAACCCCCCCAAAAAACCATTCTCTCCCTCTCCCTATGCTCTTCCCCCTTCTCACACTCTCTCTAAAAAAAAAAAAAAAGAAAAAGAAAAATCAAAAGCAATTTGCAGAGTGTTGGGCATTAAATGGTCTTATCTTTGTCAGTACATGCATTATATACATGTATTTGTGATACATATGTACATATATATATGATTTTAAAAGTGTGGGAGTGCACACAGTGAACTACTAACATTGGTTATGTTAGGAGCTGCCGTGGCGAGTGGAGGGGATTGTTTTCCTGCACACCTCTATTGCTCAATGTAAAAATTAACAGATTTCATTATTTAGTTTAAAAGAGAGAACTGAGAGACACGTGGCCAGCTCAGTCAGAAGTCTGTGTGACTCTTGATCTTGGGGTCATGAACTCAATCCCAGCATTGTGAGTAGAGATTACTAAAAACAAATTCTTTTTAAGGATTTTATTTATTTATTTCACAGAGAGAAAGAGAGATCACAAGAAGGCAGAGAGAGAGAAGGGGAAGCAGGCTCCCTGCCGAGCAGAGAGCCCGATGTGGGGCTCTATCCCAGGACCCTGGGATCTTGACCTGAGCTGAAGGCAGAGGCTTTAACCCAATGAGCTACCCAAGCGCCCCAAACAAATAAATTAAAAATAATATAATAAAACCATAAAAAGTAAAAAGAGAGAACTGAAAGGAAAGAAAAGAGATATAGGAAACAGATGAGATGGCGGAAAGAAGAGAGGAAGAAAATGAGAATTAAAGAAAAAAGAGAGTAAAAAAAGAAAAACCTCACCCATAACTCACCCATTCATAAGATGTTCCAGAAAGAAATTTCCTGTGATCTCAGGGCACTGGGTGGATCAGTCATTAAACGTCTGCCTCCTAATCAGGATGTGCTCCCAACATCCTGGGATGAAGCCCTGCATAGGGCTCCCTGCTCTGCGGGAAGCCGCCTTCTCCATCTCCCACTCCCCCTGCTTGTGCTCCCTCTCTAACTCGCTCTCTCTCTCTCTCTGTCAAATAAATGAATAAAATCTTCAAAAAAAAAATTCCTCTGGTGCGATATTTTTCCACACCTATTGATTTCTCATTAATACCATTTACTATCAAAGGCAGCTACAATAAAAAAAGATAGATGGGGTGCCTGAGTGGTGGAGTCAGTTAAGCAAATGGCTCTTAATTTCATTTCAAGTCATGATCTCAGGGTCATGAGAAGGAGCCCCACCTCAGGCTCCTTGCTCAGCAGGAAGTCTGTTTCTCCCTCTGTCCCTACCCCAGCTCATGTTCTCTGTCTCTCTCCTTGTCTCTCTCTCAAATAAATAAAATCTTTTAAAAAATAAGAAAAAGTTTTAAAATTTTTAAAAAGATGGACAATAACAAGTGTTGTTGAAGATGTGGGGAAATCGGAACCCTCATACACTGTCGGTGGGAATGTGAAATGGTGCAGCCACTGAGAAGTCTTGCAGTTCCTCCAAATGTTCAACATAGAGCATATGACCCAGGAATTTCACTCCTACATACATTCCAAAAATTAAAAAATAATAAAACCATATGTGCACACAAAAACGTGTACACGGTCACGGCAGCATTATGTAAACAGCCAAATAGTATAAAAACCAAAATGTCCAACTGATAAATGGATAAACAAATTACAGTATACCCATAAAAAATGGAATAGAAGCAGCCACAAAAAGGAAGGAAATTCTGGTCCGTGCTACAACATGGATGAAATTTGAAAACATTATATTAACTAAAAGAAGCCAGACACAAAAGGCCACATATTACATGATCCATTTATATGAAATGTTCATAAGAGGCAAATCCATAGAGACAGAAAGTAGATTATGGTTATCAGGGGTTGGGATGTATTTTTTTTAAGATTTTTTTTAAAGATTTTATTTATTTATTTGACAGAGAAAGAGATCACAAGTAGAAAGAGAGGTAGGCAGAGAAGGGGGTGGGGAAGCAGGCTCCCCGATGAGCAGAGAGCCTGATGCGGGGTTCAATCCCAGGACTCTGAGACCATGACCTGAGCCAAAGGCAGAGGCCTAACCCACTGAGCCACCCAGAGGTCCCTTTTTAAAAGATTTTTTTTATTTATTTATTTATTTATTTATTTATTTATTTATTTATTTTATCTCTACACTCAACATGGGGTTCAAACGTACATCCCCGAGATCAAGAGTTGCATGCTCCACTGACTGAGCCAGCCAGATGCCCCAGGTGAAATGTGCTTGAATTAACCTCAATAAAGCTATTATTTTTAAATTTTATTTAAAGCAATGTTGAGGGCGCCTGGGTGGCTCAGTGAGTTAAAGCTTCTGCCTTTGGCTCAGGTCATAATCTCAGGGTCCTGGGATGGAGACCCGCATCAGGCTCTCTGCTCTGCGGGGAGCCTGCCTCCCTTCCTCTCTCTGCCTGCCTCTCTGCCTACTTGTGATCTCTCTCTGTCAAATAAAGAAATAAAATCTTTTTATAAATAAATAAATGTTGATAGAGAATTTCACTACACTCGAGATCAACATATTGGGGGGGGGGGGGGGGCGGGCGGAATAAAGCTATGCATTGAGCCCTGGCATGAACTCAGTTTTGTTTTTGAAATCTCCTCTCTGACCAGGAATTTTGAATCTTCACTGCTCATTTTGTTATGCAGATTCAGAATCATCTTCCCTCATGGATGGCCTATGGAATCAAGACTGTTGAAGCTACTGCTGAGTCCAGGTTTACTCCAGGCTTTCCTTGACATGATAAGTATGCATTAAAATTCCTTGTGTACACTGAATTCAGTCTCTTGAACAACAGCCGACTTTTTCGCAGCAGTAGACAGATAGCCAAAGTGTCGGGGTTGCTGCCTCCTCACCTTACTTGACTTCATCTGAACAGCATGTTTGTGCATCTTTCCCATGTCTGGTAAAACCGGTAGAAGAGGGGGAACAAACTGTTAGTGTCAGTGATGAGAAAATTGAAATAAACTCCATACAGCTGAGATAAAGATGAAAATAAACAAGCTGGAAGCAAAAGAAAAAGTTAAAGGCAATGTGTATTTATTTTTTTTTTATGAAGTCAAGATTTCTTTTTTTTTTAAGATTTTATTTATTTATTTGAAAGACAGAGATCACAAGTAGGCAGAGAGAGAGAGAGGAGGAAGCAGGCTCCCTGCTGAGCAGAGAGCCTGATGTGAGGCTTGATCCCAGGACCCCGGGATCATGACCTGAGCCAAGGCAGAGGCTTTAGCCCACTGAGCCACCCAGGCACCCAGCAATTTGTATTTCTTGTCAACACTCTGGAAGAATTAATTTCTACTTACTGCGTGTGAGTGGAATATAACACCTAGCTAGTAGATATAATACTGTCATCTTATGACACTCTAAGGGCCTATTCAGCCAGAACAGCCCCACCCCGGTTGAACTGCCATTTGGTTGTAAAACTTAAATTGACTCTGCCCCCTCCCCCCAGTGGAACTTACTTAAAAACAGGTCCCAGAATGCAAGCTGGTGCAGCCAGCTGGAAAACAGCATGGAGGTTCCTCAAAATGTTGAAAATAGAACTACCCTATGACCCAGCAATTGCACTACTGGGTATTTACCCTAAAGATACAAACGTAGTGATCCGAAGGGGCACGTGCACCCGAATGTTTATAGCAGCAATGTCTACAATAGCCAAACTATGGAAAGAACCTAGAGGTCCATCAACAGATGAATGGATAAAGAAGAAGTGGTATATATACACAATGGAATACTATGCAGCCATCAAAAGAAATGAAATCTTGCCATTTGCGACGACGTAGATGGAACTAGAGGGTATCATGCTTAGTGAAATAAGTCAATCGGAGAAAGACAACTATCATATGATCTCCCTGATATGAGGACGTGAAGAGGCAACATGGGGGGGTTAAGGGGGTAGGAGAAGAATAAATGAAACAAAACAGGATTGGGAGGGAGAAAAACCCTAAGTGACTCTTAATCTCACAAAACAAACTGAGGGCTGCTGGGGGGAGGGGGATTGGGAGAGGAGGAGTGGGATTATGGACATTGGGGAGGGTTTGTGCTATGGTGAGTGCTGTGAAGTATGTAAACCTGGCGATTCACATTCCTGTACCCCAGGGGATAAAAATACATTATATGTTTATAAAAAATAAGAAATAAATAAAAATTTTTTAAAAATTAAAAAAAAAAAAAAAAAAAACAAGTCCCAGAAACCAGCCCCAGGTACCAAAGCCCAAATACAAGGGTGGGTCAGGTCAGGTGGAGACATTCAATCAGTAGGGGCGCATACTGTCTCCTAGCTACCAAGGAGTATGGGCCCCACCCTCTGGGCACCTTTTGGATGCCAATTCTGACCAATGTGATAGGCTGGTTCAAATGTCTACTAGGGTAAATTGTAATTCAATTGGCCACCTAGCCTGACTGTGCAGCTTTCTCTGTGTGTTACAACTTCATTGGCCACCTGTGCGTGGCCAGGCCCAACCACATGGCCTTTGCTCTATAAAAGCTAGTCTGTGAAACAGAAAGAGGTCGTCCTCTCTGTGAGGGGCGGCTCCGACCGGTCTGTTTGACCATCGTTTTGATTCTTGATGCTTGGCACGAAATAAAGCTTTGCTTGACCTTCGCTTTGTATCAGTCTCGCTCCTTTAATCACAGACCCATTTTGGGGGGACCCAACATTGGGGACCCAACAGCACCGTAAAGCAATGATATTTTACTTACACACCTATTCTCGCATATACCCCCAAACAGTTAATTGTGTTTTTCCCTACCAAAACCATAGAAATTTAGAATCAAAAGAAAGCTTTCTTTTTTTAAGATTCATTTATTTATTTGAGAGAGAGATAAGACATGAGCCGGGGATTGGAGGGGAAGAAGGAGAGGGAAAGCAGACTTCCCACTCAATGGGAAACCCAATCGATCCCAGGACTCTGAGATCCTGACCTGAGCCAAAACCAAGAGTCAGGTGCTTAACCAACTGAGACACCCAGGCTCCCCTAAAAGAAGGCTTTAAAAGCATCTAATCCTCTTCCGTTGTCTCCTTTTACAATGGGCATCATGTAAAACTCGGCTAGCAGCAAAATTCCTTATGAGGCTCTGTCCCTCTACTGGAAACTGGGTTCTTTCCAAACATTGATCAAAATATGATTAACCATTACCAAATAAAGCCGTGCTACTGTCCATCTAGATCTCTGCTGAATTGAGTGGTGAGGAGAGTCAGAAGGAGGAGAAAGCAAGAGGAGAAGCATCTTGATTGCAAATACACCCCTGCAATTTGGAGCATCTGTCCTGGCGGCTCCCCATTTGGAGCTTGTATTGGAATCTCTGTGTGTTTTCTCTGTCTACAGATATGCAAAGCATCTCGCTCCCTGCTGGAACTGACCAGGGGCTCACAATGAGACTCGGGCCCTTTTGACTTGCTACCTCTACAGGCAAAGAGGTTCCTCCCACCACTACCTCAAGAAGAGTGAAAAGCTGGGGAGCACTGAGATCTGAGCATACCTATGGAAGGGGGCTCACAGAAACAGCGGCAAGAGATAAGAAGGATTCTGGGCAGAATATCAGTGTTGTCCACCATGGTCTATCCCTCTTCCAACTGACTCTTTAAACAGATGCCACAGTGGTCATCATCCTACGATTTCAACTTGACCATGACGCTCTCCTATTTGAAGACATCAATGGCTGCCCAGCCCATACAAAGGAAGGCCAGACTATTCCATCGTGTAGGATCCCAACCATCTCTCACTTGAACTCTATTTACAGCCTGTGCTGCAGGTGTTCATCACTTTTCTTTCCCCATTCATGCCCGGCTGCTTCAGGTCTCCACCCTTTGCTCAAACTTCTTCCTCGGCTGAAACGTCCCTCTAATGCATACTCCCCTTTCAAGGAGCAGCCTTGAGTGTTACCCACCCAGTGAAATTCTCCTGGCCCCACTTGAACCATCCAGTAAACTTCAATACAACCTTTTGTGTGGTCTCACGTTAACCTACAGTTGATATATCCTTCCCACCATAATATAAACTTCTTGAGGATGTAATATGCCTAATCAGTTTTTTGCCCCAAATAAATATCTGTGTATTTATTGTCACCAATCTTGAAAACCAAGATTTTATGGGAAAGGAAGAGGAGCAGAAATCCTAATGCACCTAATTTAAGAAGTGAAGTTAAGGGGCGCCTGGGTGGCTCAGTGGATTACGTCGCTGCCTTCAGCTCAGGTCATGATCACAGGGTCCTGGAATCGAGCCCCACATCGGGCTCTCTGCTCCGCAGGGAGCCTGCTTCCTCCTCTCTGCCTGCCTCTCTGCCTACTTGTGATCTCTCTCTCTCTCTGTCTGTCAAATAAAATTAAAAAAAAAAAAGTTGAAAAAACAAAACAAAAAAAAGAAGTGAAGTTAAGATAATGAATGCTGGGTAATCATCAAGGGATCTTGGCTTGAAAGGAACTTGTCAGATACAGTATATATAATATACAATTCTATGTTTTATGTGGTAAAGCTGTGTTCTCCCAAAGGAAATATTCGTCATGCTAGAATCGAAAAGGAGAATCAACTTTGGATGAAAGAGATGCAAAGTCCTACCACCACCATCTGGGCTGGATTCAGAATGAGGAGAAAGGAAGTTTCTAGGAACAGTGTGGGGCTGAGAGTGGAGACACTTCAAACTCAGTCGTGTTGGACGAGGGTTACACTTATATGGGTTGACCAAAAGAACTAGGTCACTGGGGAGCTGTGGCAATGGCAGCCAGAGCTATGGTGGCCCGGCCATAAAGGTGAGAGGAGAAAGACTTCTTCTTCTACACCTGCTTGCTAATAGGTGGTGTCCAAGTGGAGGGAACCTCCCCATGGCCCTGGAGCAGAGATGACAAAAAACCCTCTCCACCCCAGCAGCACCATGTGGCCAAAGAACACAAGACTTTTTTTTTTTTTAATATTTTATTTATTTATTTGAAAGAGAGAAAGAGCAAGTGATACAAGCTGGGGAGAGAGGCAGAGGGAGAGGGAGAAGCAGACTCCCCGCTGATCAGGGAGCCCAATGTGGGCTGGATCCCAGGATCCTAACACTTCAAAGAAAGGAATCACAGAAATTGGAGGTCCCCCAAAGAGATCATGTTGTTCTTCACAGTTCACTTTCTAAATGTAGAAGTGATTCCTGCTTGCTGTCAAAACAAAAAAATAAGGGGCACCTGGGCGACTCAGTTGTTAAGGATCTGCCTTCAGCTCCGGTCATGATCCCAGAGTCCTGGGATCGAGCCCTGCATCTGGCCTCCTGCTCAGTGGGAAGCCTGCTTCTCCTTCTCCAGCTCCCTCTGCTTGTGTTCTCTCTCTTGATGTGTCTTTCTCTGTTAAATGAAAGAATAAAATCTTTAAAAAAAAAAGAAGAAGAAGAAGAAGAAGGAAGAAAGAAAATATAACGCCTATCTTTAAAAATAATAATAATAATAATGAGGCTCTCGGGGACTGTAGTTCTCACAGGGGAAATGTCTCAGTGTAGAGCTCCCAAGAGGTAAGTAGTTCTCTACAAATCTCTTGATAGTGTTAAAAAAAAAAAAAACTCAATCAAAGAAGATCTAGCTCAAAGTGTAACTGATGGAAAATTCAAGGCACTTAAGAAGTCTCAATCTAAAAAGAGCCTCCAAGGGCAGAGGATCTCATAGGCTATTAGCATAGTCAATGTTTCTTTCCCCCTGGAAGATTTTAATTCCATTCTAAAGCAGAGACCTGGTTACCTATAACCACAAGCCCGGGGGATGCTCTGAAGAACACTTTCCTCATGTGCTCCGACATCGCGCCTGAGAAAAGCCAGCTTCTCCACCATTTGGCTGCTGTGTTCACGTGAGTCCAGCAAGGGAAGCAGTCCTAATAGGAGGTCAATTCACAATAGGAGCAAAGACTTAATTTCCACAAATTAAAAGTTTCAGTAACTCTGTCAAAAACTGTACGTAGTCTGTCTTTCCCCACCTTCTTCCTTATTCACAAAGTTAATATATTTAGCATATGAATTTTGAATTAAGTCAGCCTTTCTCCAAATTCGAGAACTATCTTCTCTGAATTAAGAAAAAGAGTTTTAAACATTTATCTTGTCTTTTTGTTTTGTGTTTTGAGGGAGGTAAGGAGGCAATATAAATACTAGGTTCCTGGGTGGCTTAGTGCTTAAGCACCTGCCTTCAGCTCAGGTCATGATCCCAGGGTCCTGGGATCGAGCCCTGAATCCCTCTCCCTGCTCAGCGGGTAGCCTGCTTCTCCCTCTCCCAATCCCCCTGCTTGTGTTCCCTCTCTCACTGTGTCTCTCTCTGTCAAATAAATAAATATTTTTTAAAATACAATATAAATGCTGTAACAAATTCAGTGTTAACTGAGCCAACAGAGGGGGTTTTAACCCTTCTTTTCCCAGGGGTGAGAGGAGTCCATTTACTTCAAGGCTGGAAAGCCTTCCATTTCAGACCTTTTCTTTCCTTTTCTCTTCCTTTCTTTTCTTTTCTTTTTAAGATTTATTTATTTATTCTACAGAAAGAGCATGTGGGGGAGGAGGGAGAGACAGAGGAAGAGAGAAAATCTTGAAGCAGACTCCCTGCTTAGCAGGAAGCCCAACCCAGGTCTCCATCCCAGGACCCCGGGAACGTGACCTGAGCAGAAATCAAGAGTCGATGATCAACTGACTGAGCCACCTGGGTGCCACATTTCATACTTTTTCTTAAACACAAAACCTTTTTTTTTCCTCATTTATAGTGCATGGACACTGATGGGACAATTAGAATAAAATATGGGTTCCGTCTCCTCACTGCGCACAGACTCTGTTCATTCTCCATGCTCTGCCTCTGCCCAGGCTGCCTCATGGTCTGAGTCTGGTCCTAAAGGCAAACAAGGGTGAACAACTCAATGCTGGGTTATTCCTCTGCCTCGGCGTTCGTGATGCACATCTGTTCGACGTGGAGAAGCCCTCAACTCTAAGTTGCCCTATACAAAACCCCAGTTCAGTGTAGACATACCAGAGAGAGGCCAAACCTCTGGAATATCTGATTTTTTTTTTTTTTTTACAAGTAAAAGAGGCGCTGCCTACAAAGGGCTCAAAGTGAGTTTGCCTCTTAGTGAAGGGGAGTCCAGCAATCTATGACTTCTATCTGACCCTCTAAAGGAAGATGACTTCTATCTGACCCTGTAAAGAGGATCTCACCCTCCCTGACCTTGCTGTCTTCATGCCACCTTCTTCTATCCCTACAAACCTCTTCCTTGAATTTCCAGGCCAAAGCCCCTGTACCTAATATTTGCTATTTTAAATATTGATTATATCAGTGATATCACTAGCTTCTTAATTTAATTGTATACTTTTTAAAATTATTTTGATTATTTTTTAAAGATTTTATTTATTTATTTGACAGACAGAGATCACAAGTAGGCAGAGAGGCAGGCAGAGAGAGAGAGAAGAAAGGAAGCGGGCTCCATGCTGAGCAGAGAGCCCGATGTGGGGCTCGATTCCAGGACCCCGGGATCATGACCTGAGCTGAAGGCAGAGGCTTTGACCCACTGAGCCACCCAGGTACCCCTTAATTGTATACTTTTGATATTAAATTGCAACTGTTGCCCCAAGAGACTCCTATATAAGATGGTCATAACTGCTTTGTTCACTGGGCCAAATGACTGGAAATGCCCCAATTTGCATCCTTAGGAAAATAAGAAAATAAATCGTGCTGCACTAATGGAATATAATAGTATAGAGTAATGAAAGTGATTTCTTCAATGTGGGTAAATCATTTTGATGATGTTGATGGGGGAAAGAGGCATAGAAAAAAAGTATGAGGGGCGCCTGGGTGGCTCAGTGGGTTAAAGCCTCTGCCTTCGGCTCAGGTCATGATGTCAGGGTCCTGGGATCGAGCCCCACATCAGGCTCTTTGGTCTGAGGAGAGCCTGCTTCCTCCTCTCTCTCTGCCTGCCTCCCTGCCTATTTGTGATCTCTCTCTCTGTCAAATAAATAAACAAAATCTTTAAAAAAAAAGTATGATTACATTTATATAAAGATTAGAAATACATTATTTAATGTTGCATAAACAAGCGAATGACAAACAATTCAGAAGGGCTGTCAGCTGGTACATATGGAAATGCTCAAAGATTAAACTGATTATGTATTGTATACATTTTGGTGTATATAAAATATTCCATTAAAAATAGCTACCTAGGGGCACCTAGGTGGCTCACTGGGTTAAAGCCTCTGCCTTCCGCTCAGGTCATGATCCCAGGGTCCTGGGATTCCAGGCTCTCTGCTCAGCAGGGAGCCTGCTTCCTCCTCTCTCTCTGCCTGCCTCTCTGCCAACTTGTGATCTCTGTGTGTCAAATAAATAAATAAAATCTTAAAAAAAAAATAACTACCTAGCTCTGTCCACTGAATAGGCCTAAATGCATTAACCAATCCAGCACTCTGGTCTCCAAATGCTATTTCCTATTGAAAAGAATAAGGACTCTTTTGGGGAAAGGGCTGATTTCAGGTATAGAACAAGGGAATACACAAGACAAACTTGAAAATCTTGTCTTAGACGACAAGGAAGATGCTGGGATTACCAGGGTTGTGTCTAAAGAACTTGGGAGTCAATATGAACAGGTTTCCATTGACAAAGATGGGAAAGTTTGAGCACTCATAAGGATAAAAAATGCAATAAATTGAAAACCACATCAAAAAAAAATTTGCGACTATTTTATAAGGTGGCCTTAACCATAGCAAATGCTATTTAAAACAAGAAATTTTGGAAACCATATCGAGTTAGCCACCATGTGCTCACCATGAGCACTGAATGCTATATGAAACTAAGGAATTGTTGAACACTACATCAAAAACTAATGGTGGGGCCCCTGGGTGGCTCAGTTGTTAAGCATCTGCCTTCCACTCAGGTCATGATCTCAGGGTCCTGGGATCAAGCCCAGGGTCCTGGGATCAAGCCTGCATTGGGTTCCCTGCTCAGTGGGAAGCCTGCTTCTCCTTCTCCCACTCCCCCTGCTTGTGTTCCTGCTCTTGCTATGTCTCTTTCTGTCAAATAAATAAATAAAATCTTAAAAAAAAAAAAGAATCTTATTTGTTGGAGGTCAAATAAGGTCTTCAAATAACAACACACTAAAAGTCAAATCCTATAATAATCAACCTATTTAATCCAAATCACCAGAACTAATAAACTGGCTAGGTCAACCAATACAGTTAAATAACATTCTAGAGCATAAAGAAAACATGGATGATGCCTTTGACTTTATTTACATTGGGGACAGACTCACATTGCTGAAGCATGTGGCCAATCCCTCATCCTACAGTCTTGACTGTGTGACATAAGGCACAAGAGATGTGATCACACAGGGAGATGGGATACATGACAAAGCAGAGTTGGCAAAGGCTATTCAACCAGCCAATCAGCCAACAAATATTTATTAATTATATATTTTTAAAAATTTCATTGATTTATTTGGCAGACAGAGACACAGCGAGAGAGGGAACACAAGCAGGGGGACTGGGAAAGGGAGAAGCAGGCTTTCCAACGAGCAGGGAGCCCAATGGGGACTCGATCCCAAGACCTTGGGATCATGACCTGAGCCAAAGGCAGACACTTAACGACTGAGCCACCCAGGCGCCCCTATGTATTTATTATCTTCCTGTTACCAAACACTGTGGCAAGTACTGCAGATACAGTAAAAGAACAGAACAGATTTGGTCTTTGCTCTGAAAGAGCTCATAATCTAGTAGAAGAAACCAGTGAGCATTTAGGCAAATCGTTCTCATCATACTGCACTGCAATCACCATTTATAATATAAACTCTGATCTCCCAGAAGATTGTCTTCTAAGGGAGAAAAATTCTTCCCAAAGGAGATGACAGCCAATTGCCTTCTGAGCAGTGAGACCATGTTAAGATGAATCAGTATTTTCCAGGAGGAGTGGGTCCAGTAGGTCCTTGGTTCTCCAAGGGAACTAAAGGAACGAAGACTCTAGAAATATGTAAGGGCTACAGGCTCCTGGGCGGTTCAGTCAGTTAAGCATCCACCTGATTTCGGCTCAGATCATGATTTCAGGATTGTGGGATCAAACCCCATGTCAGGCTCAGCATTCAGCCTGGAATCTACTTAAGATTCTCTCCTTCCCTCCTCCCTCTTAAATAAATAAATAAATCTTTACAAAAAATATGTGAGGCCAGACCTCAAATGGACTTGTAGATCCAGGCAGGAGATATTCTGAGGAGAAGTCAGAGACCAAGAATAGGGGTAGTAATTATGGAGTAATTGTTCTACTCTGCTCCATGCCACCAGAATCCTATTCTGTATGGTACAGACCCATCGTAAGCACTATTATTCAGACACAGCCTTGTGCCTTGGCCTTCCAATACTTGTAATAGTGTCTCCCACTGAAGGATAATTTCAAGGGGCACCGTGGTGGTTCAGTTGATTAAGTGTCTGACTGTTGATTTCCGCTTAGGTAATGATCCCAGGTCATAGATGGAGACACTTGTCAGGTTCCATGCTCAGCTGGGAGTCAGCTTGAGATTCTCTCTCTCTTCTCCTTCTCCCTCTGTCTCTCCCCCTAGCTCATTCTCTCTCTCTCTCTCTCATTCTCTCATAAATAAATAAATCTTTTTTAAAAAGGAAAAAAAGAAGAAGGAGGAGCATTTCAGGACACCTAGAGACTAACCAGCCTCTGAGCGCTAGTCTTGCAGAGCAAACCCAGACGACTGATGGCAAATGCTTTCCACTTTAAAATATAGAATTTCTTGGGGTGCTTGGATGGCTCAGTCAGTTAAGTGTCTGCCTTTGGCTCAGGTCACAATCTTAGAGTCCTGGAATGAAGCCCTGCATCCGCCTCCCTGCTCAGCAGGGAACCTGCTTCTCCCTTGCCTGCTTGTGCTCTCTCTCTCTCTCTCTCTCTCAAATAATTAAGATCTTTCAAAAAATAAAAAAATTTAAATTAAATAGAGAAGCTCTCTGTTCTCTGTTTCCCTCCTAAAGGGAAGCATTCTCTCACCACCTCCTATATGTATTTCCTTTGTCTGACTTCACCATTCATCTTAGCAGACTACAGAAAAACATGGGAGAGACCAAAAATACATCCCTGGACACGGTGGTGACAGACTTCATCCTCTTGGGCTTACCTCATCCCCCGAGTCTGAGGACCCTCCTCTTCCTGGTCTTCTTCATCATTTACGTCCTGACTCAGCTGGGGAACCTGCTCATTCTGCTCACCGTGTGGGCTGACCCAAAGCTCCATGCTCGGCCCATGTACATTCTTCTAGCCGTGCTCTCATTCCTGGACATGTGGCTCTCCTCGGTCATCGTCCCTCGGCTAATATTGGATTTTACTCCCGCCAGCAAGGCAATCCCCTTTGGGGGCTGTGTGGCTCAGCTGTATTTTTTTCACTTCCTGGGCAGCACCCAGTGCTTCCTCTACACCTTGATGGCCTACGACAGGTACCTGGCAATATGCCAGCCCCTGCGCTACCCCGTGCTCATGAATGGGAGGTTATGCACCATCCTCGTGGCTGGAGCTTGGGTGGCTGGCTCCATCCATGGATCTATCCAGGCCACCTTGACCTTCCGCCTGCCCTACTGTGGGCCCAACCAGGTGGATTACTTTATCTGTGACATCCCTGCAGTATTGAGACTGGCCTGTGCTGACACAACCATCAATGAGCTCGTGACCTTTGTGGACATTGGGGTGGTGGCAGCCAGTTGCTTCATGTTAATTCTGCTCTCCTATGCCAACATAGTCCATGCCATCCTGAAGATTCGCACTGCCGATGGGCGGCGCCGAGCCTTTTCCACCTGTGGCTCCCACCTAACCGTGGTCACTGTCTACTATGTGCCCTGTATCTTCATCTATCTCAGGGCTGGCTCCAAGAGTCCCCTGGATGGAGCAGTGGCCGTGTTTTACACTGTTGTCACTCCGTTTCTGAACCCCCTCATCTATACCCTGAGGAACCAGGAGGTGAAGTCTGCTCTGAAGAGAATAACAGCAGGTCGAGGGGCCGCCAGAGAAAAGAAGTAACTACAGGCTCAGGGACTACCTGCTTCATGGTTGCTACCACGCATCTCATTTTTAAGTACTCTACACCCAACATGGGGCTTGAACTCACAACCCAGAGATCAAGAGTCACATGCTCCACTTACAGAGCCTGCCAGGTGCCCCTGATATTATTTGTTTAGAAATAAATGTATAGGTTGTCTGGCTGGCTCAGTCAGTTAAGCATCTGCCTTAGTCTCAGGTCAAGATCCCAGAGTCCTGGGATGGAACCCAAGACTATATAGGTTCCCTGCTCAGTGGAACCTTCTTCTCCCTCTCCTGCAGCCCCACCCTCTCCCCTGCTCATTCTCTCTCTCTCAAATAAATAAATAAAATCTTTAAAAGAAAAAAAAGAGGGGGCACCTGGGTGGCTCAGTGGGTTAAAGCCACTGCCTTCGGCTCAGGTCATGATCTCAGGGTCCTGGGATCGAGCCCCGCATCAGGCTCTCTGCTCAGTGGGGAGCCTGCTTCCCCCTCTCTCTGCCTGCCTCTCTGCCTACTTGTGATCTCTGTCTGTCAAATAAATAAAAATCTTTTTCAAAATAAATAAATAAAAATAAAATGTTTAAAAAAAAAGGAACAAGTGTGTACATTACTTCTACCCCTCTGACTACTTTGTGAGATATGAAAATGCCTTATTAAACGTTCAAAAGGATGAGAATGTGTCAGCAACTTCAGAATTATGTTATGCCAGAAAATCTGAAAGGAAACAAAAATGACATTCTCTTTACCCCTCCACCTTAGACTTCTACAACTTCTTTGTTTCTTTGCTTATGCATGGCATTAACATTACCAAGCACTTAAACTTGAAAATACTGAATCATTTGTGTGTCTTTCCTTTTTCTCACTCTCTCCATGTGCTAATGTAAGGGCCCATTTAGCCAGAGCAGCCCCACCTCGGTTGAACAGCCATTTTGTTGTTTATGCAGGAAAACTTAAATTGACCCTGCCCCCCCCCAGGGGAACTTATTTAAAAGCAAGTCCAGGAAACCAGTCCCAGGTAACAAAGCCCAAATACAAGGGTGGGTCAGGTCAGGTAGAGATAACAGCCAGAATGCGGGGATGAGTCGGGTCAGGTGGAGACATCCAATCAGTAAAGCACGCGTATGGTCTCCCTGGCTACCAAGAAGTGTGGACCCCGCCTTTTGGGCTCCAATTCTGACCAAGGTGATAGGCTGGTTCAAATGTCTACTATAGGGTAAATTGTAATTCAATTGGTCACTTATGTGTGACCTAGCATGACTGTGCAGCTTCCTCTGTGTGTTACAATCTCATTCACAACCTGTGTGTGGCCAGGCCCAACCACATGGCCTTTGCTCTATAAAAGTTAGTCTGTGAGGCGCTCTCTGTAAGAGGCGTGGCCCTGGCCAGTCAGTTTGATTCTCGACGCTTGGCGCGAAATAAAGTTTTGCTTGACCTTCACTTTGTATCAGTCTTGCTCCTTTAATCATGCACCCATTATTGGGGGACCCAACACTAAGACACCAATTCTGTCCCCTCCACTTTTAGAATATCTCTCTTGATTTCCTGACTAGCTTTTTGTCCTCTTCCTCCTCAACCACACCACAGTCAAAATTATGTAGAATTTATCGTACTCTCTAATGAATGTAAAATAAAGGCTGGTTCCTTAATCTGGCATTCAAAGTCCAAAAAATCGGAACCCAACCTACTGTATCTGTCCTCTCTTCCCTCTCCCATCCTCACTGATTTATTGCATGCCTTGAGCATGCCCAAGGCTTGCCTGCCACTCTTGTATAAGCTTTCCCATCTCCCTAGAACACATCCCCATCCAATTCATATCGTCAAATCCTCTTAACAACTTTTAAGAACTTCTTTCAGAAGAGTGTGAAACTATACCCTCCAAATTTTAAAACTGCTTTTTTTAATTAACCTCTTTGTATGTGTTTTTTTTTTAATTTTTTGAGTGTAGTTGACACACAGCGTTACATTAGTTTCAATAAGTCTGTAGATTATGCGAGTGGAGCTACCATCTGTCAGCATACACTATTTCAGTGTCATTGGCTATATTCCTTATTCTGTGCATTTCATTCTCCTGACTTACTCATTCCATAACTGGAAGCCTGTATCTCCCACTCCCCTTCCCCCATGTTGCCCATCCCCCCACTCCTCTTCCCTTGGGCAAGCACCAGTTTGTTCTCTGTATTTATAGTCTGATTCTGCTTTTTTCTGTTTATTCATTTGTAAAACTATGCTTAATGAAGATCTTGGCCTTTATGGTTCTTCCAACTGACCTTTGTTGACTGTACCATGAGAACACATGCAAAAAACTCTTAAGACATTTGAACGGATGGTACTGATTCCCCAAAAGGAAATGGATGGCTCACTGAAAACAGGATAATTTGAGGAGGGTTTCTTTGCATAGGGACTAGTTACAAAGATATTGGAGTAGAGGAACCACAAGGAAAAACTGACTAACCTGGGGCTTAGTAATACTCAACCCAACTCAAACACTATTTACCATCCCTAGGCCAGAAGGGACTAAAGAGGGAACAACTAGGAGAGCCAGAAAAGAAAGGTTCATATAAGTCTTGCATGTCCTTTTCCTTCGGAGTAATAACACACCTGTAGATAGCTCCATGTACACTAGGTTCCCTGTAATGGTAAACAGGTCATCCCGGAGATGAGGTTTCTTTTCATTAGGAATCAAAACTAAAGAGAGATTAACTGCCACCATGAGAACATGCTCTAGACATCTGAGTAACAATGTGGTTCTGGAAACTCCAAAGACAAGAGGACTAAAAAATAACTGGATGAGAGGATTTTGCGTCTTGCTCAACAAGGAGTATAGAGAGCCCCAAAGGTTCCAAGTCAAAGGATAATGAAGTTTGGTCCATCTTTAAGTACTCAAGAAAACAAGGCCAAGAGACACTTGAAAGTCAGAGCTTCAGAAGCTTCACTCCAAAAACATCATGGAAGATACTCACAATGGATGCATTCCAAATTCCTTCCCACGCTGAGAACATACTTCTTTTATTCTTTTTTTAAGATTTTATTTGTGGGGCACCTGGGTGGCTCAGTTGTTAAGCATCTGCCTTTGGCTCAGGTCATGATCCCAGAGTCCTGGAATCGGGCCCCACATCGGGCTCTCTGCTCAGCAGGGAGCCTGCTTCTCCCTCTCCCACTCCCCTGCTTGTGTTCCCTCTCTCACTGTGTCTTTCTGTGTCAAATCAATAAATAAAATCTTCAAGGGGGAATAAAAGATTTTATCTATTTGAGAGAGAGAGACAGAGAGAGAGAGCCCTTGAGCAGTGGGGAGCAGGAGAGGGAGAAGCAAACTCTCCATTGAACATGGAGCCCAAAGTGGGGCTCCATGCCAGCACCCCAAGATCATGACCTGAGTTGAAGTTGATGTTTAATTGACTGAGCCACCCAGGCACCCCAAGAACATGTTTCTTTTAGACTGTGAGATTTTATCAGAATACCCTGTGGAGCCAGGGTTTGAACTTGGAATTATCTGACTCCCAAGTTCGTACATAAGTACTGCTCTTTGAATGTGACAGCTGAGCTGAGTTCCCAGCTTGACCCACAGTACAATGTCTTCCTCTTATCTGCTGGGGAGACCATTCCAAGACTCCCAGTTGATGCCTGAAACCACAGATAGCACCAAACTCTAGACATTCTGTTTTTCTTATGCAGACATTTAATTTATAAATTAGGCACAGTAAGAGACTAACAACAATAATGAAAAATAAGATAGAGCGATTATAATAATATATTCTTTTAAAAGTTATGTGAATGTGGTCTCTTTCTCAAAACACCTTACTGCCCTGTACTCACGTTCCTTTTTGTGATGACATGAGGTGATCAAGGCCTACATGATGACATGAAGTGAGAGGAATAATATGGACTTTGTGACATAGCATTAGGCTACTATTGATCTTCGGACGAGGAGTCAGAAGGAGGATCAGCTGCTCCTGGACTACAGTTGACAGCAGGTAACTGAAACTGCAAAAAGTGAAGTTATGGTTAAGGAGGGACTACTGTAATTTTAAGTAGCTTGGTTCCTACCGTCTGGAAATGGCTTGCTCCAACCTCTAACACCCAACTTTCTTCCAGCTGGAAATGGAAGACATTGTTAGGTCAAATAGAGGACAGAAATCCTACCAAAGACGAAGATATGAAGTTGAAAAGAGAAGTGATCTTCCTTCTTGAAAATCTCCGTGGTAGGAAAATGTGTGGTTCAGAAACTTCAGACTTTTAGAGGAAACTAGGTATGGAAACAAGGTCAGAAGTACTGAACATATGTCCTTATAGGTATTCCTCATAGTCACTAAATACAAAAATAGCATACTGAGTAAAGGGAGTATCAGTAACTGTTAAGGTCCGTAATCAAAGGAGCGAGACTGATACAAAGTGAAGGTCAAGCAAAGCTTTATTTCGCGCCAAGCACGGAGAATCAAACTGACCGGTCAGGGCCATCTCTTGCAAAGAGGCGACCCCTCCCAGCCTCACAGACTAACTTTTATAGAGGTAGTTTAGCTGGGCTGTACGCAGGTGGCCAATGAGACTGCAATTACACAGAGAACACTGCACAGTCATGTTAGGTCACACACGGGCGGCCAGTTGAATTACAATTGAATTACAATTCACCCTAGTAGGTATATGCGTGCCCCACTGATTGGATGTCTCTACCTGGCCTGATCCGCCCTTGCATCTGGGCTTTGCAAGTAAGTTCCTCTGGGAGGGGCAGGGTCAATCTAAGTTTACTGCATAGGGTCAATCTAAGTTTACCGCATAAACAACAAAATGGCTCCCTCTGATTAAGTAGGCCCTTACAGTAACTTTCGTGTCTTTGAATCTTAAATATTCATTTCCATTTACCATTCAGTATTTGCTAGAAGCTTTTTGACGCTATCTCCCTCAGAGTTTCAATGAGGCATCTAAATCTTTATTTTTTCATTTTTATGAATAACATATTTGTTTTTTACTTAAATTCAATTAGCCAACATATAGTACATCATTAGTTTCAGATGTAGAGTTCAATAGTTCATCAGTTGCATATAACACCCAGTGCTCATCACTTCACATGTCCTCCTTAATGCCTGTCACCCAGTTACCCCATCCACCTATCCAACTCCCGCCAGCAACCTTCAGTTTGTTTCCTGTAGCTAGAGGCTCATAGTTTTTCTCCTTCTCTGATTTCTTCCCATTCAGTTTTCCCTTTGGGCTATTTCTTATATTCCTCATTTGAGTGAAACCATATGATAATTGTCTATCTCTGATTGACTTACTTCACTCAGCATAATACCCTCCAGCTCCAACCACATCGATGTAAATGGTAAGACTTCATCCTTTTTGATGGCTGAGTAATGAAAAATAGACATGTTAAAAGTCATGTACTTCAGTGCAAGATGTTGTATCTAAATGTTCAGTGTCCTTTGATTTTAGTGTTGGAATCTCACTGTGAACGTAGATACATTTGAGTAATTTGAAAGACTGAGATTTTTTGGATAACTTGTAGTTTTGTAATCATCCAATGTTTTATAGCCTTACTCAACTCATGACTAATTTATATGTCAAACTTATAACAAGCACATGATACCAGAATTGCTTTGCTTCCATACATCTCACATTTCTTCCTCTAAAAGGCAATGAAATCCAGTTCTGAGGGTCAAGTTTATTTCCCCCATACTTTCAAAGACATGTTTTCTAAAAGGTATACTCTTTCTCTGTCTTCACTAGACCAGGAATCTTTTATTCACGAGTGCACCACAGCAAGCGAAAGGAAGTCTAGTGTGTATTAGGTACTCAATAAAATATTTGTTGAGTTAAAATCATCCATTTTACCTTTATTTCATAGTCCTTACCACTAAGTCCTTCTTATTCTGTGTATCCCAAAAGGAGTAACTCAAAATTAACTGATAAAAAACCTTAAACATGCAAAGCTAAGGAGAAAAATATACAGAAATAGATATATCCCCTAAAATGTAGAGAAGGAGGAACTCCCATATGAGAAAGAAATCCTGCATTTCCCTCTTTAAAGTGTGTGTGTGTGTGTGTGTGTGTGTGTGTGTGTGTGTGTGTGTATTCAATTCTTCAACATTATATATATAATGTTGAAGAGTTGAATAAACATGAAATACTTTGGGATAGCATACAAGAGTTACAATCTGAAACAAGAAAATCTTTAAACCGGGCATCAGATTTTACTGTTTGTGCCCATCATCCATCATTAAATACTTTCATGGGCCTTTCCTGCTGTTTGTCTCCTTCCCACCCACCCTGCACATCGCTGCATGACCTCACTCTTCCTTTCTACAGAGGGGAGTTCTCCTTGATCTTCTCTTCACTCCCTAGATCCACAGACCTTGCATTCTCCAACTTGCTGGGTAAATCCACTAAAAGGTAAATCATATCAAAATAATGCCTCAGAGAAACACAAAAATGAGGACATATTTTAAAGAATTAACTATAATATTGGGCGCCTGGGTGGTTCAGTCATTAGGTGTCTGCTTTCAGCTCAGTTCATGATCTTGGGGTCCTGGGATCAAGCCTCACATGGGCTCTCTGCTCAGCAGGGAGCCTGCTTCCCCCTCTCTCTCTGCCTGCCTCTCTGCCTACTTGTGATCTTTCTCTCTGTGTCAAATAAACAATTAAAATCTTTTTTTTAAAGAATAATATTAATATCTCAAGCTAAGGCAGTTGCATTTACTTCACAAAAATCAGAGCCTCCTGAGGATATATGAATGAGTATACAACTTACTATTTTGCATAAACAAAAGTACTCACCAAGGGATCTTTCCTCTGAATAAGGAGCTTCCCCAAAAGCAAATTCTGTCTTCAACTCTTAGGGCCATAGGATATTGGAAGTACAAATAAGCAGAAGGAGGAGGGAAAGCAGAAGAAAGAAAAAGAGAGAGCAGTCAGTGGTTTGGAAATACCAGGATTTACTGTCGAGTCCTCTACTACATTATTCCAGCGTTTAAAATTAGAGGTGTAAGCAGGCACAACCTCAGGAAATACAACTTCTCATGCCACGGTGGCCTCTGAATTTAGCTACAGCCAAGATGCCCCAGAGCCACCTCTGTGTCGCAGCACGCAGGTCAGAGGCAGAGCCTGACACCCTCAGGTCCATCAGGAGGAGGTAACTGGATGCATCAGAGAAGACTAGGGGATGAAGAAAAACCACCTCTCCTCCCCCAGCCATCTCCAACACGGTAAGACAGCAGCACGGGGGCAGTGCCAGCCCAGCCCGCGGGACCGATGTCTGGCACGTGTGCAGTCCACCTGCTTCCCTCGCCTCACCTGGTGGGCTGCTCAACGCCTTGCCCCGCGGAGCCTGCAAGAAGACACAGACCCTGACCAGGGCAGCACTCCCGGAAGCCCCGTCATTATTTTCAAGGAGGAGCTCCTCAGAGACAAAGAAGTGGTGCTGGAGTAGCAGCAGGGGTAGGAGGAGCGGTAGCAGCGGTGGGAGGGGTCGTGTTGGTAATGTGGGGACAATTAGCACCACGTCAGGAAAACACGCACCAGAAAAGACTCTGTCGTTACAAAGACCAAAAGTTTCCATCATTTAGCTGTAAGAAAACTATTTTGAGAAGTGCCTGCAGTGTTTGCTAGCGACTTCACACTTACCTCCCACTGTAGGGAAACAGAAAGAAGGAACACTCCCCACATCTGCTACAGGACACCCCCAGCCAGGCACTGCGCCCCCGGGTGCCTGAGCCCCTGGAGCTGGCAGAAGGCCCATGCCCTCCCTGGGTGGGGAGGGAGGAGAGACCTATCTGTATGCAAAAGGCCAGAGAGGGCTCCTTCCTTGACCCCTGCCTTTCAGCTCCCACAAGAGCAGTTGAGGCATCCCTTAAAAGCAGTGTCTTGGGGGCGCCTGGGTGGCTCAGTAGGTTAAAGCCTCTGCCTTGGCTCAGGTCATGATCTCAGGGTCCTGGGACTGAGCCCCCCATCGGGCTCTCTGCTCAGCAGGGAGCCTCTTCCCTCCCTCTCTCTCTGCCTGACTCTGCCTACTTGTGATCTCTGTCAAATAAATAAAATCTTAAAAAAAAAAAAAAAAAAGGCAGTGTCTTGGTGGGAACATTTTCTACTGAGGAATCCACAGGTTTTAGTCCAAGAGGTTCTGTGAACTCTGAACAATAGAATTGTGTGTAAAGAACAGAGAGGACAAATGGGAAGAATAACATAGGGGAAAGGAGGAAACGGTCAGTTTGACATTGTTAACAATTTCCCTTTTGCTCAATACAACAAAATAAAGAATCATCGGAGGTAGAGTGTGTGAATATGCATCTGTGTGTGGCATATGTTTTGATAGTTGAAAAGAGAAGGGAATTTGGCTATGCTTTAAATATATTTGCAACAACTAATATAGAAATTATCTTCAAAAAAATTCAAAGCAGGGGCCCCTGGGTGACTCAGTTGTTAAGCATCTGTCTTTGGCTCAGGTCATGATCCCAGGGTCCTGGGATCCAGCCCCACATTGGGGGGGGGGGGGTCCCTGCTCAGTGGGGAGCCTGCCTCTCCCTCTCCCTCTACTGTTCTCCTTGCATGTGCTCTCTTGCTCTGTCAAATAAATGAATAAAATCTTAAAAAGAAAAATTTCAAAAGCAGGGTGCCCAGGTGGCTTAGTCAGTTAAGGATGCGACTGTTGATTTCCACCCAGGTTGTGATCTCAATGTGAGATGGAGCTCCACACTCAGCACAGAGTCTACTTGGGATTATCTCCCCCTCTCCTTTTGCCCCTCTCATTTGTGCTCTCTCTCTCTCTAAAATAAATAAATAAATAAATCTTAACCCAAAAGAAAAACCATTCTCTCCCTCTCCCTATGCTCTTCCCCCTTCTCCCACTCTTTTTAAAAAAATAATAATAATAATCAAAAGCAATTTGCAGAGTGTTGGGCATTAAATGGTCTTATCTTTGTCAGTACATGTATTATATACATGTATTTGTGATACATATGTTCATATATATATGATATTAAAAGTGTGGGAGTGCACACAGTGAACTACTAACATTGGTTATGTTAGGAGCTGCCGTGGTGAGTGGAGGGGATTGTTTTTCCTGCACACCTCTATTGCTCACTGTAAAAATTAACAGATTACATTATTCAGTTTAAAAGAGAGAACTGAGAGACACGTGGCCAGCTCAGTCAGAAGTCTGTGTGACTCTTGATCTTGGGGTCATGAACTCAATCCCAACATTGTAAGTAGAGATTACTAAAAACAAATTCTTTTTAAGGATTTTATTTATTTATTTCACAGAGAGAAAGAGAGATCACAAGAAGGCAGAGAGAGAGAAGGGGAAGCAGGCTCCCTGCCGAGCAGAGAGCCTGATGTGGGGCTCTATCCCAGGACCCTGGGATCATGACCCGAGCTGAAGGCAGAGGCTTTAACCCAATGAGCTACCCAAGCACCCCAAACAAACAAATTAAAAAATAATAATAATAAAACCATAAAAAGTAAAAAGAGAGAACTGAAAGGAAAGAAAAGAGATATAGGAAACAGATGAGATAGCGGAAAGAAGAGAGGAAGAAAATGAGAAAAGGAAAAACCCCACCCATAACTCACCCATTCATAAGATGTTCCAGAAAGAAATTTCCTGTGATCTCAGGGCACTGGGTGGATCAATCATTAAATGTCTGCCTCCTAATCAGGATGTGCTCCCAACATCCTGGGATGAAGCCCTGCATAGGGCTCCCTGCTCTGCGGGAAGCCGCCTTCTCCATCTCCCACTCCCCCTGCTTGTGCTCCCTCTCTAGCTCGCTCTCTCTCTCTCTGTCAAATAAATGAATAAAATCTTCAAAAAAAAAATTCCTCTGATGCGATATTTTTCCACACCTATTGATTTCTCATTAATACCATTTACTATCAAAGGCAGCTACAATAAAAAAAGATAGATGGGGTGCCTGAGTGGTGGAGTCAGTTAAGCAAATGGCTCTTAATTTCATTTCAAGTCATGATCTCAGGGTCATGAGAAGGAGCCCCACCTCAGGCTCCTTGCTCAGCAGGAAGTCTGTTTCTCCCTCTGTCCCTACCCCAGCTCATGTTCTCTGTCTCTCTCCTTGTCTCTCTCTCAAATAAATAAAATCTTTTAAAAAATAAGAAAAAGTTTTAAAATTTTTAAAAAGATGGACAATAACAAGTGTTGTTGAAGATGTGGGGAAATCGGAACCCTCATACACTGTCGGTGGGAATGTGAAATGGTGCAGCCACTGAGAAGTCTTGCAGTTCCTCCAGATGTTCAACATAGAGCATATGGGGGCGCCTGGGTGGCTCAGTGGATTAAGCCACTGCCTTCCGCTCAGGTCATGATCTCAGGGTCCTGGGATCGAGCCCCGCATCGGGCTCTCTGCTCCGCAGGGAGCCTGCTTCCTCCTCTCTCTCGGCCTGCCTCTCTGCCTACTTGTGATCTCTCTCTCTGTCAAATAAATAAATAAAATATTTAAAAAAAGAAAACGGACATTTAAAAAAAAAAAACATAGAGCATATGACCCAGGAATTTCACTCCTACATACATTCCAAAAATTAAAAAATAATAAAACCATATGTGCACACAAAAACGTGTACACGGTCACGGCAGCATTATGTAAACAGCCAAATAGTATAAAAACCAAAATGTCCAACTGATAAATGGATAAACAAATTACAGTATACCCATAAAAAATGGAATAGAAGCAGCCACAAAAAGGAAGGAAATTCTGGTCCGTGCTACAACATGGATGAAATTTGAAAACATTATATTAACTAAAAGAAGCCAGACACAAAAGGCCACATATTACATGATCCATTTATATGAAATGTTCATAAGAGGCAAATCCATAGAGACAGAAAGTAGATTATGGTTATCAGGGGTTGGGATGTATTTTTTTTAAGATTTTTTTTAAAGATTTTATTTATTTATTTGACAGAGAAAGAGATCACAAGTAGAAAGAGAGGTAGGCAGAGAAGGGGGTGGGGAAGCAGGCTCCCCGATGAGCAGAGAGCCTGATACGGGGTTCAATCCCAGGACTCTGAGACCATGACCTGAGCCAAAGGCAGAGGCCTAACCCACTGAGCCACCCAGAGGTCCCTTTTTAAAAGATTTTATTTATTTATTTATTTATTTATTTATTTATTTATTTATTTATTTTATCTCTACATTCAACATGGGGTTCAAACGTACATCCCCGAGATCAAGAGTTGCATGCTCCACTGACTGAGCCAGCCAGATGCCCCAGGTGAAATGTGTTTGACTTAACCTCAATAAAGCTATTATTTTTAAATTTTATTTAAAGCAATGTTGAGGGGCGCCTGGGTGGCTCAGTGGGTTAAAGCTTCTGCCTTTGGCTCAGGTCATAATCTCAGGGTCCTGGGATGGAGACCCGCATCAGGCTCTCTGCTCTGCGGGGAGCCTGCCTCCCTTCCTCTCTCTGCCTGCCTCTCTGCCTACTTGTGATCTCTCTCTGTCAAATAAAGAAATAAAATCTTTTTATAAATAAATAAATGTTGATAGAGAATTTCACTACACTCGAGATCAACGTATTGGCGGGGGGGGGGGGGGGGGGCGGAATAAAGCTATGCATTGAGTCCTGGCATGAACTCAGTTTTGTTTTTGAAATCTCCTCTCTGACCAGGAATTTTGAATCTTCACTGCTCATTTTGTTATGCAGATTCAGAATCATCTTCCCTCATGGATGGCCTATAGAATCAACACTGTTGAAGCTACTGCTGAGTCCAGGTTGACTCCAGGCTTTCCTTGACATGATAAGAATTCATTAAAATTCCTTGTGTACACTGAATTCAGTCTCTTGAACAACAGCCGACTTTTTCGCAGCAGTAGACAGATAGCCAAAGTGTCGGGGTTGCTGCCTCCTCACCTTACTTGACTTCATCTGAACAGCATGTTTGTGCATCTTTCCCATGTCTGGTAAAACTGGTAGAAGAGGGGGAACAAATTGTTAGTGTCAGTGATGAGAAAATTGAAATAAACTCCATACAGCTGAGATAAAGATGAAAATAAACAAGCTGGAAGCAAAAGAAAAAGTTAAAGGCAATGTGTATTTCTTTCTTTTTTTTTTATGAAGTCAGGATTTCTTTTTTTTTTTAAGATTTTATTTATTTATTTGAAAGACAGAGATTACAAGTAGGCAGAGAGAGAGAGGAGGAAGCAGGCTCCCTGCTGAGCAGAGAGCCTGATGTGAGGCTTGATCCCAGGACCCCGGGATCATGACCTGAGCCAAGGCAGAGGCTTTAACCCACTGAGTCACCCAGGCGCCCGGCAATTTGTATTTCTTGTCAACACTCTGGAAGAATTAATTTCTACTTACTGCGTGTGAGTGGAATATAACACCTAGCTAGTAGATATAATACTGTCATCTTATGACACTCTAAGGGCCTATTCAGCCAGAACGGCCCCACCCCGGTTGAACTGCCATTTGGTTGTAAAACTTAAATTGACTCTGCCCCCTCCCCCCAGTGGAACTTACTTAAAAACAAGTCCCAGAATGCAAGCTGGTGCAGCCAGCTGGAAAACAGCATGGAGGTTCCTCAAAATGTTGAAAATAGAACTACCCTATGACCCAGCAATTGCACTACTGGGTATTTATCCTAAAGATACAAACGTAGTGATCCGAAGGGGCACGTGCACCCGAATGTTTATAGCAGCAATGTCTACAATAGCCAAACTATGGAAAGAACCTAGAGGTCCATCAACAGATGAATGGATAAAGAAGAAGTGGTATATATACACAATGGAATACTATGCAGCCATCAAAAGCCATGAAATCTTGCCATGTGCGACGACGTGGATGGAACTAGAGGGTATCATGCTTAGTGAAATAAGTCAATTGGAGAAAGACAACTATCATATGATCTCCCTGATATGAGGACGTGAAGAGGCAACATGGGGGCTTAGCGGGGTAGGAGAAGAATAAATGAAACAAAATGGGATTGGGAGGGAGACAAACCATAAGTGACTCTTAATCTCACAAAACAAACTGAGGGTTGCTGGGGGGAGGGGGATTGGGAGAGGAGGAGTGGGATTATGGACATTGGGGAGGGTATGTGCTATGGTGAGTGCTGTGAAGTATGTAAACCTGGCGATTCACATTCCTGTACCCCAGGGGATAAAAATACATTATATGTTTATAAAAAATAAGAAATAAATAAAAATTTTTTAAAAATTAAAAAAAAAAAAAAAAACAAGTCCCAGAAACCAGTCCCAGGTACCAAAGCCCAAATACAAGGGTGGGTCAGGTCAGGTGGAGACATTCAATCAGTAGGGGCGCATACTGTCTCCTAGCTACCAAGGAGTATGGGCCCCACCCTCTGGGCACCTTTTGGATGCCAATTCTGACCAATGTGATAGGCTGGTTCAAATGTCTACTAGGGTAAATTGTAATTCAATTGGCCACCTAGCCTGACTGTGCAGCTTTCTCTGTGTGTTACAACTTCATTGGCCACCTGTGCGTGGCCAGGCCCAACCACATGGCCTTTGCTCTATAAAAGCTAGTCTGTGAAACAGAAAGAGGTCGTCCTCTCTGTGAGGGGCGGCTCCGACCGGTCTGTTTGACCATCGTTTTGATTCTTGATGCTTGGCACGAAATAAAGCTTTGCTTGACCTTCGCTTTGTATCAGTCTCGCTCCTTTAATCACAGACCCATTTTGGGGGGACCCAACATTGGGGACCCAACAGCACCATAAAGCAATGATATTTTACTTACACACCTATTCTCGCATATACCCCCAAACAGTTAATTGTGTTTTTCCCTACCAAAACCATAGAAATTTAGAATCAAAAGAAAGCTTTCTTTTTTTAAGATTCATTTATTTATTTGAGAGAGAGATAAGACATGAGCCGGGGAGGTGGAGGGGAAGAAGGAGAGGGAAAGCAGACTTCCCACTCAATGGGAAACCCAATCGATCCCAGGACTCTGAGATCCTGACCTGAGCCAAAACCAAGAGTCAGGTGCTTAACCAACTGAGACACCCAGGCTCCCCTAAAAGAAGGCTTTAAAAGCATCTAATCCTCTTCCGTTGTCTCCTTTTACAATGGGCATCATGTAAAACTCGGCTAGCAGCAAAATTCCTTATGAGGCTCTGTCCCTCTACTGGAAACTGGGTTCTTTCCAAACATTGATCAAAATATGATTAACCATTACCAAATAAAGCCGTGCTACTGTCCATCTAGATCTCTGCTGAATTGAGTGGTGAGGAGAGTCAGAAGGAGGAGAAAGCAAGAGGAGAAGCATCTTGATTGCAAATACACCCCTGCAATTTGGAGCATCTGTCCTGGCGGCTCCCCATTTGGAGCTTGTATTGGAATCTCTGTGTGTTTTCTCTGTCTACAGATATGCAAAGCATCTCGCTCCCTGCTGGAACTGACCAGGGGCTCACAATGAGACTCGGGCCCTTTTGACTTGCTACCTCTACAGGCAAAGAGGTTCCTCCCACCACTACCTCAAGAAGAGTGAAAAGCTGGGGAGCACTGAGATCTGAGCATACCTATGGAAGGGGGCTCACAGAAACAGCGGCAAGAGATAAGAAGGATTCTGGGCAGAATATCAGTGTTGTCCACCATGGTCTATCCCTCTTCCAACTGACTCTTTAAACAGATGCCACAGTGGTCATCATCCTACGATTTCAACTTGACCATGACGCTCTCCTATTTGAAGACATCAATGGCTGCCCAGCCCATACAAAGGAAGGCCAGACTATTCCATCGTGTAGGATCCCAACCATCTCTCACTTGAACTCTATTTACAGCCTGTGCTGCAGGTGTTCATCACTTTTCTTTCCCCATTCATGCCCGGCTGCTTCAGGTCTCCACCCTTTGCTCAAACTTCTTCCTCGGCTGAAACGTCCCTCTAATGCATACTCCCCTTTCAAGGAGCAGCCTTGAGTGTTACCCACCCAGTGAAATTCTCCTGGCCCCACTTGAACCATCCAGTAAACTTCAATACAACCTTTTGTGTGGTCTCACGTTAACCTACAGTTGATATATCCTTCCCACCATAATATAAACTTCTTGAGGATGTAATATGCCTAATCAGTTTTTTGCCCCAAATAAATATCTGTGTATTTATTGTCACCAATCTTGAAAACCAAGATTTTATGGGAAAGGAAGAGGAGCAGAAATCCTAATGCACCTAATTTAAGAAGTGAAGTTAAGGGGCGCCTGGGTGGCTCAGTGGATTACGTCGCTGCCTTCAGCTCAGGTCATGATCTCAGGGTCCTGGAATCGAGCCCCACGTTGGGCTCTCCGCTCCGCAGGGAGCCTGCTTCCTCCTCTCTGCCTGCCTCTCTGCCTACTTGTGATCTCTCTCTCTCTCTGTCTGTCAAATAAAATTAAAAAAAAAAAGTTGAAAAAACAAAACCAAAAAAAGAAGTGAAGTTAAGATAATGAATGCTGGGTAATCATCAAGGGATCTTGGCTTGAAAGGAACTTGTCAGATACAGTATATATAATATGCAATTCTATGTTTTATGTGGTAAAGCTGTGTTCTCCCAAAGGAAATATTCGTCATGCTAGAATCGAAAAGGAGAATCAACTTTGGATGAAAGAGATGCAAAGTCCTACCACCACCATCTGGGCTGGATTCAGAATGAGGAGAAAGGAAGTTTCTAGGAACAGTGTGGGGCTGAGAGTGGAGACACTTCAAACTCAGTCGTGTTGGACGAGGGTTACACTTATATGGGTTGACCAAAAGAACTAGGTCACTGGGGAGCTGTGGCAATGGCAGCCAGAGCTGTGGTGGCCCGGCCATAAAGGTGAGAGGAGAAAGACTTCTTCTTCTACACCTGCTTGCTAATAGGTGGTGTCCAAGTGGAGGGAACCTCCCCATGGCCCTGGAGCAGAGATGACAAAAAACCCTCTCCACCCCAGCAGCACCATGTGGCCAAAGAACACAAGAATTTTTTTTTTTTAAGATTTTATTTATTTATTTGAAAGAGAGAAAGAGCAAGTGATACAAGCTGGGGAGAGAGGCAGAGGGAGAGGGAGAAGCAGACTCCCCGCTGATCAGGGAGCCCAATGTGGGCTGGATCCCAGGATCCTAACACTTCAAAGAAAGGAATCACAGAAATTGGAGGTCCCCCAAAGAGATCATGTTGTTCTTCGCAGTTCACTTTCTAAATGTAGAAGTGATTCCTGCTTGCTGTCAAAACAAAAAAATAAGGGGCACCTGGGCGACTCAGTTGTTAAGGATCTGCCTTCAGCTCTGGTCATGATCCCAGAGTCCTGGGATCGAGCCCTGCATCTGGCCTCCTGCTCAGTGGGAAGCCTTCTTCTCCTTCTCCAGCTCCCTCTGCTTGTGTTCTCTCTCTTGATGTGTCTTTCTCTGTTAAATGAAAGAATAAAATCTTTAAAAAAAAAAAAAAGAAGAAGAAGAAGAAGGAAGAAAGAAAATATAACGCCTATCTTTAAAAATAATAATAATAATAATGAGGCTCTCGGGGACTGTAGTTCTCACAGGGGAAATGTCTCAGTGTAGAGCTCCCAAGAGGTAAGTAGTTCTCTACAAATCTCTTGATAGTGTTAAAAAAAAAAAAAAAACTCAATCAAAGAAGATCTAGCTCAAAGTGTAACTGATGGAAAATTCAAGGCACTTAAGAAGTCTCAATCTAAAAAGAGCCTCCAAGGGCAGAGGATCTCATAGGCTATTAGCATAGTCAATGTTTCTTTCCCCCTGGAAGATTTTAATTCCATTCTAAAGCAGAGACCTGGTTACCTATAACCACAAGCCCGGGGGATGCTCTGAAGAACACTTTCCTCATGTGCTCCGACATCGCGCCTGAGAAAAGCCAGCTTCTCCACCATTTGGCTGCTGTGTTCACGTGAGTCCAGCAAGGGAAGCAGTCCTAATAGGAGGTCAATTCACAATAGGAGCAAAGACTTAATTTCCACAAATTAAAAGTTTCAGTAACTCTGTCAAAAACTGTACGTAGTCTGTCTTTCCCCACCTTCTTCCTTATTCACAAAGTTAATATATTTAGCATATGAATTTTGAATTAAGTCAGCCTTTCTCCAAATTCGAGAACTATCTTCTCTGAATTAAGAAAAAGAGTTTTAAACATTTATCTTGTCTTTTTGTTTTGTGTTTTGAGGGAGGTAAGGAGGCAATATAAATACTAGGTTCCTGGGTGGCTCAGTGCTTAAGCACCTGCCTTCAGCTCAGGTCATGATCCCAGGGTCCTGGGATCGAGCCCTGAATCCCTCTCCCTGCTCAGCGGGTAGCCTGCTTCTCCCTCTCCCAATCCCCCTGCTTGTGTTCCCTCTCTCACTGTGTCTCTCTCTGTCAAATAAATAAATATTTTTTAAAATACAATATAAATGCTGTAACAAATTCAGTGTTAACTGAGCCAACAGAGGGGGTTTTAACCCTTCTTTTCCCAGGGGTGAGAGGAGTCCATTTACTTCAAGGCTGGAAAGCCTTCCATTTCAGACCTTTTCTTTCCTTTTCTCTTCCTTTCTTTTCTTTTCTTTTTAAGATTTATTTATTTATTCTACAGAAAGAGCATGTGGGGGAGGAGGGAGAGACAGAGGAAGAGAGAAAATCTTGAAGCAGACTCCCTGCTTAGCAGGAAGCCCAACCCAGGTCTCCATCCCAGGACCCCGGGAACGTGACCTGAGCAGAAATCAAGAGTCGATGATCAACTGACTGAGCCACCTGGGTGCCACATTTCATACTTTTTCTTAAACACAAAACCTTTTTTTTTCCTCATTTATAGTGCATGGACACTGATGGGACAATTAGAATAAAATATGGGTTCCGTCTCCTCACTGCGCACAGACTCTGTTCATTCTCCATGCTCTGCCTCTGCCCAGGCTGCCTCATGGTCTGAGTCTGGTCCTAAAGGCAAACAAGGGTGAACAACTCAGTGCTGGGTTATTCCTCTGCCTCGGCGTTCGTGATGCACATCTGTTCGACGTGGAGAAGCCCTCAACTCTAAGTTGCCCTATACAAAACCCCAGTTCAGTGTAGACATACCAGAGAGAGGCCAAACCTCTGGAATAATCTGATTTTTTTTTTTTTACAAGTAAAAGAGGCGCTGCCTACAAAGGGCTCAAAGTGAGTTTGCCTCCTAGTGAAGGGGAGTCCAGCAATCTATGACTTCTATCTGACCCTCTAAAGGAAGATGACTTCTATCTGACCCTGTAAAGAGGATCTCACCCTCCCTGACCTTGCTGTCTGCATGCCACCTTCTTCTATCCCTACAAACCTCTTCCTTGAATTTCCAGGCCAAAGCCCCTGTACCTAATATTTGCTATTTTAAATATTGATTATATCAGTGATATCACTAGCTTCTTAATTTAATTGTATACTTTTTAAAATTATTTTATTTGATTATTTTTTAAAGATTTTATTTATTTATTTGACAGACAGAGATCACAAGTAGGCAGAGAGGCAGGCAGAGAGAGAGAGAGGAAGGGAAGTGGGCTCCATGCTGAGCAGAGAGCCCGATGTGGGGCTCGATTCCAGGACCCCGGGATCATGACCTGAGCTGAAGGCAGAGGCTTTGACCCACTGAGCCACCCAGGCACCCCTTAATTGTATACTTTTGATATTAAATCGCAACTGTTGCTCCAAGAGACTCCTATATAAGATGGTCATAACTGCTTTGTTCACTGGGCCAAATGACTGGAAATGCCCCAATTTGCATCCTTAGGAAAATAAGAAAATAAATCGTGCTGCACTAATGGAATATAATAGTATAGAGTAATGAAAGTGATTTCTTCAATGTGGGTAAATCATTTTGATGATGTTGATGGGGGAAAGAGGCATAGAAAAAAAGTATGAGGGGCGCCTGGGTGGCTCAGTGGGTTAAAGCCTCTGCCTTCGGCTCAGGTCATGATGTCAGGGTCCTGGGATCGAGCCCCACATCAGGCTCTTTGGTCTGAGGAGAGCCTGCTTCCTCCTCTCTCTCTGCCTGCCTCCCTGCCTATTTGTGATCTCTCTCTCTGTCAAATAAATAAACAAAATCTTTTTAAAAAAGTATGATTACATTTATATAAAGATTAGAAATACATTATTTAATGTTGCATAAACAAGCGAATGACAAACACAAAATTCAGAAGGGCTGTCAGCTGGTACATATGGAAATGCTCAAAGATTAAACTGATTATGTATTGTATACATTTTGGTGTATATAAAATATTCCATTAAAAATAGCTACCTAGGGGCACCTAGGTGGCTCACTGAGTTAAAGCCTCTGCCTTCCGCTCAGGTCATGATCCCAGGGTCCTGGGATTCCAGGCTCTCTGCTCAGCAGGGAGCCTGCTTCCTCCTCTCTCTCTGCCTGCCTCTCTGCCAACTTGTGATCTCTGTGTGTCAAATAAATAAATAAAATCTTAAAAAAAAAATAACTACCTAGCTCTGTCCACTGAATAGGCCTAAATGCATTAACCAATCCAGCACTCTGGTCTCCAAATGCTATTTCCTGTTGAAAAGAATAAGGACTCTTTTGGGGAAAGGGCTGATTTCAGGTATAGAACAAGGGAATACACAAGACAAACTTGAAAATCTTGTCTTAGACGACAAGGAAGATGCTGGGATTACCAGGGTTGTGTCTAAAGAACTTGGGAGTCAATATGAACAGGTTTCCATTGACAAAGATGGGAAAGTTTGAGCACTCATAAGGATAAAAAATGCAATAAATTGAAAACCACATCAAAAAAAAATTTGCGACTATTTTATAAGGTGGCCTTAACCATAGCAAATGCTATTTAAAACAAGAAATTTTGGAAACCATATCGAGTTAGCCACCATGTGCTCACCATGAGCACTGAATGCTATATGAAACTAAGGAATTGTTGAACACTACATCAAAAACTAATGGTGGGGCCCCTGGGTGGCTCAGTTGTTAAGCATCTGCCTTCCACTCAGGTCATGATCTCAGGGTCCTGGGATCAAGCCTGCATCGGGTTCCCTGCTCAGTGGGAAGCCTGCTTCTCCTTCTCCCACTCCCCCTGCTTGTGTTCCTGCTCTTGCTATGTCTCTTTCTGTCAAATAAATAAATAAAATCTTAAAAAAAAAAGAATCTTATTTGTTGGAGGTCAAATAAGGTCTTCAAATAACAACACACTAAAAGTCAAATCCTATAATAATCAACCTATTTTAATCCAAATCACCAGAACCAATAAACTGGTTAGGTCAATCAATACAGTTAAATAACATTCTAGAGCATAAAGAAAACATGGATGACGCCTTTGACTTTATTTACATTGGGGACAGACTCACATTGCTGAAGCATGTGGCCAATCCCTCATCCTACAGTCTTGACTGTGTGACATAAGGCACAAGAGATGTGATCACACAGGGAGATGGGATACACGACAAAGCAGAGTTGGCAAAGGCTATTCAACCAGCCAATCAGCCAACAAATATTTATTAATTATATATTTTTAAAAATTTCATTGATTTATTTGGCAGACAGAGACACAGCGAGAGAGGGAACACAAGCAGGGGGACTGGGAAAGGGAGAAGCAGGCTTTCCAACGAGCAGGGAGCCCAATGGGGACTCGATCCCAAGACCTTGGGATCATGACCTGAGCCAAAGGCAGACACTTAACGACTGAGCCACCCAGGCGCCCCTATGTATTTATTATCTTCCTGTTACCAAACACTGTGGCAAGTACTGCAGATACAGTAAAAGAACAGAACAGATTTGGTCTTTGCTCTGAAAGAGCTCATAATCTAGTAGAAGAAACCAGTGAGCATTTAGGCAAATCGTTCTCATCATACTGCCCTGCAATCACCATTTATAATATAAACTCTGATCTCCCAGAAGATTGTCTTCTAAGGGAGAAAAATTCTTCCCAAAGGAGATGACAGCCAATTGCCTTCTGAGCAGTGAGACCATGTTAAGATGAATCAGTATTTTCCAGGAGGAGTGGGTCCAGTAGGTCCTTGGTTCTCCAAGGGAACTAAAGGAACGAAGACTCTAGAAATATGTAAGGGCTACAGGCTCCTGGGCGGTTCAGTCAGTTAAGCATCCACCTGATTTCGGCTCAGATCATGATTTCAGGATTGTGGGATCAAACCCCATGTCAGGCTCAGCATTCAGCCTGGAATCTACTTAAGATTCTCTCCTTCCCTCCTCCCTCTTAAATAAATAAATAAATCTTTACAAAAAATATGTGAGGCCAGACCTCAAATGGACTTGTAGATCCAGGCAGGAGATATTCTGAGGAGAAGTCAGAGACCAAGAATAGGGGTAGTAATTATGGAGTAATTGTTCTACTCTGCTCCATGCCACCAGAATCCTATTCTGTATGGTACAGACCCATCGTAAGCACTATTATTCAGACACAGCCTTGTGCCTTGGCCTTCCAATACTTGTAATAGTGTCTCCCACTGAAGGATAATTTCAAGGGGCACCGTGGTGGTTCAGTTGATTAAGTGTCTGACTGTTGATTTCCGCTTAGGTAATGATCCCAGGTCATAGATGGAGACACTTGTCAGGTTCCATGCTCAGCTGGGAGTCAGCTTGAGATTCTCTCTCTCTTCTCCTTCTCCCTCTGTCTCTCCCCCAGCTCATTCTCTCTCTCTCTCTCTCATTCTCTCATAAATAAATAAATCTTTTTTAAAAAGGAAAAAAAGAAGAAGGAGGAGCATTTCAGGACACCTAGAGACTAACCAGCCTCTGAGCGCTAGTCTTGCAGAGCAAACCCAGACGACTGATGGCAAATGCTTTCCACTTTAAAATATAGAATTTCTTGGGGTGCTTGGATGGCTCAGTCAGTTAAGTGTCTGCCTTTGGCTCAGGTCACAATCTTAGAGTCCTGGAATGAAGCCCTGCATCCGCCTCCCTGCTCAGCAGGGAACCTGCTTCTCCCTTGCCTGCTTGTGCTCTCTCTCTCTCTCTCTCTCTCTCTCAAATAATTAAGATCTTTCAAAAAATAAAAAAATTTAAATTAAATAGAGAAGCTCTCTGTTCTCTGTTTCCCTCCTAAAGGGAAGCATTCTCTCACCACCTCCTATGTGTATTTCCTTTGTCTGACTTCACCATTCATCTTAGCAGACTACAGAAAAACATGGGAGAGACCAAAAATACATCCCTGGACACAGTGGTGACAGACTTCATCCTCCTGGGCTTACCTCATCCCCCGAGTCTGAGGACCCTCCTCTTCCTGGTCTTCTTCATCATTTACGTCCTGACTCAGCTGGGGAACCTGCTCATTCTGCTCACCGTGTGGACTGACCCAAAGCTCCATGCTCGGCCCATGTACATTCTTCTAGCCGTGCTCTCATTCCTGGACATGTGGCTCTCCTCGGTCATCGTCCCCCGAGTTTTTCTAAGCTTTACTCCCGCCAGCAAGGCAATCCCCTTTGGGGGCTGTGTGGCTCAGCTGTATTTTTTTCACTTCCTGGGCAGCACCCAGTGCTTCCTCTACACCTTGATGGCCTACGACAGGTACCTGGCAATATGCCAGCCCCTGCGCTACCCCGTGCTCATGAATGGGAGGTTATGCACCATCCTCGTGGCTGGAGCTTGGGTGGCTGGCTCCATCCATGGATCTATCCAGGCCACCTTGACCTTCCGCCTGCCCTACTGTGGGCCCAACCAGGTGGATTATTTTTTCTGTGACATCCCTGTGGTTTTGAGACTAGCCTGTGCTGACACAACCATCAATGAGCTCGTGACCTTTGTGGACATTGGGGTGGTGGCAGCCAGTTGCTTCATGTTAATTCTGCTCTCCTATGCCAACATAGTCCATGCCATCCTGAAGATTCGCACTGCCGATGGGCGGCGCCGAGCCTTTTCCACCTGTGGCTCCCACCTAACCGTGGTCACTGTCTACTATGTGCCCTGTATCTTCATCTACCTTAGGCCAGGCTCCAAGAGTCCACTGGATGGAGCAGTGGCCGTGTTTTACACTGTTGTCACTCCGTTTCTGAACCCCCTCATCTATACCCTGAGGAACCAGGAGGTGAAGTCTGCTCTGAAGAGAATAACAGCAGGTCGAGGGGCCGCCAGTGAAAAGAAGTAACTACAGGCTCAGGGACTACCTGCTTCACGGCTGCTACCACACCTTTCAGCTGTTGTTTGTGACAAACGTTCCAAAATAGATGTTGGCTTAAGCTGGACTGAATGTAATTCTACGAAGAAGCTTCTAGTGCTATATTTAACCTCAATAACTTGGCCAGAATTGTTTTTTAATTTTCTGACCCACCTCTCAGGATAAAGCACATTCTACACAAACAATGAATATGAGAAATAAATACTCTACTGAGGAGGAGGGGGATTATTCCAGGAAAATTTGGGGGAAACCAGGATAATGCTGCCCCATCACCCTTCATCCATGGCCTCACTCATGTTTTCCCAAAGCCTCTAGGCATTTGGGATTGCTTTGCTCCTATCAAGGAGATGAGTAACCTTCCAATCGGGAACATTCACTTCAGAATTTTAAGTGAGAGGAAAACAAACCTCTAATTCTTTAAAGCACTGATTTGTAATTGGATTACTTTATTACAGCATCTTTACCTCATCCTTATTAATAATTCACTCAATCAGTGATTTTTTTAAGCTAAAACAGCACCAGAAAAGACTTCTGAACTACATCTAAATTGTCCGAAGTATCCAGTAAAACGTTTGGCCAGTTATCATAATGTCAAATAGTCAAAGACCTGGAAGCCACCTGGTCAGTCATTCAGTGGGACAGTTACTCACACAATGTCCCTCTGACCAGGCCAGTGTGATATGAAATGACCTCGACTTACCCACTGTGACCTGTTGTCGTCTTATAGGAAGAACAAGAAAATACTTGAAAAAAGCTGGGAAGACAGGACTCACTTAAAATATAAGAGCAAGTGTGAAAAGCTCTTTCAGGAAAATGAAGGACAATGGCTGCAGCATCTTACATTCCCAGCAAGAATGGATAAGGCTTCCCTTTTCTCCACAGCATCACCAAGACTTGTTTCCTGTTTTGTTTTGTTTTTAATAACAGCCATCCCAATGGGTCTGAATTGGCACCTCATTGTACCTTTGGTTTGCATTTCTGAATGACAAGTAATGTTGAGCATCCTTTCATGTGCTTGTAGGTCTTCTTTAGAGAAATGTCCATTTGGGTCTATTGCCCATATTTGAATAAGATTTTTCATTTTTTGTTGTTGATGAGATTTAGGAGTTCTGGATATTGATTGTTTATCAGATATATAATTTGCAGATATTTTCTCTCATTCTATGGATTGCCTTTTTATTCTGTTAATAGTGTTTTTTAATGCACGTTTTTAATTTCCATGAAGTCGAACTTGTCTATGTTTCTTTTGCTACCTGTGTCATAACCAAAAAATCATTGCCAAAGCCAATATTGTGAAGTTTTTGTTCTAAGTTTTCTCCCAAGACTTGAATTGGTTTAGGTCACTACAGTTAGATCTTTGATGAGTTAATTCATGCATATGGTGTTAGGTAAGGGTACAACTTCATTTTTTTATGTGTCCATAAAAATCCAGTTTTCCCAGCACCACTTGTTGAAAAGACTGTCATTTCCGCCAGTGAATGGTCTCAGTACCCTTGTCAAAAAATCCTGAGACTAGGGGCACCTGAGTGGCTCAGTTTTTAGACATCAGCCCTCAGCTCAGATCATGATCCCAGGATCCTGGGATCAAGCCCCACATCGGGCTCCCTGCTTAGTGGAAGCCTGCTTCTCCCTTTCCCACTCCCCCGGCTTGTGTTCCCTCTCACACTGTGTCTCTCTCTGTCAAATAAATAAATAATTTTTTTAAAAAATTCATGTGACTACATCTTCAAGGGTTTATTTCTGGGATCTTTATTCTGTTTCATTGGTCTGTGTATCTCTATGCCAAAAACACACTTCTTTTTTTTTTAATATTTTATTTATTTGACAGAGAGAAATCACAACTAGGCAGAGAGGCAGGCAGAGAGAGAGGAGGAAGCAGGCTCCCTGCGGATCAGAGAGCCCGATGTGGGGCTCGATCCCAGGATCCTGGGATCATGACCTGAGCGGAAGGCAGAGGCTTATAACCCACTGAGCCACCCAGGTGCCCGCTAAAAACACACTTCTGATTACTGTAGCATTGTCGTAAGTTTTAAAATCAGAATATGTGAATCTTCCAGCTTCATTCTTTTTTGTAGGAATGCTGACAACAGTGATTCTATATTTTTCATGCTTGCTCAATGACCTCTCTCCAGGCTACAGATTCCAAGCCCCATGGAGGTTAATATATGCCCTCACCAGAATCCCGGAAGGTTTGCTCTGAGCATTCCTAAAGTGGCACAGAGAAGGCTCCACTTTAGGTAATTAGTGGAGACAACTGATGCACAGAAGACCCCACTTTAGATAAGTAATAGAGATCCTCAAGCACACAGATGGTTCCACTTTGGATAACTACCCTGTGACCTTACTCCCATGCCCCTCTCCATAAAAATGGGATTAAGGAGGTCCCTGGGTGGCTCAGTGGGTTAAAGTCTCTGTCTTCGGCTCGGGTCATGATCCCAGGGTCCTGGGATCGAGCCCAGCATTGGGCTTTCTGTGAAGCAGGGAGCCTGCTTCCCTTCCTCTCTCTCTGCCTGCCTCTCTGCCTACTTATGTCACTGTCTGTCAAATAAATAAATAAAATCTCTTTAAAAAATGGGATTAAGTTCTGGCTTGGGTAGAGAATAGCAGTGGAAGATGAAAGTGGAGAATGACCATGTACTACCTGGTTCGTCCAACCCTATGGATTCCCTCCCCTCCACGTCCTGTCAGTAAGTTACTCTGAATAAAATCCTTTGTAAATGGAAAGAAGTGACTTACTTCATTTTTCAGTCTTTTTTTTTTTAAAGATTTATTTATTTGACAGGTAGAAATTACAAGTAGGCAGAGAGGCAGGCAGAGAGAGAGGAGGAAGCAGGCTCCCAGCCAAGCAGAGAGCCCGATGCGGGGCTCGATCCCAGGACCCCGGGATCATGACCTGAGCTGAAGGCAGAGGCTTTAACCCGCTGAGCCACCCAGGCGCCCCCATTTTTCAGTCTTAAAGTGACTTCTCAGCTGGAGGATATTTTACCGACCATCCTTCACCTTCTAACATTTTTCAAGATTGCTTTGACTCTTCAGGGATCCTGGAGATTCCATATGAATTTTAAGATGAAGCTTTGCGCAGTGGCAGTATCGTAGCCAATGAGGTTTATCCGAGGCGCGATTATTGCTAATTGAATTTTAAGATGAGTTTTTCTAGTTCTGCAAAAAAAAAAATTGTCGTTTAGGATTTTGAGAGGGATTACATTGAGTCTGTAGGTCACTTTGAGCAGTATTGACTTTTTTTAAGTATTGACATTTTAATGATATTAAATATGCCAATCTGGGGCACCTGGGTGGCTCAGTGAGTTAAAGTCTCTGCCTTTGGCTCAGGTCATGATCCCAGGGTCATGGAATCAATACCCACATCGGGCTCTCTGCTCAGCAGGGAGCCTGCTTCTTCCTCTCTCTCTGCCTGCCTCTCTGCCTACTTGTGATCTCTATCTGTCAAATAAATGAATAAAATCTTTTAAAATAAGTAAATAAATAAATCTGTCAATCTATGAATATCAGGTGTGTATCCATTTATTTGTGAAATTTAATTAAATTTCTTTAAAATTCTTCAGTTTTTTAGACAATGTTTTGCAGTTCTCAAACCTCTCACCTCCTTGGTTAAGTTTTAATTCCTAAATATGTATTCTTTTTTTTTTAATATCTTATTTATTTATTTATTTATTTAGCAGAGAGAGACAGCGAGAGAGGTACCACAAGCAGGCGAAGCAGGAGAGGGAGAAGCAGGCTTCCCACTAAGCAGGAAGCCCTATACGGGGCTCGATCCCAGCACCCCTGGATCATGACCTGAGCCGAAGGCAGACGCTGAATGACTCAGCCACCCAGGTGCCCCAATATGTATTCTTTTTGATGTTATTATAAATGAAATCATTTTTGTAATTTCTTTTTCAGATTGTGCATTATGTATAGAAATACAGCTGATTTTTATGTGTTGACTCTGTATCCTGCTACTTTGCTGAATTCATTTGTGTTTGTGTGTGTATAATCTTAAGGGTTTTAAATATTAAAAATCATATCAGCAAACAGATCATTTTACTTATTCCTTTCCAATTTTGATGCCATTTATTTCTCTTTTTTTGACTAATTGCCCTGGCTAGAACTTCGAGTACTTTGTTGAATAAGAGTGGTGAAAACAAGCCTTGTTCCTGGTCCTTGCTTTGTTACTGATCCTCGAGGATATGTTTTCAACTTTTCACCATTGAATAGGATATTTGCTATAGGTTTTTCATATATGGCTTTTATTATGATGAGGTGGTTGTTTTTCTATTTCCAGTTTAAGTGTTTTTAATCAAGAAAAAGTATTGAATTTCATCAAATGCTTTTTCTGCATCTATTGAGATGATCATGTGTTTTTTCCCTTCATTTTCTTGATGTAACATACATTAATTTTCATATGTTGAACCATTCTTACATTCTAAGAATAAATTATATTTGGTCTTGGTATACAATCCTTTTAATACGCTGCTGAATTCTGCTGCTAATATTTTATTGAAGATTTTTGCATCAGTGTTCATAAAGGACATTGGTTTGTAGTTTTCTTGTAGTGTTTTTATGGCTTTGAGATCAAGGTAATGCTGGCCTCATAGAATGAGTTACTGTTCACTCCTCTTCAATTTTTGGAAAGGTTTGAGGATTGGTATTAGTACTTCTCTAACTGTTTGGTAGAATTTACCAGTGAAGCATCAGGACCAAGGCTTTTCTTTGTTGGGAGGTTTTTTATTGCTTATTTAATTTTTTATAGGTCTTTTCAGACTCTGTTTCTTCACAATTTAGTCTTGGGAGGTTTCGTATTGCTAGGAATTTGTTCACTTTATCTAGGTTATCCAATTTTTTGGTATACAGTTGTTCATAGTACTCTCTTATCCTTTTTATTTCTATAAAAGTGATAGTAATATCCCCACTTTCTTCACTGATTTTTAGTGCTTTAAGTCCATCTTTGTTTCTTAGTGCATTTATGTAAAGCTTTATCAATTTCTTTGATCCTTTTCTTTTCATTGATATTCTCTATTGTTTTTCTATTCTCTATTTCATTTATTTGCATTCTAATTTTTTATTATTCCCATCTGCTAATTTTGTATTTAGTTTTCTTTTTCTAGATTTTTTTATAAAGGTAAGTTGTTTTCATAATTTTTTAAGAATTTTTTTAAAGTTTTCTTTAAGTGCTCTCTAAACCAAACATGGGCCTTGAACTCAGGAGTTCACAAGATCAAGAGTTGCATGCTTGGGAGGCCTGGGTGGCTCAGCTGGTTAAACGTCTGCTTTTGGCTCAGGTCATGATCCCAGGGTCCTGGGATCGAGTCTCACATCTGGCTCCTTGCTCAGTAGGGAGCCTGCTTCCTCCTCTCTCTACCAGCTGTTCCCTCTGCTTGTGCTCTCTCTTTCTCTCTCTGACAAATAAATAAAAAAATCTTTTTTAAAAAAAGTTGCATGCTCTACCTATTGAGCCAGCTAGATGTCCCAGTAAATTGTTAATTGAGATTTTTCTCATTTTTGGTTTGATTTGATTTGTGATGTGTGTATGTGTGTGTGTGTTTCTTTTTTAAGTAATCTCTGCACCCAACACAAGGCTCCAACTCACAACCCTGAGATCCAGAGTCACATGGTCTATCAACTGTGCCAGCTAGGCACTCTAAGATGTTTCTTGGGGTTTTTTGTTGTTTGGTTTGGTTTGGGGGGTTTTTTCTTTAAGATTGTATTTATTTATTTGACAGAGACACAGCGAGAGGGGGAACACAAGCAGAGGGAGCAGCAGAGAGAGAGGCAGGCTTCCCGCGGAGCAGTGAGCAGGATGAGGGGCTCGATCCCAAGACCCTGGGAGCATGACCTGAGCGGAATGCAGATGCTTAATGACTAAACCACCCAGGCACCTGTATTTCTTGGTTTTTAATGTAGACATTTATAGTTCTAAGTTTCCCCTTAGCACTACATTCACTGTATCCCATAAGTTTGAGTATGTCATATTTTCATTCATCTTTATTTTCTAATTTCCTTTGAGATTTCTTCTTTGGTCCATTCGCTGTTTAAAAGTGTATTGTGTAGGGGCACCTGGGTGGCTCAGTGGGTTAAAGCCTCTGCCTTCGGCTCAGGTCATGATGCCAGGGTCCTGGGATTTTTTTGAGCCCTGCGTTGGGCTCCCTGCTCTGCAGGGAGCCTGCTTCTCCCTCTCCCCCTGCTGGTGTTCCCTCTCTTGCTGTCTCTCTCTGTCAAATAAATGAATAAAATCTAAAAAAAAAATTATTGTTTGGGGCACCTGGGTGACTGAGTCAGTTAAGGGTCCAAATCTTGATTTTTGGATCAGATCATGATCTCCCAGCATCTGACTCCATGCTCAGCAGGAAGTCTGCTTGCATTTCTCTTCCTCTCCCTTTGTCCCTCCCGGGATCTCTCTCTTTTTCTCTCTACAATAAATAAATAAATAAAATCTTCTTTTTTAAGTGTATTTTTTGGGGGTACCTGGCTGGGTCAGTTGGTAGAGCATACGACTCTTGATCTCAGAGTCCTAAGTTCAAACCCCACATTAGGCATAGAGTTTGCTTAAAGAAAAAAAAAGTGTGTTGTTTAATTTCAACAATTTTGTGAATTTTCTAGTTTACAGTTTTCCTTTTACTAACTTCCAACTATCTCATTATGATCAGAAAACATATTTTGTGCAGTGTCTATCTTTTTCAAATACATTGAGACTTAATCTGTGGCCTAATATATGGTCTATCCTGAAAACTGTCCCATGTGCACTTGAGAAGAATGTGTATTCTGCTTTGGGGTAGAATATTCTGTATAGTCTATTAGGTCTAATTGGTTTATTGTTGTTTAAGTCCTCTATTTCCTTATTTTTTATTGTTCCAAAGCAAGATAAGCTTCAGAACACGTGAATGTGCCAATAAGAAGACATCCGTAACTAGCAACAACCACATAGTTTTTTGGGGTTTTTGTTTTGTTTTGGTTTGGTTTTTTCCTAAAATTTCTCTTTTGGAAGAGAAAAGAAATCACAGACATGAAATCATCCACAAGCATTATGAGCCCCACAGATTTTGTCCCAGCTGATGTTACAAAATCGGAAAAAGCTAAAAATTAAGTATCCCAGGAAACAAACCAAGATTTTGGTCTTGTCTCCTCACAGGGGTCCCATTACAATATTCCCCCAGCTACAGGTCTCACATACCCTAATCAACTCTGGGGAAAATAAAAGAAGTAACAGAGCACAAGAGAGACCAACTTTAGCAGTTACCCTCACCAGGGGGTCACAACTCTTCCCCCAGCATAAGACAATTGGAGGAGGATGTTAACAAATAAACAAACAAATAAATCAACTTTCAGTAATTTGGTCCTCCATTTTGACCCAGCCAGAACTGCCTAATTAGGTCTCCTGCCATGAGCACTTCACAACAACTACTGCTGGCCCTGTGGAATCCAAAACCATTGAAATCTCTCTAGGAACAGACTTATATCCTTCTCTCAGACTGAAAGAGGGTTTTCTGTGGATACTGACACCTGCAGATAAAGGGGATTCTCTCTCCCCCAAGTAACACTTGCCATTGTCCTGTCCCATTTTCCAGAATCAATCATCACCCACAGGATTTGATCACTGATGTGAAGAAGAGCCGAAGAGAGAGGAAGATAAGAGGAAGATACTTCCAAATATTGATGAACACAGAGTAAGTTTCAGATACAGATAAATGTTGGATCCTACACTGTGCAAAGGGTTTCTTCCCTCTCAGTCACTTCAGCTCTCAATGTCTTTCCTTGTCTATTCAATAGATTTTTTTCCTGCTCTTACAGAAATTTTCTTTACTACTCTGTTAAGACTATGCAGCTACCATTTAGCTACTTTATATCAAGATAACCTTATTTCCACAAGACTTTTATTGGTTACATATTTATCCAAAGCCACCTTTCTTCAGAGGTTCATTCACTGTCTAGATTGCATACCAACCAGAAAAGGTAAGACTATCTGGAGTTCTGTGGTGGTTTCATACCTGCTCCTTGCTATTTGTTCCTTATCAGCTCCCTTCCCCCCAATAAGACCGAATGGATAGGAGTAAAATTGTAATCTCCTTTCTATGTTAGTGAATATGTTAGACATGTCAAATTCATTGCTCTAACAAGGGTTTTACATGTTAATAGAAATGTTTTATCTCATTTCTCAGACTTAGTAATTCAAATTTTTCTCATCTCATTGCATATGTATATATTCATTCTAATATTATTCCTCTAGATCATTTTCCAATTTACATTTCTTATTAGAAAATTCAGAAAATGGCAATAGATCATCTAAGTTTTCTAAGTATTTGAGATGCTTTTTTAAAAAAAAGATTTTATTTATTTATTTGAGAGAGAGAGAACTTGAGTGGGGGGCAGTGCCATGGGCAGAGGGCAGAAACAGATTCCCTGCTGAACAGGGAGCCCAACACAGGGCTCGATCCCAGGACCCTGAGATTATGACCTGAGCTGAAGTCAGACATTTAACCAGCTGAGCCACCCAGGTGCCTCTGAGATGCTTTTTATAAATTAAAAGAGAGTCTACTGAGTTAATTGTATTTAAAAAAACAAAAACAAAAACAAAACCTTTTTTTGTTTGTATGTTTATATTTACTTCATGGCTATTTGAGAGATAGGTGACTGGAGTTAAATATGTATTTGGGACCAGAATTAAGCAAAAATCATCTTCCAAAATGGGGTCAAAGTGTCAATGTGCCCTTGGCCTCATTAGAAAAGTACCTGATCCCCTGCTCAAATCAGTCACTAAAATAATTTTTAAAGATCAGCTTTATAGGTGTATATAAACCTTTTGTGATCCACGAATGATTCCCACATCTTTTTTAAACATGCTTATACTAGTAGACTTTTTATATTTACTGTCCTATCACAATTCAAAAACATATTGCATAAACACCTTCACACTCTAAATCTCTGTAAAATAAAAATACTATGCCCCCAGGCAATGGTCTACTTCCCAAAGAAAGGCTCAGTGTGCTAGAATGCCTGACAAGGAAAGGAGATGGTCTACTTCACAGTTCATAGTAACAAATATTGACTCTTGTTTGATTTTAGAACTTGCACTTAATTTTACATCTAGGTTTAAAAATGCAGCAGCAACACCAATTTGGAATCTTTGATAGAATGAACCATCAAACTCTTAAAATTGTTTTTCAGATCACAGACAAAGCTATGGCCTCAGGACACTGGGGATTAATAATGCCAATGAGTTCTGAAAACATCTAATGATTTAGCGTCCTGAAATAACATGATTTACTCAATCATTTTGGCTTATTTGTTAAGTAAAATGTGAATACTACTGAACTGGAAACCATAAAACCAAAGGACCTGGGGTCCTTACTTTAGCACTATACAGCTGTGGGACTCCTCTGTCATTTAACTCTTCTAACGATCATGAGAATATACATAAATGTAACATGTCATCGTTCTGTGAGTTCCTATCACCCTAGTCCATGAAGTTTTCATCAGTGTCCTGTTCCTTTCTCTTTGTGCCACATTCTTCTTTTTCTCTGCACTTTTTTTATTAAGAGGATTTACTGTATGTCAGAGCTATATCTGGGTTATTAATGACTCCAAGTAAGTAGAAGTTCATCCAGTGAATACCAAGCTTCACACTTGGAGACCTAGGATAATGGCAGTACCACAAGGAAGATGGTCATAACACATCAGAGGCAAAAAGGAAGTCATCCTATTAACCTTTATAGCTAAATGAGGAAAAACTTATTAAATGTGGAAAAACTTATTTAAAAAACAGAGGAAAACTTAACTGCAACTGGAATCACACCTAATAAGGACAGTAATACAAATAAAACTGCATCCCATCGCTCATTGCTCCCATTAAAATGGACCAAGGCACCTGGCTTGCTCAGTCAGTAGGGCATGCAATTCTTGATCTCAGGGTCAGGAGTTTAAGCCCCACATTGGATGTAGAGCTTACTTTAAAAAAAAAAAATGGAGGAACAAAAAAGATGGATCTAAAATCTAAGGGCAAGATTAGGAAATACTATTCTCTCTAATTGAATGCAACAAGAATCAGCACATTCCATGTGGACTGGAATTCCCTATCTACAGCAAATTTCCCCCAAAGAAAATAATAGTTCCTAGAGACTGATTCAGAGAACATTCCCTATTACAAACAGGGAAACAGTAGGGAAAACAAATAAGGAAAAATGATTAGGGAAATTAAACTCAGCAAGAAAAAGAGTAAAACATGGTCAATATAGCTCCACTACTTGCCAGAAGAAAAAAAATATTGTATCTGAAGAAAAGATTAAAGAATCCTCCTAGATGGGGGCACCTGGATGGTTCAGTGGGTTAAAGCCTCTGCCTTCGGTTCAGGTCATGATTCCAGGATCCTGGGATCGAGCCCGGCATTGGGCTCTCTGCTCAGCAGGGAGCCTGCTTCCCCCACCTCCCTCTCTGCCTGCCTCTCTGCCTACTTGTGATCTCTGCCTGTCAAATAAATAATTAAATCTTTTTTTTTTTTTTTAAATATTTTTTATTTATTTGACAGAGAGAAATCACAACTAGGCAGAGAGGCAGGCAGAGAGAGAGGAGGAAGCAGGCTCCCTGCGGAGCAGAGAGCCTGATGTGGGGCTCGATCCCAGGACCCTGGGATCATGACCTGAGCCGAAGGCAGAGGCTTTAACCCACTGAGCCACCCAGGCGCCCAATAATTAAATCTTTTTAAAAAAAGTTCTAAAAAAAGAAAAAGGAAAAAAAAAAGAATCTCCCTAGGTGAATGTGCTGTGTAACTTATCAGGCATAATTCATTGATACATATCACAACCTAAATCAATTGTGTCCTATCACATTTCCTTTGCTCTGATTCAAAATTTAGAAATATGCATCTGATTCTTAATTTGATTTCCAGAGACCTTAATATTAGTAAGTGATTGCCCTGGGTAGTAAACACACTATTTCAGTCATGGGAATGAGATCTCCCACTGTAAATTAACAAATTGGTTGTTTGGTTTACATGTCATTCTCTCAGGTATTGAATAATGTGAATTGGTTTCCCAGAGCCTGATTCCTCTAGGGAGACCTGATCAAATCAGGCTTCTAAATCCTTAGAGTTTAACATCAGACCTCTGTGACCCCAGAAAACTATAGCATCCCATGAGAACCGCCGGAGAAACCACCTAAGCTCACTCAGGCCAGGACTGCTATTGAGGAGTTACGAATGTCTCAAGGAACTTGTATGGCAGCTTAAACGTGCTAGTTTCTGAAGCTGGGAGGTGAAGACGTTGTGTCTGTAGCCCTGGCATCCAGAAGAGCTCCGTGGTCAACTTTCTGAAGGTCAACCATCACTGATTTCCTGCAACTAAAAAAAAAAATTTTTTTTTTAAAATCAAAACTGCTATTCCATTCACTTGGGGGAAAAAACAAAACCACAACATAGGTGAAAGGATTTACTGCTGCCTTCTTAAAGTGCTATAAAGCTATTTAAGCTGCTTCTTAAAGTGCTATAGCTTAAAGTGCTATAAGAGATAGTTAAATAATAAGAGCTAAGCTCTTGGCATGGATACGGCAGTTTTAAAGTTAAGTGTTTAAGGATTGAGTAGAACTACCCATTGGTAAATTTTCCCGAATTGGGTCCAGAGTTTCATTCCCCATCCTCACAACCTCAATAAGGAAATGAAAACCCGTTGGAGCTGTGAAACATTCTCAGAACCAAGAGGCAAGCTGATGACCCAGTTCCATTACAATATTCACATTTAGGGTTTCCAGCCAGCAGCAGGACCATCTATCCATGATATCTTACTCAAGGTTGCTGCTTCCCTACTCTTCACATTCATTTGAGCAAGAGCACAGGAGTGAAGCTGGAAGGAATCATTGAGCAGAGAACTCTTGACTTCTCTATTAATCTCACTCTCTTCCTTCTGAGTGGACAGGAATCATTCCAGAGCAAAATCAATCTATCCATCTCAGTGTCTTTGACATTGTACCTTAAGCCATGAGCTTAGATATTGGGGGATCAAAAAACTAAGGGGAGTTTTAAAAGCTCATTAATCAAACTTTGTCTGCAGGTGGTGAAATGCCAATCAAGAGGTTGGACCAAGGGGCACCTGGGTGGTTCAGTGGGTTAAGCCTCTGCCTTCGGCTCAGGTCATGATCTCAGGGTCCTGGGATCCAGCCCCACATCGGGCCGTCTGCTCAGCAGGGAGCCTGCTTCCTCCTCTCTCTCTGCCTGCTTCTCTGCCTTACTTGTGATCTCTCTCTGTCAAATAAATAAAATCTTAAAAAAAAAAAGAGGTTGGACCAAAAACTTAAAATAACTCCTCCACACTGAGAGCCCTACTTTAGCCATTTCTGCTCCTTTCCATTATCCTTGCTTTTTCTCTCATCTCTGACATCTCACTACAGGCATCCCTCTTTGCTTCCTTTTCTCCTCTCTTCCTTTACCATGTCCCAAGGCTACATTATTACATGCAAAGATACTGGAATACATAGCAGCAAGTACCAACAATAACTTTACCTATATGCTTACAGCCTCATGAGCATTCTTTTCCCTTAATTATTTATTTTTAAAAGTGTATTTATTTTAGGGAGAGGGAAAGCACACACGAGCAAGGGGAAGGACAGAGGGAGAAGGAGGGAGAGAGAGAACCTCAAGCAGGCTCCACACAGAGGGCAGAGCCTGATATGGGGCTTGATCTCATGACCGTGAGATCATGACCTGAGCTGAAACAAAGAGTCAGATGCTCAATTGACTGAGCCACCGCCGCCCCCTTCTTTTAATTGCAAGGAACTTAGACAGTGGACTTGCGTAGCATCAAGACCTGTCACATACAGCCAGCCATTTAAGCAAAATTCTATTCCATTCCCTCCACTACAAAAGGAGACCAAGAATTTTGTCATTTCCTTTTTGCATACTCCCCATTCTGTGTAAGTTTATGTCCTGGCAGAGATAAGAACAAGCCAGTGGTTTCTGGAGGTTTCTGAACTGGTGGAGCATCTAATATTTTCCACACAACTCCTTTCCAGTAAACCCTTAGTCTTTATCAAAAGTGTTCCTGGTGCAAACTCCTAGGAGCAAACTTTTTTCTGTAAAGTCCCAGAGAGTAAATATTTTAGGCTTTGCAGGCCAAACCCCACACTCAACTCTGCCGTCCTAGCGTCAAAGCAGCTACAGACAATACATAAGTAAATGAGCATGGCTGTGTTCCAATAAAACTTTATTTACTAAACAGGCCAACTCCCGCCATAGAGCATACTTCTGCTTATTTGTCTTCTCTCCACATAAGAAAAAAAACTCTAGGGGTGCCTGGGTGGCTCAGTGGGTTGAGCCTCTCCCTTCAGCTCAGGTCATGATCTCAGGGATCCAGCCCCGCATCGGGCTGCCTGCTCAGCAGGGAGCCTGCTTCCCCCCTCTCTCTCTGCCTGCCTCTCTGCCTACTTGTGATCTCTCTCTCTGTCAAATAAATAAATAAACTCTTTTTTTAAAAAAGAGAAAAACTCTGCCATTGTCCCTGGTTTTACAATCTATTTCCCCAGTCCTTCCTCACTTCCCTCTCACTTCTGTGCTAACTCTTGTTTTGTCTATTCTCTAGGTAAGATCTCTACAGAGGATGGAAAGAGTCAACAGCACTTTGTTGACTGAGTTCATTCTCACAGGAATTCCCTACCCTCTCAGGCTAAGGACATTGCTGTTTGTGTTCTTTTTGCTAACCTACATCCTGACTCAGCTGGGAAACCTGCTTATTCTAGTCGTTGTCTCAGTGGACCCGCAGCTCCATGCCCGTCCCATGTACATCTTTCTGGGTGTTCTCTCCATCATTGACATGGGCATCTCTACCATCATTGTCCCTCGCCTCATGATGAACTTCACTTTAGGGATTAAACCCATCCCATTTGGTTGCTGTGTGGCTCAGCTGTATTTCTATCACTTCCTGGGCAGCACCCAGTGCTTCCTCTACACCTTGATGGCCTACGACAGGTACCTGGCAATATGCCAGCCCCTGCGCTACCCCGTGCTCATGAATGGGAGGTTAGGCACCATCCTCGTGGCTGGAGCTTGGGTGGCTGGCTCCATCCATGGGGCTATCCAGGCCACCTTGACCTTCCGCCTGCCCTACTGTGGGCCCAACCAGGTGGATTATTTCTTCTGTGACATCCCTGCGGTTTTGAGGCTAGCCTGTGCTGACACAACAGTCAACAAGCAGGTGACCTTTGTGGACATTGGTGTGGTGGTTGCTACTTGCTTCTTCCTGATCCTCCTCTCCTATGTACAGATCGCTCAGGCCATCCTGAGAATCCGTACAACTGATGGGCGGCGCCGGGCCTTTTCGACCTGTGGAGCCCATGTAACCGTGGTCACCATCTACTATGTGCCCTGTGCCTTCATCTACCTGCGGCCTGAAACCAATAGCCCCCTGGATGGGGCAGCTGCCTTATTTCCCACAGCCATCACCCCTTTCCTCAACCCCCTCATCTACACACTGCGGAACCAAGACGTAAAGCTGGCCCTGAAGAGAATGATAGGAGCCCCTGGGATGAAGAGCAACGTTTGAAAGTGTCTACCGTTTATTCTAATGCTTAGATTTCAGCGAGGTTTTTATTTTTTCTTCCTGTTTTTCTCTTTTATGTAGCCACATAATAGCCATAAAATAAGATCAAACACAGTTTTAAGTGAAATACTGCTTTCTAGCAATTCCTTGGTGTCTCCTTCAGATAAACAACTCTCAGCTGCTCCAACAACAGAAAGGGAGACCACAGTCACCCAGAAGATAGCAGGAGGTGGCACACTTAGGCACCCAGAGGATTACTAGGACAAAAGCACCTCATGGGCTTTTCAGCTTCCAGGTTTACATTGGACAAGCATAAGATGGACTGTAGAGCTTTTGATGGGAGAACATTGCTCTGTTCTGTTCCAGCTGGATATATACGTCAGGAGCTAGTGTTTGATGAGAAATTACAGCTGCCCTGCTGTGTACATGTTGACAGGCCTTGCTCTGGGGACTTCCTGAAGTCATTATGGGATGTGAAGGGGAACTCAAGTGCATACTCTACCTTGCCTGCTGAAAAAATAACACTTCTCTTAAACTGGTGCTTTCACAAGCTAACCAAATTAAACAATCCTTCCCCCCAAAAAGGCAATAAAGTCTTTTCAAATGTCTCAGTAATAAATTCCCCCAAGCCTAAAAGTAAAGTTCAATATAGAATTTCCCAGTAGAAGAAAATAAGGTGGGAGGCCTGGGAGAGGCTCAGTCTGTGGGCGTCTGCCTGTTGGTTTCTCATGGTCTCATGTGTCCTGAGATGGAGACCCGCATGGCTCTGTGCTCAGCGTTGAGCCTGCTTGAAGGTTCTCTCCCTCTGCTCCTCCCCTGACTCGTGCACATGCATCGCACTATCTGCTCAGCAGGGAGCCTGCTTCTCCCTCTCTCTCTGCCTACCTCCCTGCCTACTTGTGATCTCCATCTGTCAAATAAATAAATAAAATTTTTAAAAATAAATAAATAAAATAAAATGAATAAATCTTTAAAAAAAGAAAAAACATAAGGCAATAAATCAGGGCACCAGAATAATGTGTCCTAATTAGTATTTCATATCAATTTAAATTTGTGAGTTTTACAAGCTTTCATTAAGTCAGCCAGGGCCTAATCAATGTGGGCAAATTTTGTGCATTATCTCTTGTTTCAACCCCTTAGCACCTCCAATCTTATCCTGTTAAGATTCTGCCTCATTCTCCAGCTTTTCATGTTGGATGGTTGCTTTACCTATGTGATGAAATCATGTCTAGAAAGCAAAGTCTCTTGGGCACAGCAGAGAGTCAGTAGTTTGGTCCTGTAAATGTTCATTTCCAAAGGACTCAAGGTCACCTAATTAGAGATAAAAAACTAACCATTTACCCTTGAATGAAGCTGACTGACAAAATTTCTCAACATTTTGTTCAGAAAACAATGTATTGGATACGAACTCCCTTAAACTGGAACATTACTTATGAAATATCTTAATCTTTCAAAATATTTAATAAATAAAATGGTTAAACCATGAATTACAAAAATAAACTTAAATCTATATCTCATAAACCAAAACTATTTCCAAGGGCTACTGTACATCTCATTTCTATTTTCCCAGGTGCTTAACACAGTGCTATCATACCTGTTGTCTTAGCAATAACCAAACAATATTAAAATGATCTGTAAGTGGGATTCCTGGGTGGCTCAGTCGGTTGAGCATCTGCCTTCAGCTCAGGTCATGATCCCAAGAACCTGGGATCAAGCCCCATGTCAGGTTCCCTGCTTGGTGGGGAGCCTGCTTCTCCCTGTCTTCCTTGCTTATGTTTGCTCTCACTATCTGTTTCTCTCTCCCAAATAAATAATTTTTTTTAATGATCTGTAAGGATATAATAAAAATACACATCAAAATGGAATGATTCCAAGACAAATATTTGCAAACCTAAAGAGCAGGATTTTAGTAAATCTCAGAAGAGTCTTATTTATCTAAAGCTTATAGGAGGGTAAGGTTCTAGGAGGCAGGGGAGACTGTTGATCACAAGGGCTATTGGGGAAGACATATCAGGAATTTACATTTGCCTATGACTCTGAGGCTTGTACCCAGGGCAGGAGCTTGCAGAAAAGGCTAGTGTCAGTTTCAAGTCTCTACAGCCTGGGCGCAGTAGGTTAAGTGTCTGCCTTCGGCTCAGGTCATGATCCCAGGGTCTAGGATCAAGTCCCAAGTACGGCTCCTTAAGGAGGGAGCCTGCTTCTCCCTTTCCCTCTGCCCCTACCCACCATTTCTGCAAGTGCGCTCTCTCTCTCTCTCAAATAAATAAAATATTTTTTAAAAAATCACTGTAGGGGGCACCTGGGTGGCTCAGTGGGTTAAGCCTCTGTCTTTGGCTCAGGTCATGATTTCAGGGTCCTGGGATCCAGCCCCACATTGGGCTTCTTGTTCAGTGGAGAGCCTGCTTCTTCCTCTGCTTGCCTCTCCCTCTGCCTGCTCCTCCCCCTGCTTGTGCTCTCTCTCTCTCACACAAATAAATAAATAAAAGATTTTTTAAAAAAATCAGTAAAAACGAAGGGTGCCTGGGCTCAGTCAGTTAAGCAACTGCCTTCAGCTCAGGTCATGATCCCAGGTCCCTGGGACTGAGCCCTGCATTGGGCTTCCTGCCAGGTGGAGAGCCTGCTTCTCTCTCTCCCTCTCCCTCTCCCTCTGCCTGCCACTCTGCCTACTTGTGCTTTTTCTATCTCCCTGTCAAGTAAATAAATTAAATCTTTAAAAAAAAAAAAAAGAATGAACAATGGTGCAAGTGCTATGGAGAACAGTATGGTGGTTCCTAAAAAAAATTAAAAGTGGAATTACCAACTGATTCAGCAATGCCATTTCTGAGTACACACCCCAAAGAACTGAAAGCAGGGTCTCATTTGCAGCAGTGTTTTCAATAGCCAAAAGATGAAAGCAACCCAAGGGTCCATTTTTCTTTCTAAATGTCCACTGATGGATGAATGGATAAGCAAAACGTGATATAAACATATAGTAGAATATTATACTGCCTTTAAAAAGAAGGGAATTATGGGATGCCTGGGTGGCTCAGTGAGCTAAACGTCTGCCTTCAGCTCTGGTCATGATCCCAGGGTCCTGGGATCCAAGTCCTGCATCAGGTTCCTACTCAACAGTGAATCTATTTCTCCCTCTCCCACTGCCCCTCTGCCTGCTTGTGCTCTCTCTCTCTCAAACAAATAAATAAAATCTTAAAATAAATAAATAAATAGGAGAATTCCGACCTATGTTACAACATGGATGAATCTTTAAGATATTCTGCTAGGTGAAATAAGCCAGTCCCCAAAAGACAAATACTGTATGAGTCCACTTGTATGAATACCTAGACCTGTCAAAGTCATAGAGGCAGAAGGAAGAATGGTGGTTGCCAGAGGCTGGGGAGAAGGGAGAGTGGGGAGTTATTTAATAGGTGTAGAGTTTCAGCATTGCAGGATGAAAGGAGTTTTGGAGATGATTGCCCAATAGTGTGAATATACCTAACACTACTGAACTGTACGCTTAAAAATGGTTAAGCTGGGAAATGGTGTATGTGAAAAATAAAAAGATAATAATGCCCAGATTGGGAGAATAGTGAGGAGGACTATAGATGAAAAAGATAGGCCATATGTTCATCGAAGCTGGCTGAACATAGGGTTTCATTCTGCTACTCCCATTACTCATGTATGCTTGGAAATGTTCCTAATAAAAGATTATTTGAAAAAAAAAAGATATTTGAAAACCATAGCTTTGAAAATCTCAGGGAAAAGTTTTCCAAGTAGAGGGAAAGGCTAGTACAATTCAAGGCTCTGGGGTGGAAAGGAGTTTGGCATGTTTGAAAGGAAAGGGGATGTCACTGAAGAGTAGTGCTTGGGAAGAGAGTACACGGTCACAGCCCTGGAACAGGCAAGGGTCAGACCATGGAAAACCTTGGAAACTACGTAAGTTTGCACTTAATCTGCTATGATAGGCAACATGTTAGTTTTTTTTTTTTTTTTTAAGATTTTATTTATTTATTTGACAGAGAGAGATCACAAGTAGGCAGAGAGAGAGGAGGAAGCAGGCTCCCCACGGAGCAGAGAGCCCGATGTAGGGCTCGATCCCAGGACCCTGAGATCATGACCTGAGCCGAAGGCAGCGGCTTAATCCACTGAGCCACCCAGGCGCCCCAACATGTTAGTTTTTGATCGCTGCAGAGCAAGGGATCACAAACTCAACAACTTCAAAGGAAGCCCATTTATTAGCTCACAGTTTGGGAGGTCCACAGCTCAAGTACTGCCTGACTTTGTTCTCCGTTCAGGATCTCACCAGGCTGAAACCCAGGTGTCCTTGCGCTGCATTCTCATCTGGAGGTCAGGGTTCCCTTCCAGGCTCACAGGGCTGTGGCAGAATTCAGTTGCTTGCCATGACGGGACTTGGGTCTCGGTTCCCTTGTGGGCTGTTAGCTAGTGGGCACCCTCAGCTTCAAGAGGCTACCCAAATACCTTGTCAAGGGGCCCCTGCCATGGTTAATGCCAAAAGCAGACTCTCTCTCACCTGGAATCCTTCTCATGCTTCAAATCTCTCTTTCTTTCTTTTTTTTTAAGATTTTATTTATTTATTTGAAGGACAGAGATCACAAGTACGCAGAGAGGCAGGCAGAGAGAAAAAGGGGGAAGCAGGCTCCCCGCTGAGAAGAGAGCCTGATGTCAGGCTCAATCCCAGGACCCTGAGACCATGACCTGAGCTGAAGACAGAGGCTTAACCTCTGAGCCACCCAGGCGCCCCATGGGCCGCTGTTCTGATTCTATCTTAGAGTCTACTTCCTGCAGAATCTGAATTAAAATACCTGGCCATATAGAAACCTCAATGTCCTCTTTCCTTTTCTGAGGAGGGAAGGTTTATTTTCTCACTGGGAGGGGTATATATTAGCATATTTTTAAATATTATTTATTTTTAGGGGGCGCCAGGGTGGCTCACTGTGTTAAATCTCTGCCTTTGGCTCAAGTCATGATCTCAGGGTGCTGGAATCAAGTCCTGCATCGGGCTCTCTGCCCAGTGGGAAGCCTGCTTCTCCCTCTCTCTCTGCCTGCCTCTCTGCCTACTTGTGATCTCTCTCCCTGTCAAATAAATAAATAAAATCTTTCAAAAATATATTATTTATTTTTAGAGAGAGGAAGAATGAGAGAAAAAGGGGTAGGGGCAGAAGGAGAGAATCCCAAGCAGCTCCTCGCTGAGCACAGAACCCAACAGGGGGCTCAATCTTGTGACCCTGAGGTCATGACCTAAGCTGAATTCAGGAGCCTAGCTTATTCTTTCTAGAAGGGAGATCCCTGTGGCACCTCCATGACTGCCCTGTGTGGGATGTACTCCATTCTGCAATTTGGGGATGCCCGGTTTACCAATCTACCATCCATTGTCCACAGGAGACTAGAGCTGTCAGTGTAACTCTTCCATCATTGCCTTGTAAATAGGCAAAGATACGTGTCTGTTTTGTTCACCACTGAATCACTAGCACTAAGAAGAGTGCCCAGAGGGGCCCCTGGCTGGCTCCATCAGTAGAGCCACTCTTGATCTCAGTCTTGAGTTCAAGCCCCACGTTGGGCTTTGAGATTTAAAAAACTAAAAAGTGTATGGAACATAGCAGACATTCAATAAGTACTTGTTGAATTAGTCAATGAATATAGTTAGATCTTTTGCCCCTTCACTTTATAAAAGGAGACAGAAACCCTGCCCTTCCCTCCACTTCTCTTTACCTTATGCATCCCAAATTCTGCCATCTGTACTTCTTAACTTGTCAAATTGATAATATTTATAGTCTATTCCCTAACCTTCCGTAGACCTCTGTTACTCTGTCTATGGTGATTCCAAATATAGAAAACCATTAAAAAGCATTTACCTAAAGAGTATTACATTATGACTGTGTAAATATTGTTCATATAGCCAGTTAAGAATGTATGACTACACATTTTAGTTGGTTATCTTTCTTGTTTTCTGAGCATGGTTAGCAAGCAGCCCGTGGTGCGCTTTCATTTTGACGTTTTTGACCCAGAAGCAGAGACTTTGAGCTGCTGGGAGGAATGCTCTCCATTCCTTTATCCTCAAGTTTTGACAAACTCTTAATCATTCCATCTATCCTAAGGAATTCTCTTTTTCCCCTAGAGAACTCCCTTTGAGTCCCTGTCCTGCATCTCAGGCTATGCTGGTTGCTCTCATGGTCTGTCACAGCTCTCCTCCTGCATCTTTCTTATGGATTGGATCCCCTGTTACCTGAATTCTGTGTCTTAATCTTTTTTGTTTTTCATGTTTCATTTTTACAGAATGGGTCTTACAATAACTTTCCAAGAAACAGTATATATATTGTAAAATTCCTGAATCCTAACATCTAAAATGTGGTGTCTTAATGTGGTGTCTCTCCTGATAGGATGGGGACCCCCAAATGTGGGGCCATGATCAGATGGAAGCCAATGGCCTGGGAGATGAAAGAATTCACCTGAGGCAGACCAAAAAGGTGGTTTATTGCATACATTTCAAGGGAACTGCAGGGAGGACAGCAGAGGAGGGGTAGTGGGTGGGGCTGTTTTTAAAGAGGGGAAGGTGAGGAGGATTTGATGTATGGAATTTTCCCTTGTTTGGTAACTGTGCCTGGTTGTAAGTAGCCCATTGGTCAGTAAGGGGGTCTGGAGATTTTGAGGCGGGTGCCTGTTGGGCCTGTCTGTATTCAGCCAGGGGGGTCTCAGTGGCCCTTTCTACATTCCAGTATGCAAGCCTGGTTGCTTAAAAGGGGCCTCTATGTAAAATTGTCCATGGAGCACCTGGCTGGCTCTATTGGTAGAGCCAGGAACTCTTGATCTTAGGATGGTGAGTTCAAGCCCCACATTGGGTATTGAGCTTACTTCGGGGAAAAAAAAAAAGAAGAAGAAGAAGAGGTGTCTTTATTCTATCCTTGCATTTAAGTAAATATTTGGATGAGTATGGAATTCTAAGCTGAAAATCACTGCTGTCTGTCTTTGAAGACCTGGTTTCAGTTGCCATCTGGCATCCAGTGTTGCTAAACTAAAACTCTGATGCCAGGAGTGCCTGGCTGGCTCAGTCTGTAGAACCTGTGACCCTGGTCTTAGGGTTGTAAGTTCAAGCCCCACATTGGGTATGGCGATTACTTAAAAAATAAAAAAATAAATAGGGGCTCTTGGGTGGCTCAGTCAGTTGAGTGTCTGCCTTTGGCTCAGGTCATGACCCCAGGGTCTGGCATCAAGTCTCACATTAGGCTCCCTGCTTGGTGGGGAGTCTGCTTCTCCCTCTGCCTGTGGCTCCCTCTGCTTGTGCTCACTCTCTCAATCTCTCTCTCTCTCTGACAAATAAATTTTAAAAATATTTTAAAAAATAAAAAATAAAATAAAACTTTCTTGGAGTGTCTAGGTGACTTGGTCCATTAAGCATCTGCCTTTGGCCCAGGTCATGATCCAATGTCCTGGAATGGAGCCCTGCACCTGGCTTCTGGCTCAGTAGGGGGCCTGCTTCTCCCTCTTCCTCTGCCCCTCTCCCTGGCTTGTGCTCTCTCTTTCTCTCTCTCGCTTGCTCCCTTTGCACTCTCTCTCTCAAATAAATAAATAAGTCTTTAAAATTTTTTTTTTAAATGGGGCACCTGGGTGGCTCAGTTGGTTGAGCACCTGCCTTCGGCTCAGGTCATGATCCTGGAGTCCTGGGATCGAGTCCCACAGGGGACTCTCAGCTCCACAGGGAGTCTGCTTCTCCCTCTGACCTTCTCCCCTCTCATGCTTTCTCTCACTGTCTCCCTCTCAAATAAATAAATTAAATATTTAAAAAGAATTTTTTTAAATAAAGATTTTATTTATTTATTTGAGAGAAAAAGAGTACAAGAGGTGCGGAAGTTAGAGGGAAAGGGAGAAGCAGACTCCCTGCTGAGGGGGGAGCCCAACGTGGGACTAAATCCCAGGACCCAGGGATCATGACCTGAGCCAGAGGCAGACGTTTAACTGACTGAGCCACCCAGGATCATTTGTTTTTATTTGATTATTCTTTCTCTCTGTTTTTTTTTTTTTTTTTTAAGATTTTATTACTTAGGGGCGCCTGGGTGGCTCAGTGGGTTAAAGCCTCTGCCTTCAGCTCAGGTCATGATCCCAGGATTCTGGGATCAAGCCCCACATTGGGCTCTCTGCTCAGCGGGGAGCCTGCTTCCTCCTCTCTCTCCCTGCCTGCCTCTCTGACTAGTTGCAATCTCTGTCTATCAAATAAATAAATAAAATCTTTTTTAAAAAAAGATTTTATTACTTATTTATCAGAGAGAGAGAAAGCACAAGCAGGGGGAAAAGCCGGCAGATGCAGGGCTCAATTCCAGAACCCTGGGATCATGACCCAAGCCGAAGTCAGACACTTAGCCAACCAAGCCACCCAAGCAACCAGATTATTCTTTCTCTGTATAACTTATTTGCCCTTCTTTACCCCTGCCAAGCATCCTTTGTTTCACACTCATGAAAATATTCACCTTCTAATTTTACTTTTATTTTTCTTTTCTCAATATCTCTCACATTTGTGCATATTAAATTACAAAAATAGAACATGCTTGGTGCCTGACTGTCTCAGTCTGTAGAGCATGTGACTTATGATCTCGGGGCTAAGGGTTCAATCCCCACATTAGGCATAGAGCTTACTTAAAATTAAAATCTTTAGGGGTGCCTGGGTGGCTCAGAGGGTTAAGCCTCTACCTTCAGCTCAGGTCATGATCTCAGCGTCCTGGGATCGAGCCCCACATCGGGCTCTCTGCTCGGCGGGGAACCTGCTTCCATCTCTCTCTCTCTGCCTGCCTCTCTGCCTACTTGTGATCGCTCTCTGTTAAATAAATTTTTTTAAAAATCTTTTAAAAAAAAAGTAGTACGTGCTTTTTGTAACATGTTTAAAAATACAAGAGGGTGTTTTTTTTTTTAAGTAAATTAAATCCCCTCTAATCTCATCGCCTGAGATAACTATGTTAAAGGCTTGTAGCCTTTATGTTTACAGAAATATATAGAAATACCAATAAGCACGTATAGATTTTTCTCCTTTTCAAGTTTGGAATCAGACTATATACATTATTCTACAATTTCTTTCCCTTTCTCCACATTACAATATATGATCTACACTCCTTCTGGTCAATACATATGGATCCAACTCATTTTTTCTGAATAGCTGCACAATATTCTTCAGAATGGGTTTCCATAATTTATTTAATCATTCATTGTTTGGTGGATATTTAGATTGTTTTGAGTTTTTGCCACTAAGAACAAAGCTGAAATAAATATCCAAAAGCATATATCTTCAGATATTAGTACTTTCTAAAAAAAATTAGTTTAGACGTTTGAATTTTTTTAAACAAATGTACTTTTTATTTATTTTTTTCTGAAGAGTTTATTTATTTGAGAGTGAGACAGGGAGAGCATAGAGAGAGAGAGAGGGAAAAGCTGGCTCCCCACTGAGCAGGGACCCCTCCCCCCTGCCCCCGACTCGGGGCTTGACCCCAGGACCGGGGGATCACATCCTGAGCTGAAGGCAGACACTTAACTGACTCAGCCACCTAGTGCCCCTAAAGATTTCATTCTTGGGGCGCCTGGGTGGCTCAGTGGGTTAAGCCTCTGCCTTCGGCTCAGGTCATGATCTCAGATTCCTGGGATGGAGCCCCGCATCGGGCTCTCTGCTCAGCAGGGAGACTGCTCCTCCCTCTCTCTCTCTGCCTGCTTCTCTGCCTACCTGTGATCTCTGTCTGTCAAATAAATAAATAAAATCTTTAAAAAAAAAAAGATTTCATTCTTAAATAATCTCTACAACCAACATGGGACTCGAATTTACAGTCCCAAAATCAAGAGTCACATGCTCCACCAACTGAGCAAGCTGGGCACCCCAACCTACCTTTTTAAAAGACAAGTGTAGGGAACTAGTTAAGAGCAGATTGGGAGGATTCTAGGACTGCTAGGATTCAAATCTCAGTTCTGCCACTGGTCACCTGTGTGACTTTAGGCAAGTTACTTAATCTCTCATTGCCTCAGTTTTTGAAAAGACAAGATCTCCAAGACTTCAGAGGTGCCTGATTGGCTCAGTCAGTAGAGCATGCACTCTTCTTGATCTCGGGGTAGTGAATTTAAGCCACCTTGAGTGCGGAGACTACTTAAAAAATAGGTGGCTTGTTTTCCCTCCATCATATAAAATACTCATGCTGGGGGGAGGACAGGTGTTAAGCTGCAGCTTCTTACTATAGCCCTCTGCAAAATGCTATGAACAGTGCAAAACAAATGCAGGGTGGTTTCTATGCCCAAGGATCTCCCAATGCAGCCCAAGAAACAGGTATGGGGTCCACCTTGATAAAAGGTAAACTATAGGGGCACCTGGGTGGCTCAGTCAGTTAAGTTTTGCCTTCAGCTCAGGGTCCTAGGATGGAAGCCCATGGGACTATTCTCCCTCTCCCTCTGCCCCCTGCTGGCACTCCCCTCTCTCAGTCTGTCTCTATCAAATACATAAAATCTTTGAGAAAAAAAAAAGGGGGGGGCCTAAGTGCCTCAGTGGGTTAAGCCTCTGCCTTTGGCTCAAGTCATGGTCTCAGGGTCCTGGGATCAAGCCCCGCATCAGGCTCTCTGCTCAGTGGGGAGCCTGCTTCCCCCCCTCTCTCTCTGCCTGCCTCTCTGCCTGCTTGTGAGCTCTCTCTCTCTCTCTCTGCCAAATAAGTAAATAAATAAAATCTTTTAAAAATAAAAGAAGGAAACTATAGTAAGTGGTATAATCCTTCATATAGCAATGTGTTGTGCTGATACGGTAAAAGACAAGGTCAGGGGGGACTTGCCTACACATAGAAAGTCTAATGGGCAAAGTGTTAATTGAGAACTTACAGTGTCTTGGCACCATAGAAGGTGCAGAGAAGCCTTGACCTCCCCTCTGACTTGAACGACTAGTTAGAGAGCCAAAACTATATACATTACAGGGGCACCTGGGTGGCTCAGTGGGTAGCCTCTGCCTTCGGCTCAGGTCATGATCTCAGGGTTTTGGGATCGAGCCCCACGTTGGGCTCTCTGCTCACAGGGAGCCTGCTTCCCACCCACCTCTCTCTGCCTGCCTCTTTGCCTACCTGTGATCTCTATCAAATAAATAAATAAAATCTTTAAAAAATAATTTTAAAAAACTATATACATTGCAAAGAACAGCAGAAGATGTTCCATGTTATATTGTGGCCAGAATACTAAAGATATTGCAGCTTTTCATAGAGTCTGGAGGAGTCAGGAGGGACATGAGGAGAGAGAGTTGGGAGGGAATGTGGGACCAGGAGGAGCCTGGCCAAATTGTGCAGAGGAAGGAATGGGCAGGGGGAAGTAAGGCTATTTAGTAAGCGTGAGGGCTCAGGAATGAGTGAATGCTACTATTGTAGTAGCAATTTGAGAACCACTAAGAGATGTGGGACAGACAAGGGACTGACATGATGCAAGTGACATTTAAGATACAGTTTGTAGGGGTGCCTGGGAGGCTCAGGTCATGATCGTAGGGTCCTGGGATCGAGTCCCTGCTTGGCGGGAAGCCTGCTTCTCCCTCTCCCACTCCCTGTGCTTATGTTCCCTCTCTTGTGGTCTCTCTCTCTCTCTCTGTCAAATAAAATCTTGAAGAAGGAAGAAGAAAAAGAAGATGAAGAAAATGTGAAAGGAAAGCCTGATTAATAGAACCAGAGCACCTTCTACAGGGGAGGTAAGGTTGGAGGCCAGAGCTATTTTATGGAAGAAAATAATCAGGTGCGGCTTAGCTATGCTGATATGTGGGTGGCAAACCACTCTTTCAGACCAATCCCCACCCTTCCCATCAGAGAGACTCTGAATCAAGACTTTTGTCCAGACTGGCACCCACTGTGACTAAGAGTCAGATACTAAAGGTACAAGGTATTTCTATAATGCCACCAGGCCCTCCCAGAAGAGTAAGAAGGCGTCATATATTCCTTGAATCAAGATAAGACCCAGAGCTTTGCTAAAAGGGAAGCAGGGTCACCAGCTGGTCCCGAAGACCTGACCTTTATTGCCCACTTGCCTGTACTCAGGGCCTGTATCCCCCATTTTTCCTTAAGCTCTTCTTTTCCAGCTTATCTCTTAACTCAGGCAGAAGGAAAGAGGAACCACCCAAGTGATAACAGCTACACCGGCAAGATCTCCAACCAGTCCAGACTGCCTAGACGAGTTTGAGTGTAACTCCCAAAATTTGTGCCTATGCAGATAGACAATGGAATGACCCCTAGAATGACCCACAACTACCTTTAACTCATTATAATACTAAAATCTCCACCCAAGAGGAGCATAAGCCTCATTTACATAATATGCGGTATATGTACAGGAATGTTTCCTTCCTTAAGGCACATGCCTGGCCTTGTGCCCTCCTCTACATATGATGTCAGGGCTTCCTTATCTAAATATTCATTCCAACCCTAAATAAAAGGATCCCGTTCACTCTTGCTCGGGGTCTCACTGCTTTGGAAGTAATTCCTGGTCATCTCCTTATTTGCTGCAAATGGTTTACTCTGTGTGACAACTCCACCTGGTGTATCTATGACTCACCAAGGAGCAAACTCACCGGGGTTTGGTATGGAACCGTGGAATTCAGTATGGATTCAGACTATGTTGACTTAATAATAATAAATAAGAAACCCTGAGAGATGTGCTTACTTAATAGGTCAAGGTGGAGGAACCAGCAAGCCCACAGCTCTCACTGGTGAAAAATTAGATTTAAAGAACTCAGAAGGTTGGGGCACCTGGTGGGCTCCATTGGTGGAGCATGTGACTCTTGATCTTGGGGTTGTAAACATTCTTCTTTTTTTTTTTCTAGATTTTTATTTATTTCACAGACAGAGATCACAAGTAGACAGAGGGAGGCAAAGAGAGAGAGGGGGAAGCAGGCTCCCTGCTGAGCAGAAAGTCCGATGTGAGGTCTGATGTGAGGTCCGATGTGAGGTTCGCTGTGAGGCTAACTGTGAGGCTCCATCCCAGGACCCTGGAACCATGACCTGAGCCGAAGGCAGAGGCTTTAACCCACTGAGCCACCCAGGCGCCCCAATCTTGGGTTTGTAACTTTGGGTGTAGAGATTACTTAAAATCTTTAAAAATAAAAAATAATTTTAAAGAAATTTTTTTTTAAGATTTTATTTATTTGACAGAGATCACAAGTAGGCAGAGAGTCAGGCAGAGAGAGAGAGGAGGAAGCAGGCTCCCTGCTGAACAGAGCCCGATGTAGGGCTCCATATCAGGACCCTGGGATCATGACCTGAGCAGAAGGCAGAGGCTTTAACCCACTGAGCCACCGAGGTGCCCCCCCCAAAATGAAAAATTTAAACTCCAGAAACTGGAGCCTCGCTCAGTCCACTGGCAAGTCAAGAATGGAGGGGAGACCCTTGAAGATCCAAGTCTTGAGGTACTTTTCTCTGCACCGTGAAAGGAAAAACGCAGGCTACCTAGGAGTTCAACTTTTATCTCTCCGACATAATTTATTTCTGAAATTGTCCTAATTTTCCAGTTAAGATCATCACAGTTCGGGGCGCCTGGGTGGCTCAGTGGGTTAAAACCTCTGCCTTTCGCTCAGGTCATGATCCAGGGGTCCGGGATCGAGCCCCGCATCGGGCTCCTTGGCGGGGAGCCTGCTTCCTCCTCTCTCTCTCTCTGCCTGCCTCTCTACTTGTGATCTCTATCTGTCAAATAAATAAATAAAATCTTTAAAAAAAAAATATTTAAAAGAAAAAAAAAAAGATCATCACAGTTCTTCCAGCATAATTGTCTCGGAAAGGCTGAAGGAATCAAGAGGCAGGAGGAAAGCAATGGATCTGCCCTTCCCTATGTCCTTGAAACTCCGGAAGAGAAGGTGACCGCCTACAGGGAAAGGAGGGTGCGAGCTATCACTAGCGACCGCAGAAAGAATCACTGCTCTGGAAGGACTAGAGAGGATATAAGAAAGAGACAGTTGAAGAAACCTGGTTTCTCTGGTGTAAGCTGCCAAAGGCTACCCTCTAGAAGGCGAAGGAAAGAAAAAGAAGAGCACCTTCCCACTCCATGATTATGGTGAATTTGTGGGGGCAAGACATTCGAATAGGAAGTATCTACTATGGAGTCCAGAGACAGGAGACTAGACCTCACATACGTATTTGGACTGGATGCAAAAACAAAAACAAAAACACCCTGAGTCATCACCATGAAAATGATATTTAATTATTTTAAAAATCTATGTGATGGGGCACCTGGGTGGCTCAGTGGGTTAAGCCTCTGCTTTCAGTTTGGGTCATGATCTCAGGGTCCTGGAATCCAGACCCGCATCCGGCTCTCTGATCAGCAGGGAGCCTGCCTCCCCCCCCCCCCCCGCCCCTGCCTCTCTGCCTACTTGTGATCTCTCTCTGTCAAATAAATAAATAAAATATTTAAAATATATATTATACGTAATATATATTATATATTTTATATATATATGAAAAGAAGCAAGTACAAAATGCATCACAGCCAAACAGCGTCCCAGGAGTGGCGCCTGCGCGTTAGATCTTTGCAGCCTCTTCCTGTTGCAGCTGCTTACTAGCCTGCATTGCAGGCTGTCCCTCATGACGCTCTTCTTGGTGGTAATTTGGCACTTCTACCACCAGGTGGAGATGTACTACCGCTTTTCAGTTATTACCCCTGCGAAGAGCGGCTCTAAAGAAATTGGGGTGTGGGGGAGGGGTCAGGTTCTTTCGTTCCAGTACTTATACAAATAAGCACCTGCCTTCATGCCCAAGAGCGAAAAGAATTTGGAGGGTGAGCAAAAAGGTCAGGCAGTGGCTGCCTCTTCCTCTCTTTTTGTTTTCTTAGTCCTTTGGTTTCCATGGGGATCTGTGTTTGAGCAGCAACTCAGAACCCGTCGACTGCCCCTCAAGGCTTGGGGCTGCGCCCAAAGACGCGCTGTGAAGAAACAGCAGGAGTTGGAACGGATGGAAAGAAGGAGAAGATTTGTTTGGTAAATTTGGACAGCAAAAGCTGAGGACAGGTAGAGGAGGAGTGATGAGGTAGGCCATAGATTGAGGTGCTCAGAGGAATGGGAAAGGCAGACAACTGTTTCAGTTCAAATAAAATTTCGGGACATTAATATCTTTTCAAAACCAATTCAGTCAAGTGTCCTTTGTCTTCTCACCAACAGATTATCTCAGGGCACACTCCCAGCCCTGGATGTTACCAGGTCCTCTCCCGCCTCGACCCAACAACATGTCTGCAGTCATGTGTCAGAACCTGCTTGGGTTTCTTCTCTTGAGTCTGGTTCCCAAAGTTCTGGAGCTCTGGAACAAGAGAAGAGAACTCTGGAAAAGACTGTACGCAGTATGCCCCAGATGGGGCATAGCGCCTGGTGCAGAGTAAGCTCTCGGGAATATACATGTTGAAGGGGTGACTAAATAAATGAGCAATAAAAATAAGACAACCTTAACTAATCTATCTTAGTTCTGGCTGGAAAGAAGAAAAATTAAGGACAAGAAAAATAAATTGTCTTTTCTCTCATCAAAATCGTGAGGATGTAAATGTCTTCCTTCAAGGATCCACTCATTCAAAGATCGATGAGGGTGTTTTGTTGTTTTTCTGCTTACATCACCGGTGTTTCACATTTGCATTACTAATAGTCCTTTCTAAGAGTATTTGCATTTCCGTCAGTTTGAGCCAACATTCAGTAGCCATTCACAGGTAGCAGCCAATCTACATATGAACAGCCTTCCACCTAAAGATTTAATCAAGTCTTCCCTGCTCTTCTGGGACCTGCCAGCCCCACCTTCCCTCCTCACTTTCTCTCCCATTACCCTGTTTAATTACCACTTTCTGTAATTATCTAATTTATTTGCTTTTATTTCTATTGCTTGTCACCTCCCAAAGGTACCAAGAAGCTCCTTACTGCCTTCCTCACAGAGACTTCTACTTGAAATTTTAGAGTCTAAGTGTGTTCAAGTCTTATCTCTTTGTGAAAACTCCAACTGAATTCTTCCTGATCCTGTTTTAATCTACTCACCCTCGCACTCTCCGACTGCAAGTGACCTTTCCTTCTTCTGAGTGTGTACACGTTTGATCCCCAACTCCATAGCACTGACCACTTGCTGCCTACATAGGACAGCGTAATATTAGCCACCAGATGTACTGAGCTTGAAAGATTGGCCAGACAGTGGGACAGATGCTTTCACTTGAGTTTTGTTAGCTCTCCACTCCAATCTTATTAAGTAGATACAATTAACCTCATTTTTAAAAATATTTTATTTATTTGACAGAGAGAAATCACAACTAGGCAGAGAGGCAGGCAGAGAGAGAGGAGGAAGCAGGCTCCCTGCAGAACCCGATGTGGGGCTCGATCCTAAGACCCTGGGATCATGACCTGAGCCGAAGGCAGAGGCTTTAACCCATTGAGCCACCCAGGCGCCCCTAACCTCATTTTTATATTCGGATGCTGAGGCTCAGAGAAGTTAACTAACCTGCCCAAAGTCATGCAGTTGATAGGTGGTGAAGATGATTTAAACCCAAAAAGTCACACAGAATCCCCAGTCTTTAGAGGACAGACTTTGTTATAAAATAAATGTGTTAGAGCCTCGGTTCCATAGTGCACAACTGCATGACCCTTAGGAAATGACGAACCTCTCTAAACTTCAATTTCCTAACTGGTAAAATGGGGATAACTACGTCTGCCTCACAAGATTACTGTTAGAGAGAATCCAAGGTGGAGACCCCACGTAGCCTTGTCACAAAGAAGTGGCCCTAAACACACTTAACATTCCATGCGTATCTGTTTCATCTCCTATGCAAAGTTTACACTCCTTCCAGAAGGATATGTTTTTATTTTCTTTGTATTTAGAATCTCTAGCAGAGTGCCTTAGATGTAGTAACTAACCACAGACATTTGTTTAATGGGTGGGTGGATGAACAGACAGAGGGAGGGAGGAATGGAAGGTTGGGTTATTTGTCACCTGTGGACAATCAGTCCAAATCAAGTCTCTCTTCTTCTTCCCATGGAACTTTATGCAGGCTTCTACAAGATCTTCTCACATATTTCTTTTTTTTTTTTTTCATATGTTTTTTTTCATATGTTTTTTATAACATTTTTTTGTTTAACATTGCCCCTTTTCTCAAGGAGAGGTAGGGTCCATTTCTTAGGTACCTTTGTAACCCCAGCACCTTAGTTCTCTTGTACCTCTTTTAATATCATCGTGAGGATGATTCTGTGTTGAGAGAGTGTATTTTTTTATTCTACTTGCCCCTTAAATGCATGCCCAGTGAGTGAAATGTGAAATGCATTTGATAAATGTTTGTAGAGAGTATGATTAATTTAAAGACCTAGCTTGGTCCTATATCCCAAAAGAAGGAGAGGATTTTTCTGGTCTGGACTTGGATTTAAATCCTGAGGTGATTCTGCCATCTGGCGATGCAGAATCATAAACCTGTAAGCTGCTTTGGTTTTTGACTGGACTTACTCCTGGAGGTCAGAGATCAGCAGGTCTGAGGGCTGTTGATGGACTTTAATATTTTAAACTAATTTAATCCAAATTAAATTTCAATATGTAAATTCAATTATAACTACATCAAAGTCTACAAAAGAAAGGGAGAAACAACAATGTAAAGAATGCAGTCAGTCAAAACTCTGACATTTCATTCAGTGAGCCCGAGTGAGCCTCAGGTGTCTTGTCCCTTTTTAATATAATCATGAATATGATTCTATATTAAAAGTGCTTATTAGGGGCACCTGAGCACCTGGGTGGCTCAGTTGGTTAAGCCTTAGGCTCAGGTCATGATCCCAGGATCCTGGGATCGAGCCCCACATCGGGATACCTGCTCAGTGGGGAGTCTGCTTCTCCCTCTGCCTCTGCCCACCATTCAGGCTTGCTCTCTGTCTCTCTCTCTAGTGCTCTCTGCCTCTCAAAGTAACTAAATAAAATCTTTTTTTTTTAAGTGCATATTTAAAAAAAAGAAACATGGGGCACCTGGGTGGCTCAGTCCTGGGCTGCTGCCTTTGGCTCAGTTCATGATCACAGGGTTCCAGGATTGAGCCCCATGTCAGGCTCCCTGCTCAGTGAGGAGTCTGCTTCTTCCTCTGCCTCTCCCCCTGGCTCATGTTCTCTCTCTGTGTGTCAAATAAATAAATCTTAGAGGAAAAAAGAAGAGGAGGAAGGAGAAGAAGGAGAAGAAAGAAGAAGGAAGAAGGAGAAGGAGGAGAAGGAAAAGGAGAAGGAGAGGGATAGGGAGAAGAAGAAGAAGAAGAAAGAGAAGGAGAAGGAGGAGGAGGAGAAAGAGGGGAAGGAGGAGAAGAAGAAGAGGAAGAAGAAAAAGGCGGCAATAACAGTGGGGGCACCTGGGTGGCTCAGTCAGCTGGGTGTCCAACTTTTGATTTCGGCTCAATCATGATCTCAGGGTCCTGGGATCCAGCTCTGAGTTGGGCTCTGCACTCCATGGAGAGTCAGCTAAAGATTCACTCTCTCCCTTTCCTCCTCTGCTGTGCCCCTCCCCACTCCTCCTTCCCTCCACACCATGCAAGCTTGTGCAGGTGCGCCAACTCTCACACGCTCTCTCTCTCCCTCAAATAAATAAATAAATCTTAAAAAAAAAAAAATGCAGGGACACCCAGCTGGCTCAGTCAGTAGAGTATGCAACCCTTGATCTCAGGGTTGAGTTCGAGCGTCAGTTTGGGCATAGAAATTACTTAGACAGATAGAGAAATAAAGAGATAAATAAAAATATTTTTAAGGGCATATTTTTTATTCTATCCAACCCTTAAATGCAGGCCTCCTACATCATTTGATACTCAGCCAGAGAAATCATCTTTCAAACCAGTCTTCCTTGGGGATTTTTAAGCTTTGACTCTATGTGAGCTTATCCTAAGTGATGGCTTTAGAAACTAACTCCCACTGATTTTTTTTTTAATTGCAAAACTGTATGTAGAAATTGTTGCCATAGACACAGTTTGTTGATTGATGTAGATATTCACATATAAAGCACAGAGGTTATAGCTAGGTGACAAAATGGTCTTGTCTAACGTCATCATTGCAGATGAGGAAACTGAGGTCTAGGAAGGTAAAGACAATTTTGCAAGGTGATTTAACTAGGAAGTGAAGAAACTGACTAGGACCCATGGCAACGATTTCTCCAATAAAACTGGAAATGTGTGTCGTGTTAGGTTTTGAGGGTTTTTTGTGTGTGTGTGAAGTAGGCTTTCAATATAAGTTCCTGGAGGATAGAAAGGACATGAAGGTATGTTTACATACATTATGCCCTGGTAGCAGAGAGTGGATAACCAGTGGGCATCAGAGAATGCTAAAACTAAATTCATGGAGGGGGACCTGATCAGACAGTAGAGCATAAGATTCTTGATTTCAGGGCTGTATGTTCGAGTTCCACTTTGGGTATAGAGATTACTTAAAAATTAAATCTTAAAAAAATTCATATGTGCTTCTCGTTGTGAAAATTATATTATATATTTTAAGTGCTTTTTTAAAAAGATTTTGTTTATTTATTTATTTTTAAAGATTTTATTTATTTATTTGACAGAGAGAGATCATAATAGGCAGAGAGGCAGGCAGAGAGAGGAGGAATCAGGCTCCCCGCCGAGGAGAGCCAGATGTGGGGCTTGATCCCAGGACTCTGAGACCATGACCTGAGCTGAAGGCAGAGGCTTAACCCACTAAGCCACTCAGAGGCCCCAAGATTTTATTTATTTATTTGAGAAAGAGACACAGGGTGTGTGAGCATAAGTAGGGGGAAGAACAAAGGGAGAGGAGAAGCAGATTCCCCACTGAGCAGGGAGCCCCACAAAGGGCTCAGTCCTGGGGTCCAGGATCATGACCTGCCTGACCTGAAGGCAGCCGCTTAACCAACTGAGCCACTTAGGCACCCCTAACTGCTTTTATTTTATTTTTAAAGATTTAATTTATTTATTTGACAGAGAGAGAGTAAGCATATGCTCAAGAGCACACAAGCAGGGGGAGTGGCAGCCAGAGGGAGAAGCAGGCTTCCAGCTGAGCAAACAGCCCAGTGTGGGACTCAGTCCCAGGACCTCCCTGAGTTGATGACCCCAGCAGAATGTAGACGCTTAACCAGCTGAGCCACCCAGCTTCCCTAACTGCGCTTATTTTAAATGGATCTTAAATTTATTTTTTGTAATTTATTTTTTAAAAATAAATTTTTTAATTTATTTTTTTATTTAATTCCCAAATAAAATCTTTTAAAAAAAGATAGATCTTGGGGTGCCTGGGTGGCTCAGTCGTTGAGCATCTGCCTTAGGCTTGGGTTGTGGTCCCAGGGTCCTGGGACCCAGCCTCATGTCTGGTTCCCTGCCTAGCAGGAGGCCCGCTTCTCCCTCTAACACCCGCTTACTGTATTTCTTCTCTCACTGTCTCTCTCTGTCAAATAAATTAAATCTTTTAAAAAATAGATTTTAATTTCTCCCTCTTCTTTAGAAATTTCTTGTGGGAACTTGGGTAGTTTTAGGACCTAATTCCATTCCAATAACTTCATACTTTAAGTTATTTAAGTCAGATAATAATCCTTCCACACTTTGTAGGCTATTCTCAGAGAAGGGATCCTTCAGTGACTAATTTAAGTACAGAGAAAATTTTTGATGGCGTCTGATTGATTTGTAATTATGTCTTAAGTACAAATCCTTTAAATCTACCCTTGGTAGACTTTATTTATTCACATTCAACAAATACTTTTTAAGCACCTACTATGTTCTAAGTACCTAGTAAATAAAACAAATACTATCCAGTTTATCGTTATGCAGCTGTTTTTTTTTTAAGATTTTATTTATTTATTTGACATACAGAGATCACACGTAGGCAGAGAGGCAGGCAGAGAGAGAGAGAGAGAGGAAGGGAAGCGGGCTCCCTGCTGAGCAGAGAGCCTGATGCGGGGCTCAATCCCAGGACCCTGAGATCATGACCTGAGCTGAAGGCAGAGGCTCAACCCACTGAGCCACCCAGGCGCCCCCACCCAAGCTTTCTATCTTTATTCAGCCAGCTTGAAATTCCCGTACTGACTTTTTGTCTTGAAATGCAAGAAGGAACACACCCCTCTCCCCCATCAAGATACTTAAAAATAACCTCAAGAAACAAACTCAGACTCACATTACATACGTAAAACTCTTGGAAAACAAACAAGAAAGTGTCATTACCATTATGGTACCATGAAATCCCTTTTAAATTTAAGATCCATGGGGCACCTGGGTGGCTCAGTGGATTAAGCCTCTGCCTTCAGCTCAGGTCATGATCCCAGGGTCCTGGGATTCAGCCCAGCATTGGGCTCTCGGCTCAGCAGGGAGCCTGCTTCCCCCCCCCCCCCTCTGCCTGCCTCTCTGCCTGTTTGTGACCTCTCTGTCAAATAAATAAATAAAATCATTTTTAAAATTTTATTTATTTATTTATTTATTTATTTATTTGACAGAGAGAGAGAGAGAGAGAGAGAGAGCGCACAAGCAGGCAGAGTGGCAGGCAGAGGGAGAGAGAGAAGCAGGCTTCCCGCTGAGCAAGGAGCCCAATGCGGGACTCCAACTCAGATCTTGGGATTATGAATCTGAACCAAAAGCAGCCGCCTAAGAACGGAGCCACCCAGGCACCCAGGTGTCCCAAGAGCTACCTCTTAAACATTTCACTTGTGTTTGGCTTCCCACACATTCTTGCCGCTTTTCTTCTCTGGCTCCCTGGCACTGTGGAAAGTGCACTACTTTGGTTTTGTTTTGTTTTTAAGGATTATATTTATTTATTTGACAGAGAGAAATCACAACTAGGCAGAGAGGCAGGCAGAAAGAGAGGAGGAAGCAGGCTCCACGTGGAGCAGAGAGCCCCATGCGGGGCTGGATCCCACGACCCTGGGATCATGACCTGAGCTGAAGGCAGAGGCTTTAACCCACTGAGCCACCCAGGCGCCCCAGAAAGTGGACTTCTTTGAGCTAAGACTTGGCCTGGAGAACCTCTTGAAAAGCTATTTAACCTCCCTTGGTCTTAGTTTCCTTATCTAAAAAATGAGAGATTTGGAGATGATCCCTTTGGCCCCAAAGTCCTTGAGAGTGTACTTGTTGCTCTTCTTCAAGGTTCTTCCTGAGGGTTCTGACCACCATGTTTCTATCATAGGTTGTCAATTACCTCTTTGTCTGATGTACTTCAATCCCTACTGCTTATTTCTCTAAACACTTGCCTCTACAACTTAACTCTTTCTTTCCCATCACTCTGATTTGTTTACCTTCTTCATGGCCTGGGATTATATAGTTATTTGGCTTTCCTCATCATGCTCCCCTCATGCCATACTGTTTTTACCTGACCTCCACCCTTTGTTGGTTTTCTTTCAAATGACCAACCTCAGGATCTCCAGAACTTTAGAAAATTGTGCCTATAATTTCTCCCTGGAAAACACAGACACTCACACTGTCTTCCCCAGCCCCGCCCTAGCCTCCTTCCACTGTTAGTCTCAGGGCCCTTCCCCCCTAACCTCCCTTTCATGTTCCTCTACCTTGTCCTCTTCACAAACTCCATTTCTCCTCTATTTCACATGGGTAATATGGAGAAATGAAGGAGAGTAAAAAGAACAAATTCTATCCTTCCTCTTATGAATGTTTAAATTCCTGGCATCCATTGCAGAATGAACTCTGAAAAGGAACAGCAGACAAGCCTCAGTCTGAACAACACTCCTTGATCTTCACTCCCTCCCTTCACCCCTAAAACACGATGGCAACTGCCACCTGAAAGAGGCCTGGCGGAAATCTTCTAATAAGACCAGAGATTGTTTACTGATGTGTTCTTATGTAGTCAGTTTTTGCAAAGGGTGCTTTTCTCTTACTCTTTATTGCCTTACTCCCTGAATGCTAGCAAGGCAAGGAACACGTGGTAGTATATGGAGTTAAGGGAACCATAATTTGTTGTAGATATTTACTTATAGGTCTTGAAATTTTGTTTAGAAGTTAGACATTGAAAGGGCACCTGGGTGGCTCAGTGGGTAAAGCCTCTGCCTTTGGCTCAGGACATGGTCTCAGGGTCCTGGGATCGAGCCCTGTATGGGGTTCTCTGCTCAGCAGGGAGCCTGCTTCCTTCTCTCTCTCTCTGCCTGCCTCTCTGCCTACTTGTGTGATCTCTCTCTGTCAAATAAATAAATAAAATCTTAAAAAAAGAAGAAGAAGAAGAAAAAGAAATTAAGACGTTTAAGTTATCCCCCAGGTTTGCAGCCAGAAAGTGAGATCTCGGGGTGCCTGGGTGGCTCAGTGGGTTGAGCCTATACCTTTGGCCCAGGTTATTATCTCAGGGTCCTGGGATCAAGCCCCACATCAAGCTCTCTGCTCAGCAAGGAGCCTGCTTCCCCCTCTCTGCCTGCCTCTCTGCCTACTTGTGATCTCTCTGTCAAATAAATAAAATCTTAAAAAAAAAGAAAAGAAAAAGTGAGATCTCTAACAGAGGCAGAAATCAGTGTCATTGTGACCAAAACACAGGCAATGCCAATGAGGCATTGCTGGGGGAAACTTCAACCTCCCATTTATCAGCTACATTATGAACTAAGCCTCCGTTTCTTCATTTGTAAAATGGCATGGTGTGCATGTCTGAGATGATAATTATATAATGCGTTTTTTTACAAAGTTATTTTAAGGGTTGGGGTGCCTGGGTGGCGAAGTCAGGCAAGCGGCAGACTCTTGCTTTCAGCTCAGGTTTTTATCTTGGGGTCATAGGATCAACTGCCCATCCTCCCCTCTGGCTCCGTGCTCAGTGGGAGTCTGCTGGGGCTTCTCTCTACCTCTCCCTCTACCCCTCTTCACATGCTCTCACACACACATTCTCTCTTTCTCTGTCTCTCTCTCTAAAATAAATAATTTTTAAAGTTATTTTTAGGGTTAAATAAGATTATGTATTCAAAGGGTGTGGCACACAGGGGGTATAGCTCAGGGGAAGAGCATTTGACTGTAAAGGGTGCGGCACACAGAATGCACTTAAATTATGATTATTGTTATTAAGAGAAATGTTATGTGCCTTTTGGAGCGCCTGGGAGGCTCAGTCAGTTAAGTGTCCGACTCTTAGCTCAGGTCTTGATCTCAGGGTAATGAGTTCAAGCCCTAAAAAATAAAAAAAATAGGGGCACCTGGGTTCCACAGTCGGTTAAGTGTCTGACTTCTTGGCTTCTACTAACGTTGTGATTGCAAGGTTCTTTTTTTTTTTTTTTTTTTTAAAGATTTTATTTATTTATTTGACACAGAGAGATCACAAGTAGGCAGAGAGGCAGGCAGAGAGAGAGAGGAGGAAGCAGGGTCCCTGTGGAGCAGAGAGCCCGATGCGGGGCTCGATCCCAGGACCCTGAGATCATGACCTGAGCCGAAGGCAGCGGCTCAATCCACTGAGCCACCCAGGCGCCCCGTGATTGCAAGGTTCTAAGATGGAGCCCCGCAGCCGGCTCTAGCTCAGCACATAGTCTGCTTAAGGCTCTCTCCCTCTCCCTCTGCTGCTCTCCTACACAAATAAGTAAATAAATCTTTTATCTTTTGTATATTTTTAAAAATATTTTATTTATTTATTTGATAGAGAGAGACACAGTGAGAGAGGGAGCACAAGCAGGGGGAGTGGGAGAGGGAGAAGCAGGCTTCCCGCCGAGCAGGGAGCCCGATGCAGGGCTCGATCCCAGGACCCTGGGATCATGATCTGAGCTGAAGGCAGATGCTTAACGACTGAGCCACCCAGGAGCCCCAAACCTTTTATCTTTTAAAAAGTAAAGAAAAAGGAATGTTATATTCCTTACTAGATTCGGAGTTTAGTTCTCTTGCAACTGAAATCAAATTCCTCATAAGATTCTGATTCTCTGAAAGATAGAGGATCTGCTTCTATAACACCTGCTCCTCTGCAAACTAGAAAAAGGGAGGAATGCTTAGAGCAGTGTATTGTCCTGACAGAAGATGCCTTGAATAAAATGCCAAAAATTTGATAACCCCACCCACATGACTATAGTTGTATTTTTAGGACAAAAGCCACTGAGTTTAAAAACACTTCTATCTGACTTAAAAGTATATTAATCCCAACAGCGTCAACAAACATTTGGCCAACAGAAGTATATACTTTTTTAAAAAAAGATTTTATTTCTTTATTTGACAGAGACACAGCAAGAGAGGGAACACAAGTGTGTGTGTGTTGGGGGGGAGTCAGAGAAGGAGAGGCAGGAGGACCCTGGGATCATGACCTGAGCCAAAAGCAGAGGCTTAACACTCTGAGCCACCCAGGTGCCCCAGAAGTATATACTTTTGAGAGGCAGGGTATCTGTTCTGGCCACAGGCTGGGCTCACATCAGGAGTAACATGGATTCCCTGCAACACCGCAGTTCCCTCGGAATCTAGAGCCCATGGTTTAGAAACTACCAGTCAAGCACAAATGTCTAAAGCTTGACTCTGCAAAAGAATCATTTAAGGGGCACCTGGGTGGCTCAGTGGGTTAAAGCCTCTGCATTCAGCTCGGGTCATGATCTCAGGGTCCTGGGATCGAGCCGCCCAATCGGGCTCTCTGCTCCGCAGGGAGCCTGCTTCCTCCTCTCTCTGCCTACTTGTGATCTCTATCAAATAAATAAATAAAATCTTTAAAAAAAAGAATCATTTAAAAGTTTATTGAAAACCTTAGGCCCCACCCCCAGAGATCTGGATTGAGTAGCTCAGGGATAGAGACCAGGACTATGAATTCTCCATAACTCCCCAAGTGATGACGTTGAGCCCTAAGGAGTGTATACAGCTCTAGGAATTAGCATTCCTGACTGGCTCCTCCTCTCTCTTCCAAGGTTCTCATTCCAATCACCTTTCCTTTGTTCCTCAGAGTTCAGGGCTCTTCTCCCCACCCCTCACCCCCCTTCACCAGAGAAGGATTTATTTGCTTCTAAAACTGAGGCTTCTTTAACTGGAGTGTTGTGCTGACATGACAAAACAATGTGTAGGAAAATCTCCGAGAGTCCAGCAGGATGACTAACTTTCCTTAAAGAGCAACAACATATCTTTGCTTTTTGAGGACTTAATTTTGACACTAAAAATACCTTCACATCCATTTTAATTAATTCAGAGGCAACCTGTGCTCACAGATGAAGGTTACAAAGATTATACTCAAGTGGTCTGGCTTGAAAATTGGCTCTGTGATGTAAACACCTCAACAGCAATTTAAGCTATTCCTGAAGAGAGAAAAATTACTAAGCTAATGATGTGACAGAAAAGCCAACATAGAAAATGTTGATAAAATTAGAAAATAGCATAAGAAGGAACCACAAAGCTAGAAGAAAGAGCCCATCTTCACCACCAGCTTGGCCAATCCAGAATATTCCCCCCAGAGCCTCCCAGGCTCCTACACATGGGAAGGAACTGGGGGTAGGGTGCCAGGATAAGTCCCTTTTTCCTATCCTCTATTATCTTCAGTGCCCTCAAGTGACTCTTCAATTTCTTCGGAATGTAAGCGCTTAGTTTACAAGGTCAAAAGACCATGGAACATTTTCCAAAAATTAAATAATCAATTGAAGAATGAAAAGCATTGTTTTAATATTCTCTTCTGCTATTAAGTCAGTCTCTCATTCTGTCTCTCTCTCTTTCTCTCTCTCATTTCTCTCTCCTCCTTTCATTTTCTCGCTATTTCTCTCCCTCCCTCTCTCTCCTTCCCCTCCCCTCTCCACTTCACCACACACAGAAACCCCTTTTCAAAGGGGCTTTTTTCCAACTCAGTGAAGTAAAGTCTTTGCCCCTTTGTGGGGAAGGCTCATTAACATTCCCACAGCAGCATCTCTTCAAGGATTTTACTTTTGTAACTCTGTGGGGAGGTCAAGAGGCCACAGTGGAGAGGTAAAAGGAAAAAAATGGTAAATGGGGGAGGGCGGAAGAAAGGAGAGGAGGGGAAAGAGCCTTTCCTTTCACAATAAGGCCAGCAAGAAGGGGGGGGGGGAAATAGGAAAAGACAAGACAGACAAGATCCAGGAAGGACATTAATTTTGGACTCGCAAATCTGCCCTCACACATCAGAGACTCCTGAGAAAAGCAGAAAGCTGTATTCTTTCTCTTGTTTCTTTTCCTCAAAAAGAAGTAAATGATGGAAACAGTGGGCTGAGAGAGACAGGACACAGTCTATTTCACTGAGAAATTGGAAGCTTCCCTGGCCTCAGTGTTCTTATTTCCCTCACAACAGCCTGGTGATGGCTGCACCTGTCTGGCACAGAGAAGTTAACAGGATGAATTAGACAATGTCAGCAAGAGTTCCAAGGGTGGAACATGAGGGAGCCACCCAGGGTCCTGACCCCAAAGGACGGGGAAAATAATGGAGATTCAGGGAACTCCAAAGTGGAGATCAGAGTGCTTCCCAAAGCCCTTCAGATGTGGGTACCTGCCTTGTTTCTCACCAGCAAAACCTTCCAACCATCTGTTGTCTCTCTCTCCCTTTCTTGTATTGTCACGCCAGCCTGGACCCTGGTCAGGGAAGAAACCAAGGGAACTTCAGTTTACATGGAACACTGTGAGTGAGCTTTGTTTTACTCTTCTCTGAAGATGCAGCCATCCAAGATTTACATCCCTGAGCTCCAAAAGGGAAAAGAATTTCCACTTTCCTAACGGATGGTGTCTCAGATGTTCTGTCATCTCAGCCAGGAGAGTAAAAGGTAAAGAAGTCCAGGAGAAGAGGACTTGTGCGTCATAGTGAGGAGATAGGGCACATCTGGATATTCTACACCCAGGAGCACAGTATGGCCAGAAGTTAAAGAACAATAAATGAATCCCCTTAATGTGCAGGCTGAGTGGGAGAGAACTGGTTGGTTGCCAGATGATGTGTTTTAGAGATGGAGACGTTTTTAAAGGTCAAATATGATACCCACAAGGAAATTCTTTCAACAGAATCCCTGAAAGTTGTTTTCAGCCTCTGCAAAAACTTATTACAGAGAGTTCCCCCGTTCACCAGAGAGGCCATTACACTATCAGAAAGTTCCTTCATAGTGAGCTGGAAGGGTGCGTTCTTGCGGCTTCCAGTCTGAAGCCCCACGGAATCATCGGAATCATCTACATCATCTTCTCAGAGCTGGCATCCCTTCAGCTGCAGGAGCTGGACAGGAGTGGGAGAAACAGAAAAGCTATGAACTCTGTTGCTGTTTTAACTGGGATTCCTTAAGATCAATCACTTTTTTCCCCCATACTAGGAGCCTAGTGGCATACTGTACTTTTAATAATACAGAGGGAAAAAATGTTAGCTTGCTGTCAGATGCACCTGACTTCCAGGCCTGTCTCTATTACATCAGAGCTGTGCAACCTTGGATAGGTTACTTAACCTCACTGAAACTTTTGCTTACCTATAAAGATAATCATCTATAAATAGGAGTAGTCAAACCTGCTGTGCTCATCTCAGAGTTGTAATACTCAAAATGTGTCATGTACTTGAAAATATCCTATAAGTTATGAAGAGCTCTCCCTATATTGTTTTTAATTTTTATTTTATTTTATTTTTTTTAAGATTTTATTTATTTGACAGACAGAGATCACAAGTAGGCAGAGAGGCAGGCAGAGAAAGAGGGGGAGCAGGTTCCCTGCTGAACAGAGAGCCTGATGCGGGGTTCGATCCCAGGCCCCTGGGATCATGACCTGAGCCGAGAGCAGAGGCTTCAACCCACTGAGCCACCCAGGCGCCCTATTTTATTTTTTTAAGATTTTATTTATTCATTTGACAGAGAAAGACACAGAGAGAGAGGGAACACAAGCAGGGGAAGTGGGAGAGAGAGAAGCAGACTTCCTGCAGGGAGCCAGATGTGGGGCTTGATCCCAGGACTTGGGGATCATGACCTGAGCTGAAGGCAGACGCTTAACAACTGAACCACCCAGGCACCCCTATATTAAGTTTTATTGTAATGACTGTCCATCTTCATCTTTTTGCCAGCCTTTCATATCTCCATTTTTGACTCGAGGTACCTGACGTCCTGGCCTCATAATCAGGATATCCGGGAAAGTTCTTATTTCAGTTTTATACCCCCGACATAGTCGCATCATCAAACAAGGTGTCATAGAATCATGAGAGAACAAAAAAGCACCTGAGGACTTTGGATGAAGAGTTAGAGAAACAAGCAGGGACATTTTCTGAACAGACAGCACAGGGAGAGGCCAGAGCCCCGGCAGTGAGGAGAGGGTTAAATCCTTCCCCTCTGCAGTACAAAAGAAAAGAGTGTGCGGAAAGATTAGGATTTTTGCTTTTACAATGGGAGCTGCAGAAGCGTAGGGAAGAAGCTGAAGAAAAAAAAGGGGGCGTCTCCCCTTTAAAGACTTGCAGAGATTGAGAGAGAAAGAGAGAGAGTCAGGGACAGAGAATCAGAGAGAGCTCGGCCAGTCTGTCTGTCTGTCTCTGGGAAGGGAGAACGTCTCTGCTTCACAGTGATTAGCACTGGGGGAGAGGCATCCATTGGCTTCAGACCCAAGGAGAGACCAGACCAGGTCACCCCGGTTAGGACTCAGTGAGCTTTGCCCCTCCCTACCCCACCTCCACCCGGGAATGTCTCGGCGAAAGCAGCGGAAACCCCAACAGTTAATCTCGGACTGCGAAGGTCCCAGCGCGTCTGAGAACGGTGGGTGACTGGGGAGGGGTGCGGGAGCCCTGAGTCCCAGCCCGTGTGGGTCAGGCCAGGGCAAGGGAGGGCACCCGGGCCACGGGTGAAGCCAGGGGAGGACTTGGTCATTGGGGGTGTGAAGGAGTTGGATGCAGGGAGTAGGAAGGCGTTGACCTGTGCTGGGGAGAAGCCCCCGCTTGGCTTTTCTCAGGATTGGTTCTGTTTGTGTTTTCCTTGTTTTTCTCTGGATGAAATGGAGTTTTCAAACTGGCTCTGTCTCCCCACCCAAGAGTTTTCTCCTCAGGTCCCCCTTTGCTCACTGGTCTTTGTGCCGTTGCTAAGTAACCTCCTCAGACCTGGAGGCCGTCTCTTAGGGGTGGGATTTTCCCCCCTTTTCTTTCTGGAGAGTTGGGTTGCAAGAGAATGAATTGGATAAACGTGAAGGTTCCCCTGAGAGAGAAGAGAAAAAAGTTTCTCATTGTTGGGCTGAGCTGAGAACAGATCAGAGCTCCCAGAGGGAGAGAGCTAATGTCGGTCAGATGCAGCCTGGTTTGGGGTGTGGATCCCTGTCACCTGGGGTAGAGACCAGAGGAGAGGGCTGGATGAGGGGCTTAGGTTTGTGCGTTAAGGGAGGCCAAGCTTCCCAAAAAAAAAAAAAAAAAAAAAAAGTGAGTCAACATACTTGCATCTGTTTTTAAAGTAACAGATTTTGCCCCCCCCCCCACTGGCTCAGTCTGAAGGGCATGCAACACTTGCTCTTGAGGTCGTGAGTTCGAGTCCCACATTGGATGTAGTGATTACTTAAAAAAAAAAAATTAAATAAACTTGAAAAATAGAGTAACAGGTTTTCTCCCTGGAGGGGAGGGATATTTCATGTATTCCTGGAACAGTGCAGGAATAGGTGGACAGCACGGCAACAAGGGTATTGAAAAGTGACACTGCCCAAAGTCTCAGAAACAGAGGCAGTGTTAGGACCAAAACCTAGGTTTCCTAATGCTCAGGGCTGGTGGTGCTCACTCTACTAAATTAGGGTTTTTCAAACTTGCTTGATTGTGGATCTGGACTAGAGTCTGGGAATCTATATCTTTGTAAAGGTTCAGGTAGTTTTAGGCTTAGGCAAGTTTTGGACATACTACTATGGCTATATATATTAAGGCTATAAAAGTCTGGAATAAACTCAGGTATAAACTATTTCGCAAACAGTAGATTCACCCGACAGTGTAGTGTCGTAGTAAGAACAAAGGTTCTGAAGTCAGACTTTCAGGATTCAAATCCTGGTTCCACCACTCAGCGGTGCAACCTTGGTTTACTTCCTTTCTGTGCAGTTTCCTCATCTGTAAAACACTAGCTACCTCTTTGGTGATTGTGAGAATCAGAATGAGTTAATACCTGTAAAGCACTAGGGAAAATAAATAGCATAAAGAAGTGCTCAGTATATGTGGTATGGTAGTCCCTAGCAGAAATAAGTACTTAATACGTGTGAGTATTGTTATTATATGTGAGAACAGTGGCACTTCCTACAAGGGCTGAAATATGACCAAAGCTCAGGAACTTCTTGGCGAGCTTTAGTATTTCTCTAGGAGATGTTGCCGTGAAAAGCTCTAGGATAATGTATTTGTAGTGACTAAAACAAAGTTATGGATTAAACTTACTTTTCCACCTGTTGTTCAAAAAAAAAAGACCTGAGATTAAACCAGTGCTCCATGTGGTGCTATGGAACAGCCTTAACAGACATACTGTGTTTTGGATAAAACACATTCTCCTCAAGTCACTGCCTTGCTGGGATCCCACTGTGCCCATATTTAGAGGTTCATGGTGGTGGCATCCTTCCCTCCTGGGACACATTCGCCCTCCTTAATGCCGCTGCAGTCCGGATGTTTCCTCCTCAGGCTCTACAGGAGACTTCCCGTAGAGCCTCAGAGTTGCCTCACAGTCCTGCTCCCCTGCTGCCTGGATTGTGGAACAATGCCTAAACACCCTAGCCTCCCCCGCCCCCCCCAAAAAACAACCTCTTCTCTCCTTATACCTCCCAAGTCTGCTCACCCACTCCCTGCACTTCTGCTGATGAAGAGCCAGTGAAGGAGTCAAAAATCTTCCACCACTGCCCTGAGATGGATTCTTAAGCCCCTTGAGCTGCAGCTCGCAGCTGGGATATGGGGATGTTGCTACAGAGTCATCCCTCCGTAGAAACAGTGCGGGCTCCAATCCAATGGTGGCAACAAATTTCAGCTGGAATTTTGTCTTTGAGCCATAAAAGTCAGAAACATAAATGCAAGGAGCAAGAGGCAGCAGTAACGTCTTAAGGTCTCCCTTAAGAACACTGAAGGGTTTTCTGATCAGAATTCTGAGAGTGAAAGATTCTGGGCTATTGCATGACCCGGAGTGCCACTGGGTCACATCTGGAGATGAGGTGGCTATATCTGATCAAATCTAAAATTCCTTCCTGCTCTTACAAGATAGATTTCCTACTTCCTCCTTTTCCATTGGTACAGTTTTTATTTGCTTATGTGATGTTCAGACTCCTGACTTTTCCTTCAACCCCAGAAGACATTTTCTTGTTCTGCGTGCCCCCAAATTAGGTGGGGGTGGGGGGTGGGGGGGACGACTCTATGTACGTCTTCTGGTGTTCCTGTGAAACTATGGGCACCCTCAGGAACATCAGCAGACATTTATTTAGCAGGCAAGGATGCCACCAAGGTTTTCGGGAGTCCTTGCCTTCTTTCAAGCAATGTTTACCATATGTGACAAGCAAATGCTGAGCCTTTGTTGCACATTTTAAAAGCCTCATCTCTGCAGTGACCTAAGACGTTCATCAAGAAACAGTCTGAAAAACCTGTTTTCTAGCCCTGTTTTTGTTCAGCTTCCCTGACCAGAACACCAAAAACCTAACAGAATAGTTATTGCACATAAGTGATGTGAAGGAAATAGTCTGTTTACTTAAAAAAACTCTGGAGAGAAAAAAAAAATTGTCTCTCTCCCCTACAGAGTCTAGAAATCTGGATTAGAGAACATAAGGGATGTGAGTAGGGAAAATGTAAACTAGTACATCTGGGAAATAAAGGAAACGATCAGAAACCCAGATATTTAGTGAGAAGGAGAAACCAGGACAACAGCCAAACAGATCTAGAGGGAGAAATGGAAGTTGGCAGACATTGAGAGCAGCAAAAAGAGAAGGAAGGCAAAAGAGAGTTTTGAGGGCTCTGTTCTCTTTATATCTGAAGTAGGGAGCATAATCCCTCAGGGTATTGAGCTTAAGCCTTTCAGCTCTAGGTATCCCTGGGTCAAAAAGAAAACATCTCTGCATAGATAGAAAGTAACTCAGGTGGGGTGCGATATAGAGCACTGGATCAGGAAGCAGAAAACCTGCTTTTTAATCCAGCTTGGATCTTGAAGCTAGGTGACCTTGGGCAGGTCCATTCTTCTTCCAGGGCTTCAGTGTTTGGCCTTTATTTATTTATTATTTATTTGTTTATCTATCTATTTATTAAAGATTTTATTCATTCATTTGTAGGGAGAGAGAGAGCACAAGCAGGGGGAGCACTCCCAGCTAAGTAGAGAGCCTGATGTGGGGCTCAATCCCAGGACCCTGACTGAGATCATGACCTGAGCCACACAGATACCCCTATTTTTTAAATTTTTTATGTATTTTTTTAAGATTTTATTTATTTATTTGACAGGCAGAGATCCTAATTAGGCAGAGAGACAGGCAGAGAGAGAGAGGGAGAAGCAGGCTCCTCGCTGAGCAGAAAGCCTGATGCAGGGCAGACACTTAATGACTGAGCCACCCAGGTGCCCTGATATACCCCCATTTTGTTTTATTTTATTTTTTTAAAGATTTAGTTATCCATTTGAGAGAGAGAGCGTGAGAGGGGAGAAGGTCAGACTCCCCATGGAGCTGGGAGCCAGATATGGGACTCGATCCTGGGACTCCGGGATCATGACCTGAACTGAAGGCAGTCGCTTAACCAACTGAGCCACTCAGGCGCCCGATATAACTCCATTTTAAAGAGAAATCCAAGCCTTGGATAAATAGAGAAACTTTCTGAAGAACACAAAGATTAGAAAGTGCTGGGACGAGAACTCAGGCCTGTTTGCTTCAGAGCTAGCAATCTTAATCTGTGTGCTCAGAGGGTCAGATCTCTGAAGTCCCTTCTAGCGACAAAAGAGTATGAGTTCCTGGGGCACCTGGGTGGCTCAGTCCTTAAGTGTCTGCTTTCTGCCTTGGCTCATGTCATGATCCCAGGGTTCTGGGATCAAGCCCCACCTCAGGCTCCCTACTCAGTGGGAAGCCTGTTTCTTCCTCTCCTACTCCCCTTGCCTGTGTTCCCTCTCTCGCTGTCTCTCTCTCTGCCAAATAAATAAAAAGTATAAATTCCTTGCTAAATGCTGAGTCTTTCAATGCCATAAAAATGTCTCTTTAAAAACCTTTTTGGAAAAACAAAACAAATATATTTTTCTCACTTAGCATCCCACATACATGTACCTCAGCACACCTGTTTGCCTACAATGTGGCATAGGCCATGGGTGCATTACTAGGTATGGGTAGCAAAGGAGTAAGTATGTTTATGGATTTAGGAGAGAGGACTGATGCAGAGAAGAAGCGACATTCTCCCTTAGAAGTAGTCTACAGCAACAGTAGCAGTGGTTACAGAATCGATTCATAATTATGGAAACTATTAGTGTTGGGCCAACACTAACACTAGGTTTAGGCAGGTCCTTAGTGTGCTTTGCTTCTTTAATAGCTGGACGATGCTTGAACTCTGCGTAGAACAAGCCTTTATCTAAAACTAGAAATATGGCTCAGGAATGCACGTACCCTGGGAAAGGCAATACGGTCACTTAAGTTCACAGTCAGGTGTAAATCATATCAAATTCTGGCAGGCAGTCTGTCCATTGCTGTCCTGCCTGCTGTTCTCTTATGGTGTACTCAATAAACTTCTATCTCCTTTCAAAAAAAAAAAAAAATCTATTCATGGAAGCTAGATACAAGAGAGCTAACCTGTGGCTGCAGGCAGAGGAGAGAGGGAGGCTGATAGGAAGATCTGGCATTGAGCAGCTGGTTTTGCCACTGTCTTGATTTTGTCCAGGTTGAGGGCAGATAAGATTTGTGAGCAGCAGGATAGAAAGTTTGCTGGGAAGAGCAGTCGCCTGAAAGGTACTGTGGGTCTCATCCTTGGCTAGACATTGGGATCACCTAAGGAATTTTATGACATACTGATACCTGGATGCCACCTTCCAGGATTCTAAATTCATTGATCTGGGGTGTGACCTGGATATTGGGATTTTTAAAGGTGCTGCCAGTAATTTTTTTTTAAGATTTTATTTATTGGGGCAGGGTGGCTCAGTCCTTAAGCGTCTGCCTTCAGCTCAGGTTATGATCCCAGGGTCCTGGGATCAAGCCCCGCATCAGGCTCCCTGCTCTGTGGGAAGCCTGCTTCTCCCTCTCCCTCTGCCTGCTACTCCTCCTGCTGTGCTCACTCTCTCTCTGTCAAATAAATAAATGAAATCTTTTAAAAATTTATTTATTTATTTATTTAACAGAGAGACAAATAAGAGAGGGAACACAAGCAGGGGAGTGTGAGAGGGCAAAGTAGGCTCCCTGCTGAGCAGGTAGCCCCATGGTGCCCCTGGGTGGCTCAGTCATTAAGTGCCTGCCATTGGCTCAGGTCCTGATCTCAGTGTCCTGGGATTGAGTTCTGCCAGTAATTCTGATGGGCAGAAAAGTTTGAGAACCACCTGTTCAACTCTGTCCTCCTGTTGTGCACTCCCCACCTATTTTTCTCTTTGTCCTCCCAGCCATGCTCTCCCAAGCCTAGAGCAGCAGTTCAGAGAGCTACCTGGTTTCTTTTTCCTTGTCATTTTGGCTCTTTGTATATTTAAACCAGTCTTAGTCTCAGTGTCCATCCCGGACTTTGTGTGTGACCCGGGATAGCTTACCTCACCTTATCTGCTATCTAGGGACACCATTACTAGCTTAGTTTATTCCTGTGTTTATGACTTCATTCGTGTCTGCCTAAGAATCCTGCCCCCCTTTTCAGGATAGGCAGTGAGTGCAAAGTGCTGAGAAAGAGAAGGTTCCTCTTACAGGTGGCTGTTGATCCGTCACCTTTCAGCAGGGACTAAATTTACCTTAAAGAAGAGTGCAGATTGAATTACGCATCAGAAAGCAAGTTTCATTAAAGAGCAAGAAAGGGGACAGTGTTTCCCAGGAGAAGATGAAAAGAAAAGGATTTCTTTTCTTGTCGGAAGACTTGACAAAACAGCAACTTGATATCAAATGTTCAATGCTAATTAACAAATGCTCGGTGGAAAGCCTCCATCTGATTCCCTCTCCCTTGCTGAGGCCAGAGAGCAAATGGCAGGTAGGAGCTACACAGAGCCCTTTCTCTAGCATGAGAGGAGCCAGACAATGTTGTTGTGCTTGAGAAAGCACTGGATAGGAGTAAAAATTCTGGACGTTCGCCTCACTGAATTAACTGTGTGAACTTGGAAAAGTCACTTCACCTCTCCAGACTTCAATATGTGTAAAAATAAACAACACCGCACTAACCGGTGACCTTCCACTATTGAAATAGATTCCCCTTTCCCTCCTTGTAAGGGTCAAGCTCATCTGTTTCAGTCATCATTCATAACGTTTAGATCCTCATGATTATCTGAAGTTTCCAAACATAATTCAGTAAAATGTTCTAATTTTAAAAAGAAGGCAAAATTTGCATTGAATAGTGAAGTGGGTGTTGCGAGTATTAAGTAGTTTCATCTCCATCCAAAAAAAGGCTCCTTAATGTTAGCATGTGCCAATTATAGTAGCCAACGTCTTACCTCACAAATGAATAAGGTTAATAAGGAACGTGAAACACTGATCTTGTTTTAGTATATGTGCATTTTAGGTTATTTTGACTGTTTTGCCACTGACAATGTCAATTCCCTAATCCATAATATTCAAAGTCCCATATGTTCATATTAACAAGATTCATCCAGTTTTTCAAGATTTTGTCACCACAGTATTTCTCTGAGAAAGATAACACAGCTACAATATTACCACTTAACAAAAAGGAAAATGGTTGCATGAGTGACCCACTGCACCTTGATATACCAGTCAGGCAAGGAGAGATCTGGGATTAGCACAAGGTGCCCAGGCAAACCACAAAACTAAGTGACTTGGGGTCACTTTCGTGTAGGTAAGATAAACTGCTGCAGGAAAACCTATTAAGACACATTTCAAGGTAGAAAGGGAATGCAGAGTATCTGGTCTAAGAGCCATCTCACCCCTACTTATCTTCTCTGAAGGAGAGGTGGCCTTTGTGGGCTGAGGTGGTGTTAAGTCATTTCTAGGTATTCAAACTAGATTGGGGCTGAAAGGGCTTTCCGCACTGAAAGGCTGTCTGGTAGCTCCCACTGCATTTTTTCCCATTGTTCCAGGAATTCCCCTCCCCCCCAGGTTAGAGCTAGGTGGGCCCCTGTAGGCCCCGGCTGGCCAGCATCTCCCCCGCCGCAGCAGTCCTTAATAGTGACAGCGAGCCGTGTGTTGTCGCTAGAGAAGGGCAATGGAGGAAGAAGACGGGCAGGAAAGAGAGTACTAAAAGGAGATGGCTCCTTGAATGAGCACGAACTCCATAAATCAGGTGTCGGCCGAGTGATCTGGGGGTTAACTTGCATTCGGCTATTCTGTGGGAGGAGGGGCAGGGAGTAAAGGGGCTCAGTGTTCCGCAGAGAAGGGTCCTGAAATGACTTCCTTGGAAATTCTAGCTTGCAGCCTCCCATCCTGAGAAACTTCTTTTGTGGAGAGGGATGGGGGTGGGGGGGGGATAAAGGTGAGGAAGACTGGACAAAACCTGGGGTATTTGGGGATGCGTGTTTTGATGAGGGATGGATGTTCTGGGCTCCCTCTCCGTTCTGGCCCTCAGACCTCTGAGATCAGACCACCCTCTCCGGAATGCACGTTTTCCAGGCTCAGTGGATCCTTTATCCAAAGAAAAATAAGAGAAGCCTATCGCTTTGCTCTGTTGAGCCGGGCTCTCTTTCCCACTGTGCCCCCCTTGAGCCTGAGGGGGGTGGGGCAGGTCTGGGCAAAGACATCTGGAGAAGGGGGGAGCTGGCAGAGGGCAAGGGAAGGTGAACCCCCACCACGCCCCACAAGCACCTGTCACTGAGCCTCCGGAAACCTGCTAGGCTCTGGGATCCGGCCCCACACACCCACCTCCCACTCCCCGCTCCCGCAGGGCTCCCGAGCAGCTCCTCCCCCATCTCCCCTCTCCCAGCTTTCTGGCTCCAGCTCCTCCCCTCCTCCGCGCCTCCTCGATCCCCTCCCCCTCCTCCGCGGCTCCCTGCCCCCGCCGCCGCTGCCGCCGATCTCCATCTCCGCAGTCTGGGCCGCTGGGTGCAGAGGCTGCCGCAGCCCCGGCGGCTACCGCCGCCTCCCCCAATCCTGATACCTATTGTCTCCCACTCTACCCGGCCCTCCACCTCCCCCACACCCATGGCGCACGAAACCGGGAGGAGCTCTCGTCTTGGGGGGCCCTGCGGGGAGCCGGCGGAGCTTGGAGGTGCGGTAGGGCCCTGCCGGGGCAGGGGTGGGGGCGGAGGGGACGCGCGCGAGCTCATGGACTTTCCGCGGACGGGATAAGAATGCACGATTCTCTGTCTAGGACCCTCTCCTCACGCCCATTCCTTGCGCCCGCGGTGGCCCCGGGTTGGGGGGGTGGGGGACGGACTGGGGAAGGCAGAAGCTTGAGCCTGCCTGCCCTTCCCCACCCCCTACGCTGGGGTGTTTCACATCCCGGCGGGTCAAGACTGAGCTCTAGCTTGCTGCGTGGCCTGAGGGTGAGCTCATCTCCCCACCCCCACAAGCGGTTACTGGGCCCGTCGCTAATTAGAGCCTTCGCATGCCCGTCCCAACCGCACCACCCACGTTCTCTCCTTGTCTTCTCCCTAGGTGATGCTAGCGAGGAGGACCACCCCCAAGTCTGTGCCAAGTGCTGCGCACAATTCACTGACCCAACCGAATTCCTCGCCCACCAGAATGCATGTTCTACTGACCCCCCTGTAATGGTGATAATTGGGGGCCAGGAGAACCCCAACAACTCTTCGACCTCTTCTGAACCCCGGGCGGAGGGCCAAAATAGTCCTCAGGTCATGGAGGCCGAGCACAGCAACCCCCCAGATTCTGGGTCCTCGGTGCCCACAGATCCCTCCTGGGGCCCAGAGCGGAGAGTAGAGGAGTCTGCCGGGCACTTCCTGGTCGCTGCCACAGGTACAGCAGCTGGGGGAGGCGGGGGCCTGATCTTGGCCAGTCCCAAGCTGGGCACAACCCCGTTACCTCCGGAATCTACCCCTGCACCCCCCCCTCCTCCTCCTCCACCCCCGCCCCCAGCAGTAGGCAGCGGCCACTTGAACATCCCTCTGATCTTGGAAGAGCTTCGGGTGCTGCAGCAGCGCCAGATCCACCAGATGCAGATGACTGAGCAAATCTGCCGCCAGGTGCTGCTGCTTGGCTCCTTAGGCCAGACGGTGGGCACCCCTGCCAGTCCCTCAGAGCTACCTGGGACGGGGACTGCCTCCTCCACCAAGCCCCTGCTTCCCCTCTTCAGTCCCATCAAGCCTGTCCAAACTGGCAAGACGCTGGCAACTTCCTCCTCCTCTTCTTCATCCTCTTCCGGGGCAGAAACGCCCAAGCAGGCTTTCTTCCATCTTTACCATCCACTGGGGTCACAGCACCCTTTTTCTGCTGGAGGGGTTGGGAGAAGCCACAAACCCACCCCCGCCCCCTCCCCAGCCCTGCCTGGCAGCGCAGATCAGCTGATGCCCTCACCTCATCTGGCATTCCCAGGCACCACAGGACTACTGGCAGCGCAGTGTCTTGGGGCAGCCCGAGGCCTCGAGGCTGCTGCCTCCCCAGGGCTCCTGAAGCCAAAGAATGGAAGTGGTGAGCTGGGATACGGGGAAGTGATGGGTCCCTTGGAGAAGCCCGGTGGACGGCACAAGTGCCGCTTCTGTGCCAAAGTATTTGGCAGTGACAGTGCCCTGCAGATCCACCTGCGTTCCCACACCGGTGAAAGGCCCTATAAGTGTAATGTCTGTGGCAACCGCTTTACCACCCGTGGCAACCTCAAAGTGCATTTCCACCGCCATCGTGAGAAGTACCCGCACGTGCAGATGAACCCTCACCCGGTGCCGGAGCACCTAGACTACGTTATCACCAGCAGCGGCCTGCCCTATGGTATGTCCGTGCCACCAGAGAAGGCTGAGGAGGAGGTGGCCGTGCCTGGCGGAGGTGTGGAACGCAAGCCTCTGGTGGCCTCCACCACAGCACTTAGTGCCACGGAGAGCCTGACGCTGCTCTCCACCGGTGCAGGCACAGCCACGGCTCCTGCGCTCCCTGCTTTCAATAAGTTTGTGCTCATGAAAGCAGTAGAGCCAAAAAGTAAAGCTGATGAAAATACCCCACCGGGGAGTGAGGGCTCGGCCATCGCTGGGGTGGCAGAAAGTGGCACGGCAACCCGAATGCAGCTAAGCAAGCTGGTGACTTCACTCCCCAGCTGGGCGCTGCTTACCAACCACTTTAAGTCCACAGGTAGCTTCCCCTTCCCCTATGTGCTGGAGCCCTTGGGGGCCTCACCCTCTGAGACCTCAAAGCTGCAGCAGCTGGTAGAAAAGATTGATCGGCAAGGAGCTGTGGCTGTGGCCTCTACCACCTCGGGAGCCCCCACCACCTCGGCACCGGCAACTTCATCTTCCGCCTCGTCGGGACCTAACCAGTGTGTCATCTGCCTCCGGGTGCTGAGCTGTCCTCGCGCCCTGCGCCTGCATTATGGCCAACACGGAGGTGAGCGGCCCTTCAAATGCAAAGTGTGTGGCAGAGCTTTCTCCACCCGGGGCAACCTGCGTGCACATTTCGTGGGCCACAAGGCCAGTCCAGCTGCCCGGGCCCAGAACTCCTGCCCCATCTGCCAGAAGAAGTTCACCAACGCTGTTACTCTGCAGCAGCACGTTCGCATGCACCTTGGGGGCCAGATCCCCAATGGTGGTACCACGCTCTCTGAAGGCGGGGGAGCTGCCCAGGAAAATGGCTCTGAGCAATCCACAGTCTCTGGGCCGGGGAGCTTCCCCCAGCCGCCGTCCCAGCAGCCATCCCCAGAAGAGGAGTTGTCTGAAGAGGAGGAGGAAGAGGAGGAAGAGGAGGAAGATGTGACTGATGAAGATTCCCTGGCAGGGAGAGGCTCAGAGAGTGGAGGCGAGAAGGCAATATCTGTGCGAGGTGACTCTGAAGAGGCATCTGGGGCAGAGGAGGAAGTGGGGACCATGGCGGCAGCGGCGGCGGCAGCAGCAGCAGCAGTAGCAGTAGCAGCAGCAGCAGCCACAGCTGGGAAGGAGATGGATAGCAATGAGAAAGTGATTCAACAGCCTTCCCTGCCACCACCGCCCCCCGACAGCCTGGATCAAACACAGCCCATGGAGCAGGGGGCCAGTGATGTGGCAGGAGGCATGGAAGAGGGGGGCAAAGCGGAGAGGAGCTCGAGCCCAATGGTAGCACTCGGCCGGGAAGGGGAAGGCAGTGGTGGCTCCTCGGTGGAGGAGCTGAGCATGCAGGAGGCCATGAGAAAGGAGCTGGGAGAGAGCAGTAGCAGAAAGGCCTGTGAGGTGTGTGGTCAGACCTTTGCCACCCAGGCAGCCCTGGAGGAGCATCAGAAGACCCACCCCAAGGAGGGGCCGCTCTTCACTTGTGTTTTCTGCAGGCAGAGCTTTCTCGAGCGGGCTATCCTCAAGAAGCATATGCTGCTGGCTCACCACCAGGTACAACCCTTTGCCCCCCATGGCCCTCAGAATATTGCTGCTCTTTCTTTGATCCCAGGCTGCTCACCTTCCATCACTTCCCCAGGGATCTCCCCCTTCCCCCGAAAAGATGACCCCACGATCCCATGAGCCTCTTTTTCTGTATCTGCTGCTCCTTGACCCAGGGAGCAGAAACCAAGAGCTCTGTAGAAGGACCTCCAAGATGAGTGAGCCCTGATTTGTCTTTTTCTCTGAGTCCTTCTGTGATACATCCCTAGTGGCTTTTCTCGGTCCCCGAGCTTGGAAATAGTTGTACTCACAGGGGGATGGCCCCCTGATGAATTTTTCTTCCCTCTTCACTCACTGTACCTGAAGAAAATAGATTCTCTATGGCTTTCACGTTCCCAAGGGGAACCCTCTCCGACTTCCCTGGGGTGACCCTTCTCCCCTCTCCTTTCTTCTTCTCCCTTTCCCTTTGGCAGGTGCACCTGAGCACCCACATTTGGAATTGCAGCCCAGCCCGAAGGGGCCGGCAGCTGTCTCTGGAGGGCCCAGTGCCACTCCTCTCTGGTGACCAGGTCAACCTGCAGGACTTCCTGTCCCAGGACATTCCTGCCCAACTGGTGAGGGTAGGTCCCCTGTCTTTCTGGAACCAGTACACAGCTTTCCTGTCACGTGACCTGCCCACCAAGCCCTGGAGTTCCAGCTCCACCTCCACTACCGCTTTAAGCCTGGCACCACCAGTGCTGTTTGGCCCGGGAAATGTGCCTGGGAACGTGCCTCCAACAATGGGATCCAGAGAGGCCAAGGAGAAGAGAGCCCCCCTCTTCCTATTTCGGTCTCCTGCATCCAAGGCAGTGCCTGAGAAGCCCGTCATGGAAGAAAAGTAGCAAACTGTACATTGCTTCTTCTCCCTGCCCCAGAAGGTGCCAGCGACGAAGACACACCATATCTGTAGCTGGTGGCTCGGCCCTAAGGGTTTGGGGGGAAACAAAGGGCATATAGGACATTCTTCCCAGTACACTCCCATTCAGGCCAAGGTGTTGGCTGTTCAATATGCCAAGACACCTCCAGCTTCTCCTATTCCGTCATCGTGGCCTCTCAAAGTAAGGAAGCAAGCAGATGTCTTGCCAACAGGTCTCCCGTGGAATATTTTGGGAAATGTGAGGTTCGTATCTTTGAGAAGCATTATGGGTGAGGGGAGTTGAAAGAGTAGTGATGGAGGGTTGAAGAGTGTTGCTGAAGCATAGGGCTTGCTGGGAACCCATGAGATTAAGAAAGGGGCATGGTGTGAGGGAGGGGACCCCCAGTTCTTGACTGGGTGAGTCTCATGAATGTTTTTTTGGACTGTTAGTGACTTGGTGTGCAGCACCGCACTCCAGGACATAGGGAATTTCCTAGCACTAGTGTGCTTCTAGTTTTAGATAACTCCCTCCTTTATTCCCTGGCCCCTTGGATTTTCCTCGTCTTCCTTTCTCAAGGCCTATTTCCTCCCCAATTTGCCTGTCTATGGACCGGGGCTTACGTCTTTGCCACGGTCTGGGTCTTAGAGTCCCAGGCTTTGGGAGATGAGCTCTAGGTGGTGTTCTCCCTGCCTCTCCGTCTTGTAATGAGATGTAGTATTTACTCTTAACATAGAATCATTTGGAACAGGAGTTCTGAGGAGGAGAGAATGAGAGTTCTGCTACGGACTGATGTGAATGATGGTTTCTCCTCCAAAGGTATAGGCTCCAGAGCTTCCTAACATAGTAAAATGTGAACAGCAGACAAGGGAGATATTAGTGTCTTTCCCTTTTCATTAAAAGTGTTTTAACCAAATATTTGCGTGTTTTCCTTATTTCATGACTAAATAGCCAGCTGGGGTGTGATAAGGGCACTCCCTAACACTGAGATTCCCTTCCCACCTACATCTCCTGCCAAAGCTGAACATATGGTGTTGAAATACTTAATTTATTCAGCCTTGTCCTAAGACAACCTCCAGTGGATGTAATTTCCCTGTGGAAATGGAGTTTATGTTCTCAAAAAGTAGAGGATTTGTCCATTGTGTGCAGTCGTTGTCTAGATTTTTTTCTTTGCCTAGAACTTTCCACCACCAGGCTTTTGTGGGTTTTTTTGTTTGTTTGGAGGTTGGAAGCCGTTTCTTTGTCTTTCCTGAATTCCAGGCTAGCCTACCTGACATCAGTTACCTACAGAACCAAGAAGAATTAATCTTTGTGATCCTTGAGATCTGATGTCACAAACAGGACAAAGAAGTAATTCAACACTAATAATTTCTACTAACAGGATAATTTCAAGGAAGATTCTTAGCAGAGGAAGTATGTGTGGAGTGGGGGTGAAATGAAACATAAATTTTTTACCTTGTCTCTCCACAACCTGGTGAGGTTTAGATATGACTCTAAGACCTTGTTTTTTTAAGAGTGGAGTCCCCAGCATTTTTTTTTTTTTTTTTTGCCTTTGTAGGATTACAATATCACTGAATCTTAGTGCTACATGGATGGAGCTGGTAAAATGATTTGCTCAGAGTCACTTGGCCCATTATTGGCAGACTTGGATCCAGCATCCCAGTTTAGTACCACCACCAGTGATCCTCCAAAGGTGCAGGCTCCAGAGCTTCCTAACGTATTAAAGTGTGAAGAGCCAACAAGGGAAATATTAGTGTCTTTCCCTTATGATCAGGGACAGCGCTTTTTTCCTACTATGTCATTTAAGACTCTTAATATAAGGGGCACCTGGGTGGCTCAGTGGGTTAAGCCTCCACCTTCGGCTCAGGTCATGACCTCAGGGTCCAGGGATCCAGCCCCATATGGGGCTCTGCTCAGCAGAGAGTCTGCTTACCCCCCTCTCTCTGCCTACTTGTGATCTCCCTCTGTGTCAAATAAATAAATAAAATCTTTTTTTTTTTTAAGATTTTATTTATTTATTTGACAGAGAGGTCACAAGTAGGCAGAGAGGCAGGCAGAGAGAGAGGAGGAAGCAGGCTCCCTGCAGAGCAGAGAGCCCGATGCGGGGCTCGATCCCAGGATCCTGAGATCATGACCTGAGCCGAAGGCAGCGGCTTAATCTGAGCCACCCAGGCGCCCCTAAATAAATAAAATCTTAAAAAAAAAAAAAAAAGACTTTATATGAGACGGGCTGGAAGACTGAAAAGAGGAGGTTAGTAAACCTATTCTTGGCTCAATTCAAGGTAAAGAACCAACATTTGATTCTAGTTGTCCCACCAGAGCAGTACAGGTCCCCTTTAAAAGGTCCTGGTGAACAGGAATACATGGGAATCTTGTGAAGTCAACTGGGGAAGAAACAGCTTCTGTCTCTAATTCCTAGCAAAGCTTTGTAAATCTTTTTCTCCTTTCAGCCTGTGGAAGGAGGTAGGTCACCAATCTTATTCCATTTACCTCCCCTACCCTCATTGGACATGGACAATGCCATTTAACTAATTAAAGTAGACTTGCCCTCCCTTTATGTGTCAGTTCCCATTATGGTAACAGCTGTTGGTAAAGCTTCGACTCTTGGATACTTCCTTGGGCCGGTATGCTCTGCGCCTGACTCCCCACACCCCTCCTTCATTGCTCTACTTTATTTTCCCTTCTGTCTCCTTTTTATTCTTTTTATTCTGCCCTGCTTTTTCTTCTTTGTTGACCTCTCTTACCTGACAGCTTTAATTTTTTTGTTCTTTTCTCTCGTCATCTTTAATTTATTCTGTCTCTTAGAGACTTTAGTTTCTTCCTTTTTATAGCCCCCCCAATCCCCACCCTCAGCCTCCCATTTCTCACTCTCAGTCACTTTTCATTTGATCATCTTTGGGAGAAGGTGAATTAACTCTAATCTGCTGGAACAAGAATGTAAATAAATGCAGCTTGTAAAACACTTTGTATGAAATAAATATAGTGGATCCAGTTCAAACCAGATGGATGCAAAGCATCACTATTATAAGGCAGCTTGCTCATTCATTCAGTTAATTTCTTTTTTTTAATATTTTATTTATTTGACAGAAATCACAACTAGGCAGAGAGGCAGGCAGAGAGAGAGGAGGAAGCAGGCTCCCTGCGGAGCAGAGAGCCCGATGCAGGGCTCAATCCCAGGACTCTGGGATCATGACCTCAGCCGAAGGCAGAGGCTTTAACCCCCGAGCCACCCAGGCACCCCTCAGTTAATTTCTGAGGATTTATTTTGTTTCAGAGACCAAGTGTTAGGTGGGTCCAAAAGCAGTTAAGACACTTCTGCCCCTGTGGGAGCTCAGTCTAGAATGAAGAAAAATACAAACCTATTTTTATGCAGTGCTAGTAAATAGTATGATAGATGCAAGCAATGGCCTGCAGGTTCCCAGAGAGGAAATAACTCAATGCAAAGATGGAGAATGGTGACGGGGTGTGCAATTCTCTTGAATTCAGCTTTCATAATAATCACTCAGATACACTGATAATCCATACAACAACCTAAGAACCAATGTGGTTATCATTTAAGAACCTGTGTAAGATACGCCAAGTCCCCTTTGGTAGATACAAAGATGTGCTGCTTTAGAGGTTCCCCTCTAAGAAAGAACTGGCTACCTAACTGCAAGAAGCCTGATTCACTGACATCCTTCAACCGCTCCACTCTTCAGCCTCTGGTCAAAGACTATGCAAGATAGTGGTACGGGAGCTTAGCCATCTCCATGGAACATGGGACTCTAATGAACATTTTTGCTCTGGAATTCCCCATTTGGTTGACAGAGATGGCCAGGTCTGCCTCATAGTCTGACAATTGTCCCTGCGCCAAACTGCTTTCACCCTTTTCCTTGTACAGGTGTTAATCCCCGTTAAAACTCTTGGAATCCTAATTCTACCTTTGAGTCTGCTTCTTAGAGTTTTCAACCTGTGTCACTTATGAGAAAGGTCTAGACTCTACTGGCACATTTCACAAACTCCTACTCCTGAGACTCTCGTTACCTTCCCTGGAACTTTTTAGTAATCAAGGAGTGTTGTCTCCTGACCCCCAAAACAGACGTCACTAGTATTACTCTCAATTAGACCCAACTTTGACTTTTCTTTTTTTTTCCTAATGTTTAACTTTTTTTTTTTTTTAAGATTTATTTATTTAATAGAGAGAGAGCAAGAGCATGAATGGAGGAGGGGCAGAGGTCGAGGAAAATAAGCACACTTCCAGCTGATCAAGGAGCCTGACTCTGGGCTTGATCCCAGGACTCTGAGATCATGACCTGAGTCAAAATCAAGATCCAGATGCTCGGGTGCCTGGGTGGCTCAGTGGGTTAAGCCACTGCCTTCGGCTCAGGTCATGATCTCGGGGTCCTGGGATCGAGTCCCACATCGGGCTCTCTGCTCTCTCTGCCTGCCTCTCTTGTGATTTCTCTCTGTCAAATAAATAAATAAAATCTCAAAAAAAAAAAAAATCCAGATGCTCAACTGACTGAGCCACACAGGTGCCCTTAACTTTTTTTTTAAGATTTTTAAAATTTAATCTCTATATCCAACATGGGGCTCGAACTCATATTCTTGACATCAAGAGTAGCATGCTCTTCCGACTGAGCCAGCCAGGTGGCCCTCTAATGTTTAATTTAATAACAGATTGACTAGCCTTAGTGAACACTTTGCTTTTGATCATATAATAAAAAATGAGTAAGGAAAAAAAAATATATTCCAGGCAGTAAGGGTTGAGCTCAGTTAGCAGCTCTGATTTGGGTTAAAGGATCCAAGATGGCTTCATTCACTTCTGGCCCTTCAGCCTCTCTTTATTGTCTTTTCATCCTCTGGGCCCCTTTCCCTTTCAAGTCTTTCAATTTCTAGGGTATCTTTCTCTTTCTCTCTCTCAGGGCTCCCGCGATGGCCTAGGTCTCCAAGAAGATAAAGGCAGAAGCTGCAAGCTGCAAGGCCTCTTAAGGCCTAGGCTCTGAAACTTAATCACTTCTGCCACATTCTGTTGGCCGAACTAGTCGAAGGCCTACTTGGATTCAAGAGGAGAGAAAATAAACTTTACCTCTTAAAATGGAGAGTGGCAAAGTCACCCTGCATAAAGGCATATGGGATGGGAGGCATTGGGACTAATTCTAGAAAGTCTACCATAGCAGATATGAAGAAAAGTTAATGCAGTGCACGCAGCTCTTTTCTGCTCACAACTAGGCTTGCACTCTGTCTTGACTAGAAGAGGTCTGGAATCCAGGATGTCTGACTTTCAAGTGAGGCTCTGGGCTATCCAATATTCTCTTATAAAATTCTTTTCTGTTTAAAATACTTGGAGAGGATTCTGTGGTTGGCAACTAAAATCATTTTCCCCATAGATTATAACCTAGTGAATGGCCCATTATTTTCCCAGCGCCTTGTCATTGTATTTCTAGGTATGTGTATATGGCTCTAAATGAAGGCTCTTCACAGTTCTACTCTTCTTTTATCTACCCTTGTACCAATACCACATGATATTAATTATTAGAAATTTTTAAAACGCTTTACCTATCTGTTTTTAAGATCACTGACCTAAAAATCTTTTACATGGTTGGCAAGGAATATGGAAAATTATGTTTGTAATTTCCTCGACTTTTGGTCTTTTTAAGCTTTGTTTTACATGCATACAGTATGTTGGTGATTTTTGTATCTTTCCAGTGAGTTGTCTCACTTGTAATTATTCCTTTTTATTCCTAATATTTTCTATGAAGTCTGTTTGGTATTAATTTAGGCATACCCATTTTATTTGGGTTTACAACTTTTTTGGGAGTGACCTTTTTATTCTTTCTTTTCAGCCTTTCTGTATCCTCACATTTTAGGGTAATTTCTTGAACATGACTCACATCTAAATTTTGTTTTTATATTTCATTTGAAAATTTTAATCATTTAAGTGGTGACTTTTTAAAATTCATTTATATGTATCATGATTATTAATAAATGTGAATTTGTTTGTATCATCTTAAAAAAAAAAAAAAGAAGAGGTCTGGATAAGGTTCCTTTCCCCATGCCTTGCTCAGGATGATATGCAGATTGGCTAAGAGTGGGCAGAAAACTGGTCATGAGGAGTCTAGAAAGAATCACCCTATAAGCAGAGCATGTGCTCCTAAAATCTGCCTGATATACTACTGTAGGAATTTACCCAAAGTGTGTGAAAGCAAAGACTTCTGGAAGCTGCCCTTGATTTGGCTGACTTCCAGAAATATCTGTGCTACTTCTTTGTCTTCCTCTGTAGGGAAGGGGAGGCAATACAGGCCTTAGATACCTTGAAGTCTACCAGAGGCCGAATTCCACTAGAAAATCCTTCCTGTCCTAGACAAAAATGTTTATATTGTTTAGGGGTTAACCTATGGAATTCCATCTTCAAGATGAATCAACTCCTTTCTTCTACACAGCTATGCCCGATACTCTCCCCCAAGACTATTTAACTCCACTGCTATAGAATTTCTATATATTTTATTTCTGTGTTAAGGATCCTGAAAGAAAGTGATCTTATAATAAGTGAGGGATTCAGATTTGTGAACAATGAATTCTTAACAATTCTATAATATAGGGGAGCCTGGGTGGCTTGGTTGATAAAGCATCTGCCTTCAGCTCAGGTCATGATCCCAGGGTCCTGGGATTGAGCCCCACGTCAGGCTCCCTGCTTAGTGGGAAGCCTGCTTCTCTCCCTCCCTCTGCCTGCCACTCTCCCTGCTTGTGCTCTTTCTCTGTCAAATAAAAAAAAAATCTATAATATAGTATTAGTGGTATTATCTCACTTCAGGAATGATAACATGTGTCTAAACATAGGGTCACAGAGGATACATCCCAAATGAAAGCACAAAAGCATCCCTTATCCACTCTCTTGGCAGTTGCTAGACCCAGGTCATTAAAGGAAGTGAAAATCTTTAGGTAGAGTAGTCCCTTGAGTAGTCTTCCATGATCTCACATCAGCCAACTTTTCCAAGAGTATTTCAGCTGAGGAAGATGACATTTTCCTTTTAATTAAGTGTAATCCTGAGAATTAAATCCTGAGGTCCTCATGTGAGCCCAGAAACATTTCTGTGTCCTCTGCTTGAAGGCTCACATATAAAGTCATGCATCTCAAACAAAGAACAAATACACAAAATTACCCATCTCAAAAGATAGTGTAAACAGCCTAGTAAGTATATTAAATTGAGAAAAAAGGTTGGAAATGAATATTTTGATCACTACCGAATCTGCACAGTACCAAGAACACAGTAGTCACTCAACAACACTTACCATTTTGCTGAGTAAATGGATGAAACTGCCACATTCCAATACACATACATCTTTCTTCTCAATAGCCCCTTCCCCCATATTCACCCATTCCTTTCCATTACTACCTATAACCAGCTTCGCAGTTAATTAAAGTCCCTATCACCAAACACTAGTTGAAATAAGCTACTAACTGGGGTGCTTTGCTGGCTCCGCTGGTAGAGCATGTGACCCTTTTACAGGGGTTGTGGTTTCAAGCCCCACCTTGGGCATAGGCCTACTTTAAAAAAAAAAAAAAAAAAAAAAAAAGGCTACTATTGTCCCTGTCTCTAAAATCTCTTTCTTCCCCTTCTCAATACAACTAGAACGCGAGATTAATCTTTAAAGAGCCACCTATTCACAAACCCTAAAGTGTTCACTGCTGTATTCTGAATAAATTACAACTTCTTTACTAAGGTACCATGTACCCTTTTCCATCTGGCCTCAAACATGGAAACATAAATAACCTCCTAAGTTCTCTAATGTAATTCTCTTTGTTCTAGCAAACCAATCTGAATTGGCAGGACAGACGTCATGCTTTTCTAACTCTAGATCTTGGCTTTTTATCATGCCCTCAGCCTGGAATCTTCTCCTATAGCTTCATCTCTTGAAGCCCTAGCTATCATTTCAAGCCTGAACTTTTTTTTTTTTTTAAGTTTTGTTTTAAGATTTTCTTCATTTGTCAGAAACAGAGAGAGAGAGCAAGCACACAAGCAGTGGGAGTGGTAGGCATAGGGAGAAGCAGGCTCCCCACTGGCAGGGAGCCGGATGTGGGACTCCATCCTAGGATCCCAGGATCATGACCTGAATGGAAGGCAGATGCTCAACAGACTGAGCTGCCCAGGTGTCCCAAGCCTGAAACTTTTTTATTTTAAGGAGGCTCCACGCCTGGATGCCAGGACCCTGGGACCATGACCCCAGCCGAAGGTAGATGCTCTACTGATTGAGCCACCCAGGCATCCCAAAATAAAATCACAAACAAACAACGCCTCTGCATCATCAGTCCTCCTTTTAATTTTTTAAATAATGTGGTTTTTAAACAAAATTTATTTGAGAGAGAGCACAAGAGAAGGGGAAGGGCAGAGGTGAGGGAAGAACTAGACATGCGGTTGAACAGGGAGCCAGCCATGGGGCTAGACCCCAGGACCCTGGCATCATGACCTGACCTAAGGCAGATGCTTAACCAACTGAGCAACCCATGTGCCCCAGTTCTCCAGGCACACACCCATAGACTGTAAACCAATGTAATAGTGGTATCATTATTTTTTTAAAGATTTTATTTATTGGGGCGCCTGGGGGGCTCAGTGGGTTAAAGCCTCTGCCTTCAGCTCAGGTCATGATCACAGGGTCCTGGGATCCAGCCCCACATCGGGCTCTCTGCTCGGCAGGGAGACTGCTTCCTCCTCTCTCTCTGTCTGCCTCTCTGCCTACTTGTGATTTCTGTCTGTCAAATAAATAAATAAAATCTTTAAAAAAAATAAAAGATTTTATTTATTTATTTGACAGAGAGAGAGAGATCACAAGTAAGCAGAGGCAGGCAGGAGGAGAGGGAGAAGCAGGCTCCTTTTTGAGCAGAGAGATCGATGAGGAGCTCGATGGGGCACTGATCCCAGAACCCTGAGACCATGACCTGAGCCTAAGGCAGAGGCTTAACCCACTGAGCCACTCATGCACCCCCAGCCATAACTCTATAAATGAATGCATGAAAACATAAGCCTGCAAAACCTACAGCAGAAAGGATATGATAGTATCTGCCCAAAGGAATTAGCTGTTTTTCATTTTAAAAATCTGTACTCCAGGGGCACCTAAGTGGCTCAGTCAGTGGAGCATACAATTCTTGATCTCCAGGTGGAAGTTCAAGCCCCCATCAGGTGTAAAGATTACTTAAAAATAAAACCGTGGGGCGCCTGGGTGGCTCAGTGGGTTAAAGCCTCTGCCTTTGGCTCAGGTCATGATCTCAGGGTCCTGGGATAGAGCCCGGCATTGGGTTCTCTGCTCAGCAAGGAGTCTGCTTCTTCCACTCTCTCTCTCTGCCTGCCTCTCTGCCTATTTGTGATCCCTCTCTGTCAAAGAAATAAATAAAATCTAAAAAAAAAAAAAAAGAAAAAGAAAAAAGAAACCTTCAGGGGAGCCTGGGTGACTCAGTGGGTTAAGCCTCTACCTCATGATCTCATGATCTCAGGGTCCTGGGATGAAGCCCCCTATCGGGCTCTTTGCTCAGCAGGGAGCCTGCTTCCCCCTCTCTCTGCCTGCCTCTCTGCCTATTTGTGATCTCTCTCTGTCAAATAAAGTCTTAAAAAAAAAAAAAACTTGAAATCTCTACTATGCTTGCTGCTGTATCAGTGGTATCTTTTCTTCTTTCCATTTTTTATTTCTTTTCAGTGTTCCAAAATTCGTTGTTTATGCACCACAACCAGAGCTCCATGCAATACGTGCTCCCCGCCGCCCCAAGATTTTAGTTATTTGACAGAGAGAGAAAGCGAGCGAGGGAGGGAACACAGCATGGGGAGTGGAAGAAGGAGAAACAGGCTTTCCGCTAAGCACAGAGCCCGCTGCGTGGCTCGATCCCACGAGGCTGGGATCATGACCCCAGGCAAAGGACGACGCTCACCCACTGAACCACCCAGGTGCCCCTATCAGTACTGCCTTAACACTTTATATCAACTCACAGGGCTCATCTCCTTATATTCAACATGGCCGCAGGAGCCTCTATAAGCAACATGGCTGTTCTGCCAGGCACTAATATGGCAACCACAGCTTCACTGCACCCGGAAGAACGAGAGAGATCCTATTGAAAATATTTCCGCCATCCTGCCAACACCTATGGTGGCTCTCATTTAAGCTTCAAACCGAGCGGGAAACGGAAAATGACTTCCCGGCTAGCACATTCCCGGGATCTCTTTCCGGTTAGCCCGGGAGTGTCCGCGTGAGAGTCGGAGATTTCCTGCTGCTGGGGCTGGGAGGTGCTAGTCCACCGCGCTTGATTCGAGAAGTGTCCCAGCTGAGAGACTAGGATGTCGGACACGTGGAGCTCTATCCAGGCCCACAAAAAGCAGCTAGACTCGCTGCGAGAGAGGCTGCAGCGGAGGCGGAAGCAGGACTCGGGGCACTTGGGTGAGGCGCGCGGCTGTCTGGGTCGGTGTTTAGCCAGGGTGGGCGGGAGAGAACCCGGGAGAAAAAGAGCTCCCAAGTCAGCACCCTTTCCCAGGCGGTCATTTCTTTAATGCCTGGTACATCGGGACTCTCTTCTTCATCCTCAGCAAACAGACACTTCGTCCTCCTGTACATAGTTGCAGTTCGTTCTACCCCGGGCCTTGGTTCCTCCAGTTCACTGTCTCGGGGCAGAAGCCTGGTCCCTGCCATCCCACCCCACCCCCGTTCACTTGGCTGACTCTTCTTAAGTCTGCGAGAACGTTGCCTTTGCTAGGCCTCTCCGCCCCCCATCCCTTGAAGCAGTTAAGTCCCCCCGCCTTTTTTTTTTTACTGCTATGGCGCTTTGTTCTTCCTTCCGTTATAGCGAGTGCTTTGTAGTGGTCGTTTCCTTGCCACTGTAGCCACAAGAAGAGCAAGGACCGAACCTTTATATCTACAGTGCTCAGCTCAGTGACCCTCACAGAGTTGCTAAATGAGTATCAGAACTGGCATTGTCTTAAGCGATTTACGCCCTAGTCAGAAATCTGAAAATACTTGCTTTATGTTTTTAAACTTTTTCTCCCCTCCCTTTGCCCCCTGCGTCAGTCACAAGACTTGAAGGAACCTCAGGTTATTGTCCACTTTTATCTACCCCTAACCCCAGCACAAACCCTGGATTATTTAAGGCAAATCAGTTATAAAGATACACAAAGATATCATCCTTGGGGTAGTTTGTTCCAGTGTTTATCAGTATACTGGAGCCCATCTCTAAATCTTGTCTTGCTACATACCAGGTCCATGTGCTCATGTTCTGGCCCCTGGAACCTAGAAGATGTTCTGTCAGGACTACGACACCATAATAAACATCTATTATTTACAGTGTGCATAAGTCTAGATGAACAAAGATAAGTAACCTATTGTCCCTGCTCTCAGTTTAAAATTTATTGATGCTTTAAAAGTTTAGGACTACAATATGATATATGTAAAATGCTGAATGAATGAATCCACAATAAGTATAGACAGGGAAGGGAAAAGTAACAAGTGTTGGCTATAGATGCAAAGGCATTATGAGTTAGCGCTTGTGATTTGATCTTGATGGCTACATAGGACTTAGATAAGTAAAGAGAAGTTAAGAGTGCAGGGCAAGTAGAAGAAGAAGTAGTGCAAGTCCTACAATCAGGGATTTCTTAGTACTCAATTTTAAGGTCCATTTCACTTTTCCATGGTAATAACCACACTTTGGTATTAACCAAACTTTGTGCCATGTGCAAACCTAACTACTAGTGTTGATACTTCATACAGTTTCTCGCTAAGCATGTTTAATAATTTTAACAAGATCGTATTCTTCCTTGAATGTAAATACTCTTTTTTAATATAAATATATATATTTTAAAGATTTTTATTTATTTATTTGACAGACAGAGATCACAAGTAGGCAGAGAGGCAGGCAGAGAGAGAGAGAGGAGGAAGCAGGCTTCCCGCTGAGCAGAAAGCCGAATGCTGGCTTCTATCCCAGGACCCTGAGATCATGACCTGAGCAGAAAGCAGAGGCTTTAAACCACTGAGCCACCCAGGCTCCCCTGATATAAATATTTATTGACTTAATCTTTTGACCCACTTAATAATATATGGTTAAGATTCCTAGTACATATGCCTAAAGAATATGGTTAAGACTTACATAAAAATAGGGGTGCCTGGGTGGCTCAGTGGGTTAAAGCCTCTGTCTTTGGCTCAGGTCATGATCCCCGGGTTCCAGGAACAAGCTCCACATCGGGCTCTCTGCTCGGCAGCGAGCCTGCTTCGCCCCTCTCACTCTGCCTGCCTCTCTGCCTACTTGTCATCTCTCTGTCAAATAAATAAAATCTTTAAAAAAAAAAAGACTTAACATAAAAATATATATATTTTTTATAGAACTGGTTTTTTTTTAATATTTTTTATTTATTTATTTGACAGACAGAGATCACAAGTAGGCAGAGAGGCAGGCAGAGAGAGGAGGAACCAGGCTCCCTGCAGAGCAGAGAGCCCGATGTGGGGCTCGATCCCAGGACCCTGGGATCACGACCTGAGCCGAAGGCAGAGGCCTTAACCCACTGAGCCATCCAGGCGCCCCCATCTTAATCAATTTTAAGTGTATAGCTCAGTAGCTTGAAGTATATTCACATTGTTTTGCAGCCTATCTCAAGTACTTTTTCATCTTGCAAAACTGAAATTCTATACACATTAAACAGAAACTCTCTATTTTCCTTTCCTGTGCAGTGCCTGGCAACCACCATTCTACTTTTTGTTTCCATGAGTTTGACTACTCTAGATATCTCATACAAACAGATTCATAATGTATTTGTCCCTTCGTGGCTTGCTTATTTCGCTTGGCATAATGTCTTCAAGGTTCATCCTGTTGTAGCATGTGTCAGAATTTCTTTCTTTCTTTCCTTTTTGGTGAGATTTCATTTATTTGTCATAGAGAGAGACAGAGAGAGCGCAGAGAGTGGTAGGCAGAGGGAGAAGCAGGTTCCCTGCTGAGTAAGGATCCCAATGTAGGACTCCATCCCAGGACCCTGGGATCATGACCCAAGCCAAAGGCAGATACCCAACTGACTGTGCCACCCAGACTTCCCTGTTTTAGAATTTGTTTTCTTTTTAAGGCCGGGGAAGATTCCATTGCATATATACACCACATTTTGTTTATTCATTTATCTGTCAGTGGACATTTGGGTTCCTTCCAGCTTTTGGCTGTTGTGAATAATGCAGCTATAATCATCAGTGTACAAATATCTCTTCAAGATCCAGCTTCAAATTTTTTGGATGTATATCCAGAAGTGAAATTTCTAGATCATGTGGTAAATCCTATTTTCAATTTTTTTTAAAGATTTAGTTAATTTGTTTTAGAGTGCGCACCTGTGAGTGGGCATGAGTTGTGGGGAGGGGCAGAGGCAGAGGGAGAGGAGGGGGAAAGAATCTCTAGCAGACTTCATGCTCACAGAGCCCAATACAAGGCTGGATCTCAGGACTCTGAGATCATGACCTGAGCTGAAACAAAGAGTCAGTCCCTTAACCGACTGAGCCACCCAGGTTCCCCCTATTTTCAGTTTTTTGAGGAGCCACCGTACTGTTTTTTGGGGGGGGTGGTATTTAAGATTTATTTATTTAGGGGCACCTGGGTGGCTTAGTCGGTTAAGCGTCTGCCTTCAGTTCAGGTCATGATCTCAGGCAGGGTCCTGGGATTGAGTACTGCCAGGGGCTCCCTGCTCAGCGGGGAGCCTGCTTCTCCCTCTCCCTCTGCCTTTGCCTCTCTCTGCCTCTGCCTGCCTCTCTCTGTCATGAATAAATAAATAAATAAAAACTTAAAAAAAGGGGCGCCTGGGTGGCTCAGTGGGTTAAAGCCTCTGCCTTCGGCTCAGGTCATGATCTCAGGGTCCTGGGATCGAGCCCCGCATCCGGCTCTCTGCTCCGCAGGGAGGCTGCTTCCTCCTCTCTCTCTGCCTGCCTCTCTGCCTAGTTGTGATTTCTCTCTGTTAAATAAATAAAATATTAAAAAAAAAAAACTTAAAAAAAAGATATATTTATTTATTTTAGAGAGAGAGAGTGCGCATTGGTGCACCCGGGTGGGGGGCCCAATGGCACAGAGAGTCTACAGCAGACTTCGAACTGAATCTCCATCTCGTGACCCTGAGAGTGCAATCTGAGCTGAAACTAAGAGTCAGATGCCTAACCAATTGTGCCATCTAGGCACCCCCACCAAATTGTTTTCCATAGAGATGAAGTATAGCTTTTTTTTTTTTTTTTAAGATTATTTATTTATTTATTTATTTGAGAGAGAGATAGAGCACAAATGGGGAGAGGAGCAGAGAGCAAGGGAGACAGCAGGCTCCCCACTGAGCAGGGAGCTGGATACAGGACTTCGATCCCAGGATCTGGAGATCATGGCCTGAGCCAAATGCAGAAACTTAACCAACAGCCACCCAGGCACCCCTACAGTGTTAAATTAGTATTTTATTTATTAAAGTTTTTTTGATTTTGGTTTTATTTTGTTTTGGGGAGAGAGAAAGAAACCTGAGAAGGGGGAGGGTCAGAGGGAGAAGCAGACTCCCTGCTGAGCAGGGATTTTTTTTTTTTCCCCCTGTGGGACTTGATCCTGGGACTCCAACATCATGACCGGAGCTGAAGGCAGTTGTTTAACCGACTGAGCAACCCAGGCGCCCTACAGTGTTATATTAATAGGCTGGCCATATTTTTATGTCTAAGCTAATATTTTATCTTTAGTGGAACTTTTTTTTTTTCTTTTTAAGATTTTATCTATTTGTTTGATAGAGAGTACAAGCAGGGGGAGCAGCAGGCATGAGAGAGAGAGGAAGGCTACCTGCTCAGCTGGAATCTCAATCCCACAGGTTCAGTGTGGGACTTGATCCCAGGAACCTGGGACCATGACCTGAGCCAAAGGCAGACACACCCAACTGACTGAGCCACCCAGTAACCCTTGCCATACACTTTAATGGGGGGACAATGTTCTCATTTTCTTTTAAGTTACATGGGCAAAAAATAAGCAAAATATACAAAATCGAGATGTAATAGGTCTCCATAGAAGACATACAAATGGCCAACAGGTATATGAAAAGCTCTTCTGCATCATTAATCATCAAGGAAATGGAAATCAAAACCATAATGAGATATCACCTCATATTTGTTAGGATAGCTATTATTAAAAAATCAAAACGTAAATATTGGCAAGGGGAAAAGGGAACCCCGCTTCACTGTTGGTGGGAATGTATATTGGTATAGCTATTATGGAAAATAGTGTGGTGGTTCCTCAAGAAATAAAAAAATAGAACTACCGTATTTTCCAGCCCTCTCAATCCTAGGTATCCAAAGGAATTGAAATATGGGTCTCTAGGAGGTAGATGTGCAGACACTGCACATCAGTTGTTGTGTTGCTTACAATAGCCAAGATACAGAAACAACCTAACCGTCCACCACTGGATGATTGGATAAAGAAAATGGAATATGTATACAGTGGAATATTATTCAGCCTTAAAGAAAGGAAATCCTGGTGCTTATGACAATATGGATGGACCTGCAGGACATTATGCTAAGTGAAATAAGTCAGAAACAGAAAAACAAATACTGTATAATCTGATTTAGATCATCTTTGAGACACAGAGTCTAAAATAGTAAAATCATAGAAGCAGAGAGTAGAATGCGGATTGCTAGGGGCTGGAGTAGGGAAATGGGGAGGTGATGGTCATGGGTACCAAGTTTCAGTTGTGCAAGATAAATAAGTACTAGAGATATACTATACAGCATACTGCCTATAGCTAACTATACTGTAGTGTATACTTGAAATTTTCTAAGATGGTAGGGGATGCCTGGCTGGCTCAGCCTTGGAGCATGTGACTCTGTCTCAGGGCTGTGAGCTCCAGCCCCACACTGGGTGTAGAGATTACTTAAAAAAATAAATAAAAGATAATTTTTTTCTAAGAGGGTAGCTCTTATTTAGGTGATCTTAACACAAACAAAAATAATAATAAAAACTGTGGAATGACCCTTTGGGAGGTGATAGATGGGTTTATGGCCTTCACAGTAGTGATGGTGTCATGGGTGTGTATCCTTATTTACAAACTCACCAAGTTATCAAGTTATATCTGTTAAATATATTCAACTTTTTATTTTTTATTTCTTTTAAAGATCTATTTTATTTATTTATTTATTTATTTGAGAGAGAGAGCAAAGCGAGTGCAGAAGCAGGAGGAGAGGCACAGGGAGAGGGAGAAGCAGACTCCCCCACTGAACAGGGAGCTGGATGCGGGACTCGATCCCAGGACTCCAGGATCACGACCTGAGCCAAAGGCAGCCGCTCAACTGCCTGAGCCACCTAGGCACCCCATTTCAGCTTTTTACATGTCAGTCATACCTTAAAGTGGTTTGTTTATTTACTTATTTTCCCTTAAGGTGATTTAAAAAAAAAAGGCGGGTAGGTATTATCTATAGGGATCTTAGGCCTTTTAAAATTTTTATTTAGATATTACTACTACTTTTTTAGGTCTTTGTTTTTTAATTTCTTAAAGATTCAGTTTATTTGGCAGAGATAGAGAGCCCAAGAGCATAAGCAGGGGAAGCAGGAGAGGCAGAGGGAGAAGCAGACACTTCTGATGAGCAAGGAGCCCTATACAGGGCTCATTCCAGGACCCCCATGGTAGGCAGGTGGGGTCACAATCCCCAGGGTAGGCAGCCACCCAGGTACTCCTAGGCCTTTATTTTTTAAAGATGTGTTTAGAGAGAGGGTCTGCCAGTGAGTGGGGGGAGGGGCAGAGGGAGAGAATCTTCTAGCACACTCCCTGCTGAGCGCGTTGCCTGATGTGGGGCTTGATCTCATGACCCTTAAGATCATGACCTGAGCCAAAAACAAGAGTTGGATGCTTAACTGACGGAGCTGCCCAGGTGCCGTAGCCGGTTTTCTAATAAACAAAATCTCATATTAATGGCAGCAGCATATGTAAGGTACTTGGCCCAAAGTTTGAACATGAATTAAGGGGGAGTGGATAATTCATGGCTTACCTAAAATATAAAAAATTTCAGAGCTGCACAACAAAGGACTTGTATCCTGGATATGGACTTAAAACTTAGCCCCATCTTCCTTTAGCCCCATTTTCTGTTATCAGTATCTTTGGTTTAATAGCTAATATGATTTACTCCCTTTGGCATACTGTAGGAGTTAAAGATATATAATGAGTTATATGAGTATATAATGTATAAAAACAAACACATGTGTAATGAGTTATGTCAGTATATAATATGTAGACAATTTATGGGTATAATGCCTGAAATCCTAATTTTAAAGTTTTTATTTATTTGAGAAAGAGAGCGTGTGTCCATGTATATGAGAGCAAGAGCAAGAAGGGAGGGGCAGGAGGAGAGGGAGAAGCAGTCTCTCTGCTGAGCAGGGAGCCTGAGGTGGGGCTCCGTCCCAGGACCCTGAGATCATGACCTGAGCCAAAGGCAGACATTTAACAGACTGAGCCGCCCAGGCGCACCCTGAAATCCTAATTTTTAAAAAAAGATTTTGTTTATTTATTTGTTAGAGAGCATGCACACAAGCAAGGGAGAGGCACAGGCAGAGGGAGAAGCAGGTTCACCGGTGAGCAAGGAGTGCGATGTGGGGGTCCCAGGACCCTGGGATCATGTATGACCCGAACCAAAGGCAGATGCTCACAACTGAGCCACCCAGCGTCCCTGAAATCTTAATTTTAAAGTACCTTGTTTCTTCTGCCTTAATGATATTTACTATTGATTGTGCTTTAATTGCTTAATGAAAGAAGTTTTGGGTTTTTTTTGTTTTTGTTTTTTTGTTTTAGATTTTATTTATTTATTTGATAGACTGCAAGAGAAGGAACACAAGCAGAGGGTATGGGAGAGGGAGAAGCAGGCTGCCCGCTGAATAGCGAGCCCAACATGGGGCTGGATCCCAGGTCCCTGGGACCACAACCTGAGCTGAAGGCACGCGCTTAATGACTGAGCCACCTAGGCACCCCTAAAGAAATTTTTGATTACTTCAAAAAAATGTAAAACTTGACTGATTTTTAAAAAAAGCTCAGAGTTTTATCCCAGTGTAAACTGTAATTGGGGTATTTTAGCTCAAGTTATTAGCCTCCTAAAATCTCTGAATTGTAAGGACTTCAGTAGTTATCATTCTGTCCTCTTTAGTGCAGAAATTTTGCATGTAGTCTTTCAAGTAAGCTAAAGAATAATTGTCACTTTACATATTTTTTAAAGATTTTATTTATTTATTTGACAGAGAGGAAGAAAGAATACAAGTAGGGGAAGCAGCAGAGGGAGAAGGAGGCTCCCTGCTGAGCAGGGAACCCAATGTGGGGCTCGATCCCAGGACTCTGGGATTACGACCTGAGCCAAAGGCAGATGCCCTACCAGCTGAGCCACCGAGGCACCCTGTCACTTACATTTCTTACATATTTTTAGCTTGGGTCTGTTGCTCTTGAATTCTCTCATCCCAACCTTGAAAGTGCTTCAGGATTCCTTCCACGTATATAGTACCTCTTTGCCAAACAGAACAAGAAACTTGTATCAGTTCATCTGGCAAATGTTCTACTCATAAGATTCAGCAGAACATAAAGGAATCATAAGCAAATTGAAGAAAGTTCTGTCAGTTATTTAACACTTCCAGCTAGTATGGTATTGTGGAGTTTGTTTTCCAAATAGGGTTTAACTTATTTTCATAAAATGTAACTGTTCCAGCAAGGTGTTTGGTATAGTTCAGCTTCAATTCCTTGGAATTTCTGAGTCAAATTTTACTAAAATCAATTCCATTAGAGTAAAAGTGTTTAAGTAACCAAAATATTTCTAAATGTAAACTTGTGACCTGCTTATATCTTGCAATATTTTTTAAAGATTTATCTATTTTTAGATATCTACTTACTTATTTTATCCTATTTAAAGATTTTATTTATTTATTTGACAGAGAGAGAGAGAGATCACAAGTAAGCAGAGAGGCAGACAGACAGAGGGTGGAGGGGAAGCAGGCTCCCCACTGAGCAGAGAGCCCAATGCAGGACAGGATCCCAGGATCCTGAGATCATGACCTGAGCTAAAGGCAGAGGCTCAACCCATTGAGCCACCCAGGTGCCCCTAGATATTTATTTTTAATTTATTTATTCAACAGAGAGCACACAAGCAGGGGGAGCGGCAGGCAAAGAGAGATGCAGACTCCCTTTTGAGCAGGGAGTCGAATGTGGGACTCGATTCCAGGACCCTGGGATCATGACCTGAGCTGAAGGCAGTGGCTTAACCAACTGAGCCACCCAGGTTCCTTGAGATTTTATTTATTTATTTGAGAGACAGAGAGAGAGTGAGAGAGAACATGAGAGGGGAGAAGGTCAGAGGAAGAAGCAGACTCCCAGCAGAGCTGGGAGCCTAGTGCAGGACTCTATCCCAGGATCATGATCTGAGCAAAAGGCAGTCAGTTAACCTACTGAGCCACTCAGGCTCCCTGTACCTTATCATATTTAACAGAATTCTGATACAGGTCCTGAGTTTAATATTTCATTTTTATTTTATTTTATTATTTAATTACACCAGTAGAATAGCTAAAATTAACAAGGCAGGAAATGACAGATGTTGGCAAGGATGTGGAGAAAGGAGAACTACACTGTTGGTGGGAATGCAAGCTGTTGCAGTCACTCTGGAAAACAGTATGGTGGTTCCTCCAAAAGTTGAAAATAGAGCTACCCTATGACTCACGACCCAGCAATTGCACTACTGGGTATTTACCCCAAAGATCAAATATAATGATTCAAAGGGGCACATGTGCCCCAATGTTTATAGCAGCAATGTCCACAATGGCCAAACTATGGAAAGAACCTGGCTGTCCAACAATAGATGAATGGATAAAGAAGATGTGGAGTGTACACACACACACACAAACACACACACAGGAATATTATACAGCCATCAAAAAACTTGCCATTTGCAATGATGTAGATGGAACTAGAGGGTTTTATGTTAAGTGAAATAAGTCAATCAGAGAAAGACAATTATCATATGATCTCTTACGTGGAATTTGAGAAACAATGCAGAGGATTGTGGGGGAAGAGATGAAAAAATGAAATGGGACAAAACCAGAGAGGGAGACAGACCATAAGAGACTCTTAGTCTCAGGAAACAAACAGGGTTGCTGGAGTGGAGGTGGGTGGGAGGGTTGGGGTGGCTGGGTGATGGACACTGGGGAAGGTATATGCTATGGTGAGCGCTGTGAATTGTGTAAGACTGATGAATCACAGACCTGTACCCTTGAAGGAAATAATACATTATGTGTTAATAAAAAAATAATTCTATTTATTGAGAGAGAGAGTGAGCAAGAGAGCGCACAAGCCGGGAGGGGCAGATGAAGAAGCAGATTCTGGGGTCCTGGGTGGCTAGTGGGTTAGGCCTCTGGCTTTGGCTCAGGTCATGATCTCAGGGTCCTGGGATCAAGCCCCACATCAGGCTCTCTGCTCAGCAGGGAGCCTGCTTCCCCCCCCACCTCTGCCTGCCTCTCTGCCTACTTGTGATCTCTCTCTCTCTGTGTCAAGTAAATAAATAAAAATCTTAAAAAAAAACAAAAACAGATTCTGCACTAAGCAGGGATCTGGATGAGGGGCTGGATCCCAGGACCCCAGGATCAAGACCTGAGCCGAAGGCAGACACTTAATTGACACTTAACTAGGTGCCCCTAACGATTTATTTTTAAGTAATCTCTATATCCACCATGGGGCTCAAATTTACAACCCCAAGATCAAGAGTTGTATGCTCTACCCACTGAGCCAGCCAGATGCCCCCTTCTGTATTTTAACTAAATAATCCTAGATATTAAGCTTTCTAAAAGGTAATATGTTATCCTAATTTGAGTTCTTAAGTCTTATTAAGGTAACAGTGGGTACCAGCTTGTGAAATAATAGGGTAAGTGATAAAAATACAGTCAGGAAGTATATTTGGTGACCAGGGCTTCTGCAAAGTTTTATAAGATTTTTGTGTTTGAGTTATAAAGGTCACATACTAGGGGCACCTTGCTGGCTCAGTAGAGTGTGCAACTCTTGATTTCAGGCTTGTAAATTTGAGCCCCATGTTGTGTACAGATTACTTTACTTAAAATCTTTAAAAATAATAAAATGGTCCTATTCTAATCCTCAGCACTGTCATCTTACATACCCTCTGATGTGCAGTGGCCTTGATTCATTAAAATTCAAACTCTATTCCTCAGAAGAGCTAATCACAGCTTAGGTTGTTGGAAATATTTTTGGCTTTAAAACTTGGGTTATTAAAAATGTTTTTTTAAAGGTTTACTTATTTATTAGAGAGAGAGTACATGCATATGTGCAAACAAGTTGGGGGAGGGTCAGAGGGAGAGGGAGAGGGAGAAGGAGAGAGAAACTCTAGCAGATTCCCTGCCGAGCCAGGAGCCCATCATAAGCCCGAGATACAGGATCCTGAGATCATGACCTGAGGTGAAATTAAGAGTTGGGATGCATTTTTTTTAAAGATTTGGGCGCCTGGCTGGCTCAGTGGATTAAGCCTCTGCCTTTAGCTCAGGTCATGATCTCAGGGTCCTGGGATCTAGCCCTGCATCGGGCCTCTCTGCTCAGCAGGGAGCCTGCTTCCCCCTCTCTCTCTGCCTGCCTCTCTGTCTACTTGTGATCTCTCTCTCTCTGTGTCAAATAAATAAATAAAATCTTAAAAATTTTTTTTTTATTCATTTCTTTGACAGAAAGCGAGAGAGGGAACACAGGCAGGGGGTGTGGGAGAGGGAGAAGCAGGCTTCTCATTGACCAGGGAGCCCAATGGCAGGACTTGATCTCAGAACCTTGGGATCATGACCTGAGCTGAAAGTAGATGCTTAACGTCTGAGCCATCCAGGTGCCCCAAGAGTTAGGATACTTAACCAACTTCGCCACCCAGGCACTCATAAATATGGGTTGACTATTTCAGTTGTCATTTAGAGTGACTGAAGGGAGGTGGTATGGACATTTAAATCTACCATGCTGCTAATTTCCTTTGAAGTACAGCAGGGACAGGAATTAGGAAAACACCTTATTCAGTAGAGGAAAGGTAAGTGGTTCCCAGAAAATCCAAAAAATTCAGCAAAGCAGTGAATGCTTGAGTATGATTGAGGAAAGGTGATTCTAGTGCTAAATTTGGTCATAGAACTCTCTGCATGAAATGAAAGTACATGCTGTGACCATTGGAGAAATTGACTCTTCTGAGGAGTGTATAGAGAGCCCTACAGTGGTTACCCTTTATCCTTTTTTTCACTTTTCTTTACTCCTAGATCTACGAAATCCAGAGGCAGCACTGTCTCCCACTTTCCGCAGTGACAGCCCAGTGCCTACTGCACCCACTTCTGGTGGCCCTAAGCCCAGCACAGCTTCAGCAGTTCCTGAGCTAGCTACAGACCCTGAATTAGAGAAGAAATTGCTACACCACCTCTCTGATCTGGCCTTAACATTGCCCACTGATGCTGTGTCCATCCGTCTTGCCATCTCCACGGTAATGACCTGATAAGACAGGGTTGGGATATACCACTTCTTTGCTTCAGTTTGTGGTGTCTTATTGTCTTCCCCTCCCCTCCCGTCCTTCCCTAGCCAGATGCCCCTGCCACTCAAGATGGGGTAGAAAGCCTCCTACAGAAGTTTGCAGCTCAGGAGCTGATTGAGGTAAAACGAGGTCTCTTACAAGATGACGCACATCCCACTCTTGTGACCTATGCTGATCATTCCAAGCTCTCTGCCATGATGGGCGCTGTGGCAGAAAAGAAGGGCCCTGGGGAGGTAACAGGGACTATCACAGGGCAGAAGCGGCGTGCAGAGCAGGACTCAGCTACAGTAGCTGCCTTTGCTAGCTCTTTGGCCTCTGGCCTGGCCTCTTCAGCATCAGAAGCAGCCAAGGAGCCAACCAAGAAATCGAGGAAACATGCTGCCTCGGATGTTGATCTGGAGATAGAGAGCCTTCTGAACCAACAGTCTACTAAGGAACAACAGAGTAAGAAGGTAGGGGTAGATCGAAATGCATTCACGCATACACTTTGTTTCTTTTCTTTTTTTTTTTTTTAAAGATTTTATTTTTAAGTAATCTACACCCATTATGGGGCTCAGACTTAAAACCCTAAGATTAAGAGTTGAATGTTCTACCAACTGAACCAACCTGGCACTCCTTACATATATAATTTTAGTTACAGGTTTGGTTGGGGAGGAATGTACCCCTAGGGCAAGGAGCAGTTCTTAGGGTTGAGGGTTTAGAATAATGGTTTTCAACTGGGGATTATTTTCCCCCCTACCTTCCCCCAGAGAACATTTAGCAATGTCTGAAGACATTGTGATTGTCACAACACAGGAGTGCTACAGGCATCCATTGCATAGAGGCAAACGGTGCTGTTAAGTATCCTACAATCATAGTAGGATAGTCCCCACACAACAAAGAAATACTTCACCCCAAATGTCACTAATGCCAGTGTGAAGACACTCCAGTTTTGAGGATGCTTGTTATTGGAAGAATCATCAGGTAAGTGGAAGAGGAGCCCAAGTATAAGAATAGAGGGAGATGAATGGAGATGAATCCTGGAAGGTAGTAACAAGGACCATTAATTATAGAAACTGATGATTAAACAATGTAAATTGGCAGTTAACTGTGGTTCCGAATATAAGTAACGGACTCATGAATTCTTACCCATTTGCTACTTCTAGGTGTGTAAATATGAACAAGTTAATTTAACTTCTCTTGAGTCTTTGTCTTCTAATCTGTTAGGTGATGATAACCAGAGTGCCGTATCTTCTTTACAGAACTGTTGCATAGACTCAGCTAAACAGTAAAGTGCTTTGTACTTCAGTGTCTTGGTTATGTAAATATAAGTGGTTTTGGTGGGAAGGATTGCTTTCCTGGGGAGGGGAGGCTAGCTTAATGCCTAGCAGTAGGAACCAGGTTTCTTATAATTCCATCCCAAATGCAGATCTATACGAAGGGACTGAACCCATGACAAATCTCTTCTAGGACTCCACTCTTCCCATATTAGGTTAGCTCATTCACCTCTTACAACAGGACATTGTCAGGTAGAATTTAGGGAGGTGGTTTAGGGCTCATTTTATCTACAAACCTTTTAAGTCTAAGGCTTCTTTGTCACAGGTCAGTCAAGAGATCCTAGAGCTATTAAACACAACAACAGCCAAGGAACAGTCCATTGTTGAAAAGTTTCGATCACGAGGTCGGGCCCAAGTACAGGAGTTCTGTGACTATGGAACCAAGGAGGAGTGCATGAAAGCCAGTGATGCGGACCGGCCCTGCCGCAAGCTGCACTTCAGGTGTCTCGGGAGGGAGAGAGGTGGGGTGGGGCTCCCAGAAGCACTCATTGCTTTTCAGCACATTCCTTCCAGTCACTGGGGTTCTGTCTTTGATCCTGTTGTTAAATGTTTTTAATGATTTGTCTTAGACTTCCAGATTCTCAAGGTGTACTTTCTGAAGTAGTGTTCTATGGGAGAGAATACAGACTGCATTCCCAAATAGATGCAAGATTTTTTTTTTTTTTTTAAATTATGGCCCCTTTCTTCTTGCATTAGCAAGACATTTCTCTCTGAGGCCCAGTAAAAGTTAAATTCCCTGGAAGGATGATCTTAGGAGAAATAGGAACCTGGGCTCTTAGGTCAGTGTTTCATTCAGCTTTAACCAGCAAGCCCTTCTTTCCTGTCCTAAGAAAGTTGTCTTTGCTCAGAAAGGAATTAAATTCTTCTTTTGTGTGAATTATGGTTTTCCATGTCACCTGCTTCCTTTCTCTGAAAACTCTTGGAGGAAGCTCTAAAGATAAAATTAGGAGAGGATAATAAAAGGCAAAATTTTGAAACAGTTTGGAACTATGGGATCTAACTCTGGAACACCATCTTGATTCTCATTCTCCCTTTTTATTTTCCCAGACGAATTATCAATAAACACACTGATGAGTCATTAGGTGACTGTTCTTTCCTTAACACATGTTTCCACATGGACACCTGCAAATATGTTCACTATGAAATTGATGCTTGCATGGATTCTGAGGCTCCTGGGAGCAAAGACCATACACCTAGCCAAGAGCTTGCTCTTACACAGAGTGTTGGAGGGGACTCCAATGCAGATCGACTCTTCCCTCCTCAGGTACCTGTCTGCTCAGAAAACTTATTTCAACTTAGGGACTTATATCTGAGTAGGGCAGCCATACATGTAGGAAAGCAGGCATAATCAGCAGTCTGTCTTGCTGATTGGGAATGGTGTGGGCTATACGTATTTGTAAGGGACTAGGAAAAATCAAGTGGAAAAGAGGGACTGGGGCCATGAATCTGAGAGTGAAGGAAGGAAAGATGACCAAATACCACCTCATGCAGTGGATCTGTTGTGATATCCGCTACCTGGACGTCAGTATCTTGGGCAAGTTTGCAGTTGTGATGGCTGACCCACCCTGGGATATTCACATGGAGCTGCCCTATGGGACCCTGACAGATGATGAGATGCGCAGGCTCAACATACCAGTACTGCAGGATGATGGCTTTCTCTTCCTCTGGGTCACAGGCAGGTAATGCAGTTCCAAGATATGTAGGTATGGGCAGATGTAGTACAGAGTGAGTATTGGGTGGGAATAAAATCCTGGGTTTTGCTAGCTCTGCTATTAAATGTATGACTAAGTCAGCCTTTTTTGCTACTGAGACCTAATGAGTGTTTATAACACAACTATCTGATACATGAATTCTAACTTTATATTTGTTCCTTATGAAAGGTAAGGCTATTGGTAATAGATACTGTTTTATGTTTTCATTCTTAGATCCATCCTGGTGCCCTAGTGGTGTCTTGCATGTAAATGTTCACTGAATGTCTCCTGAAAACACTTTGGTATCTTAAAAGAGATTAAAAATATGGACATGAAAGTCCATATTTTAAGTTTAACCCTTTTCTTTTTAGGGCCATGGAGTTGGGCAGAGAATGTCTGAACCTCTGGGGGTAAGTAGTGATCATTGTGTTGCTTCCCCCCACCCCCCAAGGAAATAGAAACATAATTGCTGTAGTTAAGATGTGTCTTCTTCCCTGTCCTTTCCTCTGTAGACGTTGCTACCTTAAACTGTGAAAGCCTGATTAAAGCTCTAGTTCTTTTTCTTATATCCCCCAGTTACGAACGGGTAGATGAAATTATCTGGGTGAAGACAAATCAACTGCAGCGCATCATTCGGACTGGCCGTACAGGTCACTGGTTGAACCATGGGAAGGAACACTGCTTGGTGAGTAGCAGTGGGGCCCAGTTCAATAGGTGGAGCAGAAAGAGGAATTGTTGGACTTCTTATTGAGAAAAAGTTCAAATACTGGGGGTTCCATAAGATAATTTATTCTCTGTGGTGAGCAGGTTGGTGTCAAAGGAAATCCCCAAGGCTTCAACCAAGGTCTGGATTGCGATGTGATCGTAGCTGAGGTATGTGCTTCCCCAGGCATCCAAACCTTCCACACTATTCAAGCCAGGTGTGTTCCAGGTTCTCTCATTTGATCATAAATATAAATGGAAAGGGCTAGACTTGGAATCTTTGGTAACTTAAAAGTAACTAGAGCCTTACTTTCCTAGGTTCGTTCTACCAGTCATAAACCAGATGAAATCTATGGCATGATTGAGAGACTATCCCCTGGCACTCGCAAGATTGAGTTATTTGGACGACCACACAATGTGCAGCCCAACTGGTAAGGTGGACCAGGACGTAACAGCCCTCCTGTTTATTGTCAAGGATGGATGATAGTAAGCTTTACCTCCTATTTGAGTAGTCTAAAAGCGCACTTCAGAGGATTCGTAAGCCACCCAAGCTTGTACTGAAACTGTTTTATGGAGCTCTGCAACATTTACTAGAGACCCAGCAGGTTTTAAGACTCAAACCACTACTCTCCAAAGGGTCTCTACTAAAGGTCTTCCGAAGTTATTCTGTGGGGTGTATTGAATCTGCCCCCTGGTGGTTAAGAATCCATTTGATCTGTCAACAGTTTCAGTATCTTCTACTGTTTGTAGAAGGAAGACATGTTGCTAGCATTTTATTTATCCAAAGAATACTTACTGGTAGCAACTTTGTGAAGTACACCTGGTTAGCTGTTATTAACCCTTAAGTAAGACAGATCCAGCCTGTTTGAACACCAAAATCTGTTCCCAATTCCTAATCATACTACCAAATACTATTCTAATTATTAAGGCCTTCTTGAAGGAATTGGCATGAATATTAGATGATAGGCAGCCTTAATAAAAGATATGCCTCTTAATTCCAGGATTTTTTGGTTTGCCCCTTGTTTATCCTTACTTTAGGATCACCCTTGGAAACCAACTGGATGGGATTCACCTATTAGACCCAGATGTGGTTGCCCGGTTCAAGCAAAGGTATCCAGACGGTATCATCTCTAAGCCTAAAAATCTATAGAAGCACTTCCTTATAGAGCTAAGCACCTACACCCATGGCTCTGCAGTCTGCATCTGAAGAGTAATATTTGTACAATAGTTTTTTTCCCCCTTATTTAAATAAAAGTTTGTATTGTAGTTGGGATTTCAAGGTCAAAATCTGGCTGTGCCACTAACCGTGTGTGATCTTGTGTAACCTATCTCTCAGTAGGATTTCTTATATGTAAGCTGGGAATGCGACCTATCTCATTGGGTTATTGTAAGGGTTCAAACTAAATGAGTGTATGGAAAGCATTAAAATGCTGATTATACTATATAGGATCAAAGTGGTTAGCAGTTAGTACTACATGAACATCGTAATCAAGAAGGGGGTTCTCTGGGACAGCTTTTCTTAAGGTAAGATTTGATTTCACTTAAGGTTATCAACATTAGGGCTAACATGCTCTAAATATTTGTTTACTCTTTTACAGCTATGTGGCTTTGCTTGTCTTTCCTTTTTTTAAATGCATCCCTAGGGTGTACAGAGAGTTAGCATATATATATTATGAAACACCTCTAGCCTATCTTATAAAAGATATTTCATCAAATACAACTGAACACAATTTCGTTAGACTTTGGTAAAACCTCTTATATTAAGGATATAGATTTCTGCCTTTTACACTCATAAACTGTGATAAATCCAAGGAGGATCATGGACTACAGAAATAACATTATATGTAAAGAGAAATAAATAAGAAACCCCCAGGTGATGGTATTTTCCCTATAGCCTGGGTGCTTGCTCTGTTGAAAACTTTTGTTCTCATATATGTGATAGCAGTTGTTCCAGTTTAAGAGATAACCTTTAATGCAGTTTTTTATCCCCTTTAAAATGGATGCACACAGTATTTTAGCCTAGGTTCAAAACTGAGTATTCTCCCATCATTTTAATAATTGTTTAGGCATGTCCTATGACAATTATCCCGAGTTTTCCTCAAACAACCCCCCCACCAGCACCACCCCTATGTTCTGCTTGTTCATATTTCCTTCACCCATTCCTTTGCTATTATCCCTGGTATCTCTGTACTTTAAAGTAGAAAAGCAATTCCAGGTTACAGCAAACTCAATGGCCTTGCTCCAAAGTATGGCCCCTGCTGAAGAGACAGAAAAGGGAAGAAACATGAAGGACCATCATGGGTTGAAATCAGGCACTACCAGAAGCCCAGCTTGTTTTTTAAAAAGAGGCTCTCAGACATGTTTCCAGCAGGTAAGTCTTGACTGGCTTGGAGAACAGGAAGGACTACTTCACAAACACCACTGTGTTTGAATTTCTAGAGGCCACCCAGGCCAAGAAGACATCCCTAAGAGAGAAGAGATACACATAAACTTAGAATTATAGCCTAGTCTTTTTGAACTCTGTCTTAAATATCTTCATTAAGATGAAATGATATCACTCAGTATGAATTTAAGAGCAGTGGGCCTTAATTAAGTTTAGCAGTCCTGATTTACTGAGGCAGATTTGACTTAGGAAAATACCAATACTTTCACATATAGAGGTAAATTCCAGGAAAATTGGGGAGATGGGTAAGAACTTCTCTAGCCCCTATCACCCACCCCTTCCTTCTCCTGTCACACTTAGCACCTTCTTTTGCTACTTACCACTTAGCATAATGGTCCTGCTCAAATTCTAATTCCTTGGGTAGCTAGATTTGTGCTAAGGAGAGAAGCTAAGCTAATATCCATAGTCACTAACAGCTTAAGGTGTTACAATATTTTTAAAAGAGCATATGTAACTGAATGTAATGTAACCAAAAAGCAAAAACTGCTGATCATGTCATCTTTGTCTATGAGGCAAATGTAAGCTCTTTTTAAGCAGGGGAAGCTTTTCTAGTCTCTATAATGAGATATACATAAAGCAATCTAGTCTACCTAAGGTCAGGTGATGCTGACTATATACTCAGGATTACTCTTTTTGCCAACAGTTAATTTAGGAGTACCTGAATTGTAAGAAGGGAAACTATAAGCTCACCTGCAGTGCTTTACCACACATTCATTGCTGCAGTACTCATTGTCCCAGTCCTTACTCACAACGGGAGGGTTCTCACAACCGGACCTCACACATCGAGGCTGGGGTGAGAGTGTCACAGGAGACCCACTCACCAATTCAACATCCATTTGAGAAGGAGACTCAACCTGTGAGAGGAAGAGAGCACCAAAGACAAATTAGATTGCTACTTACTTTGGGTTTTTTTTTTTTAGAATTTGTTTATTTGGCAGAGAGGGAGGGAACACAAGCAGGGGCAGAGGGAGAGAGAAGCAGGCTCCCCACCAAGTAGGGAGCGCAATGTGGGGTTTGATCCCAGGACTTTGGGATCATGACCTGAGCCGAAGGCAGATGCTCACAACTGAGCCACCCAGGCGCCCTCCACCCCCCCTCCTTTTTTTTTTAAGATTTGATTTGTCAGAGCACAAGCAGGGGCCACAGCAGGCAGAGGGAGAAGCAGGCTCTCTGCTGAGCAAGGGGCCTGATATGGGACTCAAACCCAGGACACGGGGATCATGACCTGAGCTAAAGGCAGATGCTTAATCAACTGAGCCACCCAGAGATTACAGGGGGGGCAGAGTTTTTTATAAAAGAGTTCCTGGTTTCCCCCTCTATATGCAGCTTTAGACTGACATAAAGATTCTTCCAGTTGGAGGAATGCTAGCTAGTACTCCTTAATTTTAATCTTATCACCGACTTTATTCCACACTTGAATAATACTCCTGAAAATGTCCAAAGTAGGGTATAAGAAGAGGCTGGTTTACTTCAACTAGGACTGGGAGGGCTAAGAGAAGATAAAATGCACCATTAGAAAAGGGGAAAGACCTCAGGAGAGTCGTCGTTTCCTGCTGACAGGGGTTATTTTTCTTTAAATGATTGCTTCATTAATTGTGGATCTGGAGTCTCAAAACAGGCCCGTATTTTATTTAAAAAGACTACTGGTGGGGTGCCTGCCTGGGTGGCTCAGTGGGTTAAGCCTCTGCCTTCAGCTCCAGTCATGATCTCAGGGTCCTGGGATCAAGCCCCGCATTGGGCTCTCTGCTAGGCTGGGAGCCTGCTTTCCCCTCTCTCTCTGCCTGCCTCTCTTCCTACTTGTGATTTCTCTCTCTGCCAAATAAATAAATAAAATCTTTTTAAAAATAAAGAGACTATTGGTGATGTACAGATTAAAACTAGGGTAACTGGCATTGGTTTATGTCTCTTTGGAAAGACTCCATGATATGAACCAATTTTTTTCAACTTATCCATCCCCCACCTAAAACATTAAGCCAACAAGCAGAGATGTAGGAGAAATTGAAGAACTTCTATCTCCAAAGTTTAGGATCCTTGGTAGACACCTCTGAAAAATAACTCTATGCTTAGGCTGTATCCTTTCACATAGAACTGCAATAGGAGTTTTGTCTGGGACAGACCACCCTCCTAAATGTTTCTCACCAAGAACACTACAGATTATCATGGGTAGGACAAGTCACAGTCACAGGGAACTCCTACTACGGAAATTCTTGGCTGCCAGACATTAAATGCTAGTACCAACCTTCACTTTTATTGGGTCAACCAAAATAATTCTACCTTTCCACTGGTCTGGAGAAAGACTTGAAAATAGGCTCACCTCAGGAACTACATCTGTGATCATCTCACAGATTGTCTCAGGAGACGTTTCCTCCACTGTATGGGCCTCAGGGCTGTTGTTCACAGGCCGCTCAGGACTACTTTCCACAGCTGGTGGGACTAAGGTCGTCTGCATTTTCAGAGTGGGTGGAGGCACAATCTTGATCTGCAGAGGTGGTGGCTGTTGCTGTAAATTGATTCGTACTTTCTGAGGTGGAGGCTGTTGCATGGCCTGAAGTGGGGGAGGCTGCTGCAGAATGGTCACCTGCTGCTGAGTGGGGGGCTGAGGCATCTGTTGCAGTGGAGGGGGTTGAAGTCGGGGTGGAGGCAGTTGCATAGAAGCAGCGGCTGCTGCTGCTGCCTGCAACACTGATCGAGTGACAATTTGGGCTTGTTGACTGGGCTGGATAGTGGCTGTACTGGTTTGGCCTAGTTGGATCCCCCGGGAGGTCACCACTGTGGCTGGGATAACAGTAACCATCCCTCCTTGAGACATAGTAATAGAAGAGGGCAACATCTGTTTGGTAATAATCAACTTGGTGATATTGGGCTGACCCCCAGCCCCAGAAGATGCCTGGTTTGCCACATACGAGGAGAGAGTGGAATTAACAACAATGGAAGGGGAGAGGGCAGGGGGCTCTGTTGAGGCTGGTGCTGGAGATGCTGGGTCAACAGTAGCCATAGGAGGTGGAGAAGGAGTCTGTGACGGTGGCACTGGATCCAATTCTACTGTTTCCACAGTGGCCTAAAAGACCCAAAAGAAATAAAGACAGCCATTAGGAAATTTCTTCTTCCCCAGAACACATTCACTCTAATCACCTCCCAAGAAAAGATACATCACAGAGTGGGAGAAAGAAAAGAACTGTGGGAGTAAACAAACAATGGAGTAATTGTAAAATAATGGAGACAAACTCAGAAAGATAAACTGGTAAGGTTTGTGACAGAAACAATAGGAAACCTGTTACATACTTTTAAGCTTTCAATACAACATAAAATTATCAGGTCCCACAGGTTTTTGGTAGTATTTACTTCTTTTAACTGCCAGCTCCAAAAATCTTTTTATTGCTTTAAGTAGGCCTCTTACCTGGCACTCTTGATTGTCTTTATATGCAGCCAGAGCCTTCAGATACTCTTTCTTGGCAGCTTCAGTTTTCCTTTTATACACCTACAGGAAAGGGAGAGACTGTTTAAAAAGTCCCCATACTCCTAGAAAAGACTAACAATTCTATATTATTTATCAACGAATGACAGTTCATCTCAGTTAAATACTGACACAATTCTTTTTAGTGAATATGCTTCTGGAAGCTAGTAATCAGGACAGTCTCCATGGCTGACTTTACAGTGACCATGCATCTGAAAGTCAACCAATCAGCAAGTCTTGCCAGAACAACGATGCTTCCAGAGTTAACACCAACCCATGCCCACTTTTATAACCCCCCAAAAAATCTCAGATCCAAACACCGTATAAAATCAATAGTCTTTAGCCTGTCACTGTGTCTAATGGGGTATACTCTCCCTTAAGGAATGTGGCAAATTATTTGCAATGATGGCCACAAGAATTCCTCCCATCTTGTGTTTCAGCCATCAAGGGCTGAAACCTATTTCCCTGTCCTTTGAATCTGGGATAGCTCTATGAACTGCTTTGACCATAAGAAGATGGCTAAAGTGACAAAAGAGGCCTTGCTCTAAGTCTGCCATGCTATAAGGAAGCCAGTCTGGCCTTTTGAAGGATGAGAGGCCATGTGAATGAGCAGGAAAGCCTACAAGTAGCACCAAATGTCAGACATGGGAGCAAGGTCACTTTGGCCAGCCATACCAGCTATCATTTGACTACAACCACAAGAATGAGCCCAGGCAAGAACATCAGAAAAACCATCTAATCAATTCACATTATTATGAGAAATAATAATCTACCACTATTTAAAGCTATTAAATTTGTGGTCTGTTGAGCAGCAATAAATGCTGTAAGTTATAAATTTCAGCTTTTTGTTCCAAATATTAAGTAGCAGACTCACTTTGATCCAAGACCTGGGGAGTCTAAGGCAATGTTAATTACAGCCATCTTCAGTGTTAATTGTATCATATCTTTACATAGTATAATATTTATTTATTTAGAACAAAGGAGAGAGGAATAGTAGTGAGGGAGGGGCGGGGGGAGAGAGGGAGAGAAAGAATCTTAAGCAGGCTTCACACGAAGTGTGGAGCCCAAGGTGGGATTCAATCTCATGATCCTGAGATCATGACCTGAGATTTGGATGCTTAAGCCAACAGAGCCACCGAGGTGCCCCTATTTTTTAAATCCATATTAAATTTAGAGAGTTAATTATAGTTTTTAAGTTTATACTAGGACAATAAGAAAACCATAAACTAAACTCTAAATTCAGACTTAGGCTAGTGGATTTTAGAGAAGCAATTTACCAAGGAATGGCCTAATTTTACAGATAGAAAAAAAATGGTGTTTAAATTAGATTTCAGTGTTTTTATAAACATTGTTAATAACCTTTTTTTAAAGATTATTTATTTATTTATTTATTTATTTGACCGACAGAGATCACAAGTAGGCAGAGAGGCAGGCAGAGAGAGGAGGAAGCAGGCTCCCCGCTGAGCAGAGAGCCCGATGCGGGGCTTGAACCCAGGACCCCAAGACCATGATCCGAGCTGAAGACAGCGGCTTAACCCACTGAGCCACCCAGGCACCCTACATTGTTAATAACTTTTAGATGTGCATTCTGGATTCAGTTGACGGCTATAACTTTTTTTTTTTTTTTTTAAGATTTTATTTATTTATTAGTCAGAGAGAGAGAGAGAGAGCGAAAGCACGGGCAGACAGAGTGGCAGGCAAAGGCAGAGGGCAAAGCAGGCTCCATGCCGAGTAAGGAGCCCGATGTGGGACTCGATCCCAGGACGCCAGGATCACAACCTGAGCCGAAGGCAGCCGCCCAACCAACTGAGCCACCCAGGCGTCCCGACGGCTATAACTTTTAAGGCAAAGTATGTTATATGAATGCTACTTAAAAAAAAGAGTTGATATTGGGGGCGCCTGGGTGGTTCAGTTGGTTAAGTGATTGTCTTCGGCTCAGATCATGATCCCAGAGTCCTGGGATCCAGCCCTGAGTCAGGCTCCTTGCTCAGTGGGGAGTCTGCTTCTCCCTCTCCCTCTGCCTGCTACTTTGCCTGCTTGTGCTCTCTGTCAAATAAATAAAATCTTTTAAAAAAAGATTCGAAATAAGAATTTAAAAAGTTAAAAGAAAACTTAAGTTTTTTATCCCCTTACTTAAAAACTTCTAGGACATTCACTACCCACTAGTCCCTCCATGTTTTGTTCACCTGTTTTTGCTCCTCTCCAAGACTATCCCACATGGAGGCCACAATTTTTGAAACCTCCCCAAAAGTGGCATTGGGATTCTGTCCCTTGATGGCAGCCTGTGTATCACGGAAGAATAAAGCATATGCTGAAACTGGCTTCTGAGGTTCATTAGGGTCTTTCTTTTTTCTCTTCTTTGGGGCCTTCTGCTTTTTTCCTGCTTCCACCACAACTGTCTTCTGGCTGGGAAGTTGCTGTAAGGGAGAAAACAGAGAATTACAAAAGGAAAGAAGGAAGTGTCATGTCTGGAGAACTGTAAGAAAAGGACTTTTATGTGGGGGAACTAACTAGGCACATGGATGGAATTTTCAGAAATGCTAAAAAGAGGCAATAGGATTAAGACATTAGTAAAGTATGTGAGGACCAATTAGAATGGGGATTGGGAAAAGCATTATAAACTGTAGATTGAGAGGCAGGACCCCATACCCAGAAAAAAGAGCAGAGGAGATGGCAGGGCAGGAGCAAATAATACTGAGTAGGTTCTGTATGCCAAGAGTTTTATCCCAGAATATCATGGCAGATTTGATTTTGGCAGGGAATGCCTCACCCTCCGGAAATCCTCAACACCATCCTCATGAAGTGAACTAGTAGGTGAAGGGGTGGTTGAAAGACGATCCTCAGGTGACTGGGCAGGTGGCAGGATGGTGCCACCCCCTAAGCTCAAACCAAGTTGAGAACTCAGTTCTGACTGATCAATGGTGGTCAACTGGCTATGCCCCATCAAGCCAGATGTCATGTCTGTCATTGGTACATCAATTGTAACAGGTGGGTTGGCACTATACTGAGTTCCTATAGAATGGTCCAAGTCCTGAGAGAAGCAGAAGGACTAATTAAACACTAAATATAAAAAAACACCACTCTTTCCCCCCACTGAATTCAGGACAGTTTATAACCTTTGCTTACCCAGACTGTATCATCATTTAAAGACTAAACATCAAATAATTTATCTGTATATAAAGTATATTAAGCTTTTTAATAAAGTACAGAAATTATTAAAATCAACTTCTTTATACTCAAAAGCCTGTTCTAAAATAATGAAAAATAACCAGAGAAGTCTTAATTATGGACAAGTTGAAAGGACAAATAAATTATTCAGTAATCTGGAGGTAGTGATGACACACAGGGTAAAGAAAAACTTCCTGTACTCTGCTACAGTAATGGTTTTTAAAACTGCAACACACAGGCAATCAAGAGTAGGCCAGTGTTAGAGATTTTTGGCATCAAATATAGTGTGAAGATGTGCTACTGATGAAATGTGCTGGAAGCCCAATACACCAATTTATAACATACGAATTCACAATTAATACATTTGGTTCAGCCTGATTTTGAATAACTCTCAACATGCCAGCTATCACACTCACGTTTTCTTTATACGCATTTTAATCTTAGGATGCAATGGCAATTATAGAAGGGGAAAAAAACACCCTCCCCCATCACAATCATTTTCATATCTGGGTGAACACTGAACATTTCATAATTTTAAATCGTTTTTCAAATAAAATTGATTCAAATGATAAATATCCTTCAGGGGAAATGAAGTCTTCATTTCCCCTGAAGGCTCCCCTGTGAGCCTTTAAACACGGAATGATAACCAAGTAATACCCAAGTGTAGTAGGGAAGACAGAGTCACTTTTCTCTCCCGTACCACCACCAAGCCCAGGAGCTTGGGTAAACTTGATAATGTCTTGCCCCTTACCATGGTTAAGCCCCCACTCAGGAGCCCCCCGCCCTGCTCCATCAAGCCATGGGTCATGCCCACAGGCATGTCCAATGTCTGGACCCCATATTGGGCTGAAAAGCTGCCATCCTGAGAGGAGGAGGGGTCTGCCAGGTCATCAAAGTGGCCAACCACATCTGAGACAGCCAGTGAGGGATCAGAATCCAAAGAGATAGGTGGGATTTCAAATTCCTCATCTCCCAAGCTTGGTGTATGGAATGTCTGTAGGGGGAAAAAAGGGAAAAGAAAGTTAGTTGTAAGAGGAGGAACTGCATACTGCTAAGTGGAGAACATGGCTGGGTACTGGAGTTTTCTTAGCGTACTTCTGGATCCTATTTTTGTTACCAATTTATTAGGACCTATTTAATTTTACAAATAAACCTCTCTTATTTTTTTTTAATTTTATTTTTTCAGTATTCCAAGATTCATTCTTTATGCACCATACCCAATGCTCCATACAATATGTGCCCACCTTAATAACCACCACCAGGCTCACCTAACCCTCCACCCCCCTTAAACCGCTCCTCTTCTTAATACCCTTGGTCATATGGCATATACAAGGCTGCCAAAATCAATCACAGTTTTCAGTTTCTTATCTTTGCCATCTCAGTTGTCCTGTCATGCTTATTGTTTTAATGAGTGACTCTTTTCAGCACTGTTAGTAAGGACCCAGTCTTTATAAATTGTTTTGCCTACTATGTTTAAAAACTCTCGAAAGATTCTAATTGACAACAATTATTTTGCAGTTATACAGCTGAACTATTAAACAGAAATTCATTGTCAGCCAGACAATTACACTTTTTTTTGATTACTGTTTTTAGGTTCCTCTGACACAAATTCTAAAAGGTACTGTCACAGGAACAATATCCTCTTCTAAGATATCTACACTTAAGAGTTCCATCTTAGAAATCATGACATTAACAACAAATAAGATTACCATTTGTACAGCATTTTTGGAAAACCCAACAATGTCAAGGTTAATACTGAGCAGAAAAATCTTCATAAGAGCTACAGCCAAAAGGCAAACTGGTTCTCTAACATTCCTAGTCTTGCTCTCACAGAGCCTTTTCTGCAACATAGGAAGAAAAAGATTACTCCAGCTAGCCATAAAACCCAATTCCTTCCTTGAATTCAACTACAGTAACAGACTCGTTCTATACTGAATGGGTCAACATTCACGGAGCTAAAAGACCAATGTCTGACAGTAAATGCTACAGTTCCTTTTTGACACTAAAAAACTAAATGGCAACATCTGCAGCAAGAGCATTATCTCTTATAAGAGACTTTGCAAGAGACTTTGATGTCAGAGACGTCTGGGTTCAAGTTTCAGCTCTGTCACTTACTAAAGGACTCTGAAGGGGTCTTCCTCATCTATAAAATGAGAGTTGTAACAGTACTCTGCTTATATTGTTATTTTAATAACTATTAATCATTGCTATAATAATATTAGCATCCTAATTATTATTAACTTATGACCTGGTAATCAGTTATAGATAATTAGAATTTTAGAAACTTTAAATTCAGTCATCCCATCACATGGTATAGTAAATATCAACTGATTCAGACCAAATTCAGTAATTACCCACATTTTCCCCCCATGATTAAACAATGCATTCTTTAAGAGTTCCTCAAAGTTATTATAGGTCCAGAAAGGGTCTCATTAATATCGCCATATTTAGGGGCAACTGGGCGGCTCAGATGGTTATTCAGCTCAGGTGATGATCTCCAGTTCCTAGGATGGAGCCCTACATCAGGCTCCCAGCACAGCGGGGAGTCTGGTTCTCCCTCTCCCCCTGCTTGTGCTCTCTCTTAAATGAATAAATAAAATCTTAAAAAAAAAAAATCACCAAATTTACTTTATTTTATTTTTTAAGTTTTATTTATTTATGTAATTTCTATACCCAACATGGGGCTTGAACTCATAGCCCTGAGGTCAAGAGAGTTGCCTCCTCTTCTGACTGAACCAGCCAGATGCTCCACCATTTTTTTTATATTTATTTATTTTTAAAAAGATTTTATTAATTTATTTGACAGACAGAGATCACAAGCAGGCAGAGAGAGAGGAGGAAGCAGGCTCCCCGCTGAGCAGAGAACCCGATGCGGGGCTCGATCCCAGGACCCTGGGATCATGACCTGAGCTGAAGGCAGAGGCTTTAACCCACTGAGCCACCCAGCCGCCCCCATTTTTATTTTAATGAAGACATCGCTAGAAAGAAATTTCCAGCTGGCAGAAACTAGGGAGAAAAAAAGCATGTCTGTGAAATGCCTAATCTCTCTGAATCACATTGGCAAACTGAAAAAAGTTTCCTACAAGACAAAAAAGATATATATAGGTATATATATCTATATCTATATATATCGCTTCATTTCTACATTTTCCTTATCCTACATTCCAAGATCCTTACTATTTTTCTTAACGTGGTAAAAAATGTGGTAGTTGTGTGAGATATGACATTAGAGTGGTACAAGGAACAGGAGCAAGCAGTTCTTGATGGGAAAAACGAAAAATCTTCCCAACAACTGAACTTTTCTCCGTATACAGCTCTTGATTCTTGCGTGAAAGTTCTGAACTTGAGGTTCGCGACTCTTTCTGAAATTTCAGTTTATGTTCATGTGAGATTTTTCAAGAGAGAACAAACATTTCTACCAAATTTTCATGCAAACAAAGTTATGGGGATGGGAAAAAGGATCAGGGTAAACATTTACTGTAATAGATTAATAGTTGTAGGATATTAGTTTTCAATTTTTACAAGATACAGAATGTTTTGACAAAGCAAAAGATGCGTATCCTTTTCTGCTTAACAGAACAAAAAGCAGCTCTGCCAAGATATGAAAATGATACTATTTGGTAAAGAGAGCAGAAAAAGTAAAAATTCATATCCAAAACAACAGACCAGTGTTCTGCAAAGGACTACCCTTCATAAACCATCTGGAGTGCTCTCATGGACTACACTAAAAACTCAGACATGCAGAGATTCCATTGTATCAAATTAACAAGGCATTCTTTCTATGTACCACCCCCTGGAATGTGGAAACAGCTTTGTTATTCAGTATCCATAGCTTTAAAGTTGTTTTGGGGGGAGGGGTCGTTTTGCTTATTTGTTTCTTCCCTAAGTAAAATAATAGCAATGATCAAAAATATAGAGGGTAGGGGCGCCTGGGTGGCTCAGTGGGTTAAAGCCTCTGCCTTCGGCTCAGGTCATGATCCCAGGGTCCTGGGATTGAGCCCCGCATAGGGCTCTCTGCTCCGCAGGGAGCCTGCTTCCTCCTCTCTCTCTCTCTCTCTGCCTGCTTCTCTGCCTACTTGTGATCTCTGTCTGTCACATAAATAAATAAAATATATATAAAAAAAAAAGAATATAGAGGGTAAAATACAGGCTAGAATACACACAAGAGATTCACTCTAAAGCGCTTTTATTACCACAAATGATTATGGAGGAAAAACCAGTAATGAATATCTAGTTATTTTATTTTAGTGGATCTGCTACATAACTAGATCATACTCTACATAAAACTGTAGCAGATGTTCAGGTAAAAATAAGTGATTTTGACCCAGGAGAAAAACAAGATGATGTAGCTACCTTCTCATTCAGGCTTCTTTTCCTTCTCTGTTAAATACTGGGCCTTTTTAAGGGAGGAAACAATTTGAGAATTACAGTTTATAAACAAGGATAATCAGCTATTTAGAGAATGAAACAAAACAAAAACATGATTTCCCTCTTTTCCTATTTCCCCATGCCAAAACATACAACCCAGTATTTCTTTAAATACTTTGTGTAGATTACTCATTTTAAAGAAATTTATTTTAATCCAATACCTATTTACTCATACTGTACTGGTACAATGGGTCATTAAGATAATCCATTGTTCTTTTAAAAAAAATGCTATAGTAGTGAACATTTTAACTATTTAGCCGGAAATAATTAACTAGTTCTAATATTATAAATACTTTTCCTAATTAAAAACAGGTATCTTCCGGGGTTCCTGGGTGGCTCAGTTGGTTAAGCGACTGCCTTCGGCTCAGGTCATGATCCTGGAGTCCTGGGATCAATTCCCACATTGGGCTCCCTGCTTGGGAGTCTGCTTCTCCTGCTGACCTCTCTCCTCTCATGCTCTCTCTCTCTCTCAAATAAATAAATAAAATCATTAAAAAATTAAAAAGAAATAGGTATCTTCATATTATTTCCTGAAAGTGCTGAAAGCACAGTATCATTGTATAAGAGCCAATGAGAATGAGGTAAACAGAAAGATTAAACTCCCTTCAGATAGTAGAACTTTCCTGTCTCAAGCAATGCTGTAACACATCTTAAGCCTTCCTCTCTGGATACTTACTCCTTAGAAATTTTTAGTAAAGTATATAGCTCAAAGAATTTTTACATATGTAAATATCCAATTAACCATCACCCAGATCAAAGATAGAGAACATTTCTGTCACTGTAAAGATTCTGTCATACTCCTTCCCAGTCAATATTCTCTCATTTTCTTAACAGGTACCACTATTCTGATTTCTATTACCATAGTTTCACATTGTCTATTCCCTATATTCATTAAAAAAAAAAAAAAGAACTTATATAGTGTCTACTCTTTTATGTCAGGCTTTTTACTCATATATATTATATATAATATATGTATTTTTTAGATTTTTATTTTATTTGTCAGAGAGAGAGAGAGACAACGAGTGCATGCACAAGCAGGGGGAGTGTCAGGCAGAGGGAGAAGCAGGCTTCCCACTGAGCAAGGAGCCTGATGTGGGCCTTGATCCCAGGACACTGGGATCATGACCTGAGCCAAAAGCAGACGCTCAACCAACTGAGCCACCCAGGCATCCCAATAATATATTTTTGAGATCTCCCAAGGTACATTTATTGGTCGTTCATGTTCTTTTTTATGGCTATGTAGTATCTCTTTTTACAAATGTACCAGTTTATAGACATTTGGGTTGTTTCCAGTGCTTAGCTATTATGAGTAAAGTTGCTGTGAACATACATGTTTTTGGTGAATATATGCACTCAGTTCTCTCATGTTTACATCAAGGAGTAGAACTGCTGGGTCCCAGGGTAGATATATGTTCATTTTTAGCAGATACTGCTAGTTTTCCCAAGTGATTGAATCAATTTACACTTTAATCAGAATGGTTAAGAGTTATCTGCATCCTTGCAAAATCCTGTAATTATGTTTTTAATTTTAGCCATTCTAGTGGGTATATAATCATACTCGTTGTAATTTTAACTGGTATTCCCCTGATGAGTGATGATGACACCCTTTCATCTGGATACGCTCTTTTGTGAAGGGTGTGTTCAAATCTTCTTCCCATTTTTAAATGGATTTTTTACTCTACAAGTATTTGATATATCCTGAGTATGTGTCAGGTATGTGTATTAAAATATCTTCTCCCAGTCTATGGTGAACCTATTTAATTTCTTGATGATATCTTTTGATGAAAAGATGTTTCTAATTTCAATGATCTCCAATTTTTCAATTTGTTAGCATTTTCGGACATCTATCTTTTTTTCTTGCAAGGAAACTCTAAATACCACTTTTTCTAAAAGAAAAAGTTAATATCACCTTTACCTTGTTCTAAGTTATATTGGAGGTGGTTCACAATAAGACCAGGCACAACAAAACCACAAACCAATTGAAATAAAGGTCAAAAGCAAAAAAAAAAGGGGGGGGGAGGGACGGTGAAGTTATAATGAAAAAAATTGTTAGCAACAACAAAGACCTAAGCTAAAGGAAGACACTGAAATTTAGTTGTGAGCTTCTTGGCAAAATTGTTTGTTTTTGTTTTGTTTTTTAATTTCTTAAAGTTACAAAAACAAACAACACAAAAAGGATAGACTCAAACCTGGAGAGTTTCTTTATGAGGCCAGTGTGAAATTTACCACACTCTAAATTTAAATCTGATTCAGAAGAAATTGGCAGTGAGGGGCACTTGGCTGGCTCAGTCCTTAAGCATCTGCCTTTGAATCAGGTCATGATCCCAGCCAGGGTCCTGGGAATAAGCCCCACATCTGGCTCCCTGCTCAGCAGGAAGCCTGCTTCTCTCTCTCCCACTCCCCCTGTTTGTGTTCCTTCTCTTGCTGTGTCTCTGTCAAATAAATAAATTTTTAAAAAATGAAAAAAGAAATTGGCAATGATGCACGTTCATGTGGATAAGGTCGATGTGAGATTTACTACACTCCAAATAATGAAATTAAATCATGGAGACAGCATTCAGAAGAAGATGACAATGAGACTGGAAAGCATCAAAGAGATTTAGTTTTATATCATTTCTAAATTTGTTGTTCATTTAAGCCACACCTTCCCTTCCTTAAGAGAATAACAATAACCAATAATGGCAAAAAGAAAATCAAACTATCAACTGTCCCTTTTCAATCTAATTCTCATCCATGAAAATGTTAAGGTTTAATACAGGATAAACCTACTCAACAGCAACTGAGAATTCTTAGGACAAACAAACAAACAAAAAACTGATCCAAGTGCTTCACATCACTTTAGGGGAAAAAAAAAGTACTAAAAATTCTCAAAAAACTCCCCAAATTCTAGAACGCTCAAGACTAGTTTTTCAAAGACCGGGAAATTTATTTTTTCTGTTCCAAGTCTTACAATTTCACCCTGCCTAAATAAGTGATTTGTGTCTATATTATGACAATATTTGAAGCAAAGCTTTGTCACAGATACTAATGCACCTCATCATAACCATTACTTCGACTTCACAACATCATAAGAAACTATTTTTACAGCCATTTGACAGCTACAGAATCTGTGAATACAAAGGTGAAGTAACCTGCCCAAACTCTGAGTCACTGGCAAACAAACACATGTTGTACTCAACTCCATGTTTTCTGGCAACTATTTCCTTTCATCCTGTCACCAGCAAAACAAGCCTGTTGGTAAACATAACTACTTTTTTAAAAAATCCTTGAGTAGAAGTTTAAGTGAAATAAAGACCCTGCAACAGAGATAGCTTCAAGATGAACACATGTTCACAGTTAACCCTTTAAGGAAACTCCTCGCTTACCCCAATTTCTTTAGCTGAAGTAATCTCTTCCCGCCGTGACCCCTCCCCCCGTAGTTATTTCTCCCCAATGAAAGGAAACAATTCCACCCTGTCTTCCAATCCAGAATCACTCTGAAATGGGTTAACTCTTCCCAAAGTCCTGCTTTTCTGATGGCAGCAGCTTCCCAGGCGTTCCCTTTAGTCTTCATAGGTTCTGGAAGCAGCTGCCACTGTCCTCTGAATACCAATCGCCGCCCCTAATCCCCAGCCCCCGGGCCCAGGCGTCCGAGCTCTCCTCCCCACCGCCCTCCCCCCACAGCGTCGCCAGCTCGTGCTCACCTCAGCCCCTGACAGGAAGGGGTGCGAGGGCCCTGTGATCGTCAGGTAATTGTCATTTCCTCCGGGAAACTGGAAACCAAAAGAAAGCCGCGGGGATAAGTTAGGGGGAGGAAGGAACTAGCATAGAGCGAAGGATTCTGTCCCCAACATTCTGACAACACTCCCAAACCCGGCTCTCTTCGCCCCTCCCATTAGCAGCCTCTCCGCCCGGCTTCCCGCCTCTGTTTCGACTCGGTCGGCCGCGCTCTCTCGCCAGCCTTCTTGACGCTCAGGTTCCTACCTCCATCTTCACACAACGGCTACCACCGTCTCAGTTCCTTCATCGCTCCCACCGCCCCCACCGGACTCGAACTGCCGTCACTTCCTCAAGGACGCCCGTCGCTCTCCACTGATTGGAAGGAGAGCCGAGGGGCTGTTGCCGGGAAGGCCGAGAGGACGGAAAGGGTAGCTACCGCCCCCTGGAGCTTGGTGGGATAATGGCAAATAGAAGTGTTGGAAGCGTCCCTGGAGGTGCTGTCCGGGTATTACATACAGTGGCTCCGACGGAGAGAGGATTTCAGGGTAGAGCAATAGAGACGTGATCTGGGCTAGAGGGGCCAGAGGTCGGTCGATTGCGCGGCTAGAGAGGCCGGAGGTAAGTGGCTGTAGAAGTCGGGCGGACCCGGAATCCAGAGGAAACGGGACCATGACTTATGCTTATCTCTTCAAGTACATCATCATCGGGGACACAGGTAAGCTGCGGGCGACAACCCTCACGGCTGGGGCGGGGATCCGAAGTTCACAAATCGGGGCGTGGGGCGGGGCTCATTTAGTGGGCTGAGCGATTAAATGAAGAGCGGGCGGGGGCGGGGTGGCCGGGGGCGGGGCTCGGGGCTCCCCTTCCCCAGCCCCGGACGCCCGGACTCGAGATTGTTCTTGGGCCGCGTGACTCCTAGAACGTGCGTCTTCCTTTTTTAGGTGTGGGGAAGTCATGTCTCCTCCTGCAGTTTACAGACAAGCGGTTCCAGCCTGTACACGACCTCACAATAGGTAGGTCCACCTACCTGTCCCAGAAGAGATAACGAAACCTGACTAGCTGCAGTGGGAAGTTAGCTGGCTTTTCGAAGTGAAAAGTTACCTTTTCCTATTTTTAAGCTAGTCGAAAGTTATGGTAAATAAAGAGTGACTAACAAAATGCTGATAAATGGGGAGTAAATCATTGAAAGGTAACTTCAGAGATGGGCTTGAGATATGGGTTCATTGCCGTGGGGTTTTTACCCCCTAAATATAATCTGTATGTTTATGGAAAATTCCACGAAAGCTTAACCGTTTATTAAAAAACTCACCTTGTTTTGTGATAAGTTAGTGCACACGTCACTTATGTTTTTCAAAGTGATCACCAACACGCAGATATTTTTGTGTGTTGGAGAGGAAGTAGTAAATTTGAAGAGCCCTCCCAGACTTGAGTTAGAAGGTTGAGGAAACAAATGACTTTTAAAGAAGAGAGTATAGTAGAATTCCAAAATCACACTGGTGATAATGGAAGGCATAAACACTTGCTGCACATTTGTGTTAAGGCAGGGCCTCCTGGGACTTTAGCAACCCCTTCCCCATAATCTCCATAATCCAAGTCCAGATGAGTAATGTATATGGAACTAGCCTTCTTGCCATGCAAATGCAGTTTCTGAGTAGAATCCCTAACTCCGGGGCGCCTGGGTGGCTCAGCGAGCTAAAGCCTGTCTTCTGCTCAGGTCATGATCTCATGGTCCTGGGATCGAGCCCCGCATCCATGCTCTCTGCTCAGCAGGGAGCCTGCTTCCCCCTCTCTCTCTGCCTGCTTTCTGCCTACTTGTGATCTCTTTCTGTCAAATAAATAAAATCTAAAAAAGTAAAATAAAATCCCTAACTCCTATTCTTAACCATATTACTACTTCCAGATCCCATCTTATTGAAATCTGAAGCTACTTCTGCTCCTGTACACCTTTTTCAAAGCCAAATAACTAATGGGGTTAGGAAAGGATTTAAAGGATAACATCTACAGGAAAATATCTTTGTAAGTTAATATGAAGTGAGCACAGTGTAAAAGGTGATAATGATACATAGCGCTTAACCAGGCAAACGTTGTGCCTGTCCTTAAGTAGCTTATAGTCTGCCAATATAGGAGGTGGGGCTGGAACAGATACTGATAACTAAATTCCTATGGTAAAAGGGGAGGAGAGGCTGCTACCTCTATCTGCAAAGGCTGAAAATTGAATGAATAGGAGTTAGCCTGGCACAGGGGTTGTAGAGATGGAAGGGTGGTCAGGGCAAGGAGAGAATAATGTTTGCAAATGCTCAGGAATGTCCAATCAGACTACCTTTGGAAAAGAAAGTGATTTAATATGGCTGGAGCATGAAATTTCAAGTGGAGAGTGACAGAAAATAAAGGTAGAGAATAAATTAGAGACCAAGTTATAAAAACAGTTAAAGGTAATAAGCAAATGACAAAATTTAAAAAAAAAATTTATTCATTTGATAGAGCGAGCAAGTGAGAGAGCACAAGCAGGGGTAACAGCAGAGGGAGAGGGAAAAGCAGACTCTCTGCTGAGCAGGGAGCCTGATGTGGGGCTCATCCCATGTCCCTGGGATCATGACCTGAGGTGAAAGCAGATGCTTAACCCACTGAGCCACCTGGGCACCTACAAATGACAAATTTTAAAGTGAAGGAATGAAGTGATCAAGTTTTTGCCAGAGTCCTGTGTAGATTCTGTTTCTTTCTGAATTCAGTCTTTTTTTTTTTTTTTTAAAGATTTTATTTATTTGACAGATCACAAATAGGCAGAGAGGCTGGCAGAGAGAGAAGGGGAAGCAGGCTCCACACTGAGCAGAGAGCCCGATGCGGGGCTTGATCTCAGGACCCTGAGATCATGACCTGAGCGGAAGGCAGAGGCTTAACTCACTGAGCCACCCAGGTGCCCCTGAATTCAGTCTTATATACCAAGATAAGACAGTTGGATAGAAAACACATGCAAAATATAAGGATCTCTGAGTGCATAACTGGGGGAAATTGGATAGAAGACAAGTTCTGTTTTTTTAATTCGCTATTGAAATTCCATTTCTGTTGTCCAGAAAGGAAAAAAAAAATCTAATGATTTTTTTCACTAGTTGTCACTGTTCTTGATGAAGCAGTCTAGAGTAGTAAGAAACATTTTTTATGTCTTACTAACTGCAGCATCTGAGAGAGAGAGTCCAGATAATATTGTGTGTGGAGCCACTGAATAGGCACCTTTAGCAGAAGCTAAGTTAGTGTTCTTTCTTACTTGGAAATCAGAATTCCTCTAGTAAAAGTACTATATAAAAATAGAACGTAGGACAAATTGTCTGACTTATGATCAAGTATTTTCAAAATTTTTAAAAGATTTTGTTTATTTGTTTGACAGCAAGATCACAAGTAGGCAGAGAGGCAGGCAGAAAGAGAGGGGGAAGCAGGCTCCCCGCCGACCATAGAGCTGGACATGGGGCTCAATCCCAGGACCCTGAGACCATCACCCGAGCTGAAGGCAGAGGCTTAACCCATGGAGCCACCCAGGCACCCCAGTTATTTTCAATTTGAGCAACCTTCAATTTTAAGTTTTGTCTTAACATTACTTGAAAGAAGATGAATGCCAGGTAGACTAAAACGTTTATTCAGACTGTCAGTTTCCATAATCCTATGAGGAAGGCTATTTTCTGATGAACTGTGGGAATTAGTAGAGATCTGAAATGTATCATTCTTGAGAACATATTTCTTAGGTAGGCTCTTTTCTCAAACAAAAAATTATGGAATTGCAAAAAAGGAAATACTGGACTAGGGAGTGACTTTGAAAAAATTTTAGGAAATACTTCAAGATTTTTAGATTTTAAAAAAAAAGTCACAAAATTATACATCAGTTGCCTAATGAAATTTAAGTATTAACATTACTAAAAATTTATTCACCTTTTCTACTTCTTTTTTTTTTTTAAAATATTTTATTTATTTATTTGACAGAGAGAGAGGTCACAAGTAGGCAGAGAGGCAGGCAGAAAGAGAGGGAGAAACAGGCTCCCTACTGAGCAGGGAGCCCGATGCGGGGCTCGATCCCAGGACCCCGAGATCATGACCCAAGCGGAAGGCAGAGGCCTAAACCACTGAGCCACCCAGGCGCCCCACACCTTTTCTACTTCTTAATTAGTTTCATCTCCATATCTCCTTTTGGGTTACATTCCTGAGGTCATTATCACCTAGATTTTAATTTTTAATTCTAGAAGGAAAATGAAGGTTTAAGAAACACAAAATTAGTTGTGGCAAATAGCAGTAATGGGCTTAGTGGTACTGAGTGCAGACAGAGAAGCAATCAGTTGGCATATTGGGGGAAAAACATGAACCTTTCAACACGGGTGATGTTCATGAGAATCACATCCTTTGTTTTGCTCTTCACTGACAGGTGTGGAGTTTGGGGCCCGTATGGTCAACATTGATGGAAAACAAATCAAACTGCAAATCTGGGATACGGTAAGAGAGAACAGAATTACTTAGTCCCTGACCAAGATCCAAACAGAACAGTAAAGGCTGATGCAGGGGCAAGGGGCTATGAGGGTGGGGCTGATGGTAGACATGAGAATAGGGAAAGAGTTTTTACTTTCATCTCTTACAGTTAAAATTCTGAATGTTGTATCTTTGTATTTCTATTTTAAATTATCCAAGTAGTGTATGAGTTTGTCCTAGTAAAATAAAAGCAAACGATGTAAGTTATAGAGTAAAATTTGAATGTTTCCTTTTATACACATAAACCTCTTCCTTCCATTTCTGGTTTCTGCCTATCCAGTGTGAATGTTTCAGTGGTTATACTTCTAGACTTTTTCTTTGTGTCCAGATACATACACATGTACAAATGTATGGTAGTGATTTTGTTCTTAATGGTGTTACTTGTATAGAATCATAGCTGAGTAGACCTAGCTATGTGAATTAGTTTTTTTACTTAATAATTTCTATGTTTTGGATACTTCCATGTAGATTCATATATCTCTATCTCATTCCTTTTTTTTAAAAAAAGATTTTATTTATTTATTTGATAGAGATGACAAGCAGGCAGAGAGAGAGGGGGTAAGCAGGCTCCCTGCTGAGCAGAGAGCCCGATATGGGGCTCGATCCCAGGACCCTGGGATCATGACCTGAGCCGAAGGCAGAGGCTTTAACCCCCTGAGCCACCCAGGCACCCTCTATCTCATTCCTTTTAACCACTATATAGTCTCATTAAAAAGTCTGTAACATCATTTATTTAACGATCCTCCCAATGATTGAAATCAGGTTTCCAGTTTTTACTTTTGCAAATTTTCATCGAATATCCTTGATTACCATATCTTTATGCAAATGTTTGAGAATTTCTATGGAATGCCTGCCCAGAAATGCAAATTTTGGGTCAAAGTTTATGCATATTTTTAAAATTTGACAAATGTGGTGCTTCCAAAATTTAGCTTGACTTCGTATAATTTTGTTTTATCCACATAAATTGCTTTTACATATATTATCTCATTTATGGTACTGTAAGTGTATTTTAACAGTTTATTCTCTAGCTTACTTTACTGTAAAAATACAATATTTAACAGAAATAATATACAAAACGTGTTGATCAATATGATACGTTATGGGTAAGGCTTCTGATCAACAGTAGGTTATTAGTAGTAGTTAAGATTTGGAGGTGTCAAAGTTATATGAGGGAGTTACATGACTGCATGGTGGCCAGAGTCCCTAACTCCCCTCTTGTTGCAGAGTCAACTGTAAGTTAACTTGCAGTTGTAAGTTAACTTGTTAACTTGTAAGTAAGTTGCTCTAAGCCCTTTTTGCAGAGTCTTTTTCTGGTGGCCTCCATGGTTGTTACTGTTTCTGGGTGTGCTGATTTATCAGGTGCTTTTAACTAGAATCATATTCTCTTGTACATTATTTGGTTGTATTTGCAAGTATTTTTTTAAAAAATATTTTATTTATTTGACAGAGAGAAATCACAAGTAGGCAGAGAGGCAGGCAGAGAGAGAGGAGGAAGCAGGCTCCCCGCGGAGCAGAGAGCCCGATGTGGGGCTCGATCCCAGGACTCTGGGATCATGACCTGAGCTGAAGGAGAGGCTTTAACCTACTGAGCCACCCAGGCGCCCCATATTTGCCAGTATTTTAGTAACCTTTTGCCCTTGTGAACAGACTTAACATCTCTAATAGTGGAAGCACTAGCCATATACCTCTGAATATTCCACACTTACTCTTTTTTTTTTTTTTTTTAAAGACTTCATTTATTTATTTGACAGAGAGCACAAGCAGGGGAAGTAGCAGGGGGAGGTGGAGAAGCAGGCTCCCTGATCAGCAGTGAGCCCGATGTGGGGCTCCATCCCAGGACCCCGAGATCACGACTTGAGCCAAAAGCAGCCAGCCACCCAACTGACTGACCCACCCGGGCACTCCACAAACTTTTTTTTTTTTTTTAAGATTTTATTATTTGACACAGAGAGGGAACACAAGCAGGAGGAGTGGGAGAGGGAGAAGCAGGCTTTCCACCAAGCAGGGAGCCTGATGCGGGGCTCAATCCCAGGACCCTGGGATCATGACCTGAGCCAAAGGCAGACGCTTAATGACTGAGCCACTCAGGCGCCCCTGTATTTGAAATTTTTAAGAAATTCCTGTCTATAATGTATTGTGTTTTTTGTCTGCCATTCTCTAGGTAAGCCTGATCATTTTCCCCTTTTCAGTCCTGATCTACTCCTTGTTTACCCACATTAGTTTCCCATTTTGTTGACCCCATTCTCTCACATACTCCCAAAGTCATCCTATGTGAAAATATTTGGGGATTATCATGAAAGATTTTTATTTTTATTTTCTTAAAGATTCCTTTTTTTTTTTTTTTTTTGACAGAGATCACAAGTAGGCAGAGAGGCAGGCAGAGAGAGATAGTGGGGAAGCAGGCTCCCTGCTGAGCAGAGAGCCCGATGCGGGGGGTCAATCCCAGGACACTGGGATCATGACCTGAGCCGAAGGCAGAGACTTTAACCCACTGAGCCACCCAGGAGCCCCATGAAGGGAATTTTTAAAAAGAATTTAGGATTTAGAGAACTGTATTACCTTTTTTTTTCTTTTTAGTAGGCTCCATGCCCAATGTGGGGCTTGAACTCACAACCCTGAGGTCAAAAGTTGCTTGTTCCACCAAGCCAACCAGATGCCCCTAGAGAACCATATTTTGTTTTTATCTCTTTTCATTCTGTACATATAATTGCCCAAATAACCTATGCTAAATGAGGAGGCGTTATACTCTAGTTAATATAAAATACGGGTCAATCCCAAACTCACTTGTGTTTTACTTCAAGAATGCATTTTGAAAAAAAAAAAATGCATTTTGGTTTTTAGGAAATGAGCCTTTCTGACTCATAGGAATAAATACTTCAAACGACAGTTGACCCTTAAACAGTGTGGGGGTAAGTGACATAAATAGTCAGAAATCTGCATATGACTTTTGACTCCCCCAAAACTTAACTACTTTTTAAATAAATTTTATTTAATTATTTTAAGTAATCTCTACATCCAGCATGGGGCTTGGGCTTGAACTCATGACCCTGAGATCAGGGGTCACATGCCATTCTGACTAAGCTAGCCAGGCATCCCCAAAAACTTAACTCCTAATAACCTACTGTTCACCAGAAGGGCTACCCATAACATAAAAAAATCGATTAACATATACTGTATTATAATAATCTAAGCTAAGAAAGAAAGAATCTAAGCTAAGAAAATGTCGTTAAGAAAACCATAAGGGAGGGATGCTTAGGTGACTCAGTGGGTTAAACATCTGCCTTTGGCTCAGGTCATGATCCCAGGGTCCTGGGATTGAGCCTTGCATTGGGCTCTCTCCCTCTCCCTCTGCCTGCACTCCTCCTGCTTGTGTGCGTTCTCTCTCTGTCAAATAAATGAAAAAAATCTTAAAAAACAAAACAAAACAAAAACCCTTAAGGGAGAGTTGTGCCTGGGTAGCTCAGTTAGTTAAGCATCTGACTCTTGATTTCAGCTCAAGTATTGATGTCAGGGTTGTGAGTTCAAACCCTACATTGGGGCTTAAAAAATTTTTTTTAAATTAAAAAAGAAAACCATGAGGGAGTAAATGCATTTACAGTGCTGTGCTATAAAAAATCCGTGTAAATGAACCAGAGCTGTTCAAACCCATGTTGTATGAGGTTTAATTGTATATATCTTGAAACCATAATACAATTCTTCCACTTGGGAGAAGCAGGCTTCCTGCTGAGCAGGGAGCCCGATGTGGGGCTTAATCCCAGGACCTTGGGATCATGACCTAAGCTGAAGGCAGACACTTAACAACTGAGCCACCCAGGCGCCCCTGAATATTGTTTTTTTTTTTTTAAGGAAAACTCTGTCTTGGACCATGGGCTTCTTTCCCTATTCCTTGTTCGTACTTGCTGTGACAAGATCCCTTGGTAGTCCCACCTTTAGTGGTGGAACACTAAGTGTAAGTTAGCGTATACCCAATTTAAGTGCTTTGTATCTGACTGCTTTTCTACATTGACCCATTGGAATGGACCCAATTCCCATTAGACAGGGAATTAGCATTCTAAGATAGTTTCCTTTTTTACAGATAAAAGAATATAAATAGGTTAATGTGATGTGTTCAGCATCATGTGGGGATTGAACTGCTCTTGAGTTTCTAGTCTTATTTCCAGTTGTTCTCTCCTAGGGGATATTGGGAAATGTATGAGAATGTCCTTGTCATAAAGTTAAGTCCTTTGTGTTAGAGTGGCATGTGATCAAGTCCTTTCTCTGCAAATAACCTGGTTTTGTTGGAATTTTTTTGTTGCCATGTTGGTGGGAAAGGCTGGGCAAGAATCCTTCCGCTCTATCACCCGTTCCTACTACAGGGGAGCAGCTGGAGCACTGCTAGTGTATGACATCACCAGGTGAGTCAGATCAGGTGGGCAGGAGGGAGCCTTTTTCCCATGTTCTCAAAATCTTTTTCTTTCCTGTGTTCTGGTTCTGGTAAGAATACTAAAGTGGAAAGGCTTCTCTAATATTTTCTTTTACACATGTAGCTTTCCCCCTTTCCCCATGTGTTTGGAATTCCTTTGGCATTTTGAAATGGACCTCTGATCCACTTTTTAAACTTTCCTGCTGTAGGCGTGAAACCTTCAACCACCTAACCTCCTGGTTAGAGGATGCCCGGCAACACTCCAGCTCCAATATGGTTATCATGCTGATTGGGAATAAGAGGTAAAATTTTATTTGTAGAAATAATAAGGACCAGAAGTCATGTAAGTGCTCTGTAGACGTTAAACTGCTTGGTCCCTAAACTTTTTTAGTTTATGGTGCTCTTTATTTTAAAAAAATAAAAAAATAATTGTGGTAAAATATGCATAAGGTAGACTTTACCATTTTAACCATTTTTTTTAAGTTTTTACTTATTTAGAGAAAATGCATGCACGAGGAGAGAGAGAGACAGAGAGTGCACAAGCAAGGGGAGCAGCAGGCAGAGGGAGAAGAACAAGCAGACTCCTCACTGAGCAGGGAGCCCACGTGGGGCTCAATCCCAGGATTCTGAGATGATGAGGGTCAAAGTCAGACTCTTTTTTTTTTTTTTTTTTTTTTAAGATTTTATTAATTTGACAGGGAGATAGCTAGAGAGGGAACACAAGCAGTGGGAGTGGTAGTGGGAGAGGGAGAGAAGCAGGCTTCCCGCCGAGCAGGGAGTCTGATATGGGGCTTGATCCCAGAACCCTAGGATCATGACCTGAGCTGAAATCAAGAGTCGAAAGCTTAACTGACTGAACCACCCAGGCACCCCAATTTTGTACTTGCTTTTTATCATAGCAACTGCCAAAAATTCAGTTCCACAAACATATGCAAATATTGAACAGGATCTGTTTTGATCTGACAGTGATCTTGCAAACAGTCTTAAGCTTATAATTCATGTGGTGATTTAATGTTGAGTGTTAACTGTGTTTCCCTCAAAAATTTATCCTGTGGCAAAAAAAAAAAGAAAGTATCCTGTGACACTCTTGTGGGTTTGTAGTGTCTGAAGTGTACCATTTGAGAGAGCTGCAGCCACAGACTTATTATACTTATTTATTTGAACTGTATTCTAAATGTCTATTTGCCAGATCCTGAGAGTACAAGGTGAGAAAAGAAGAGTCATGTCCCTGATTCTATGGAGCTTATAGTTTATTGGCGACATAAATATTAAATATAAAGGGATTTATGTCTAATTACAAATTGTGATAAATACAGTGAAGGAAAGAAAGGTGCTATAAAAGAGTAACAGGGTGCTATTTTTAATTTTTTAATTTTTAAAAAAACTTTATTTTTCAGTGTTCCAGAATTCATTGTTGATGCACCACACCCCAGTGCTCCATGCAATATGTGCCCTCCTCAATACCCACCACCAGGCTCACCCAACCCCCCCCTCCAAAACCTTCAGTTTGTTTCTGAGAGTCCACAGTCTCTCTTGGTTTGTCTCCCCGTCCGATTCCCCCAATTCACTTCTCCTCTCTATCTCCCCATGTCCTCCATGTTATTCCTTATGCTCCACAAGTAAGTGAAACCAGGGTACTATTTTTAATTAAGCTGGAATCTGAAGGATAGGTAAGAGTTCAGTGGGCATGGTTTGAAAAAAGAGAAAAGTATCAGATAGGTTGAACAAACTGAAAACGTTGAACTGGGAAGAACCTTGGCAAGGTCATGGTATTGAAAGAAATCAGTATGTTGGGCTGAATCAAGGGGGTATGGTACCAGATGTGGTTGGGAAGGTAAGCAGGGGCCAGAACTCAGCACTTTCAGGCCTTACGTATTTTATTCTAAATACAGAAGGAAGCTTTTAAGAGTTTTAAGCAGAGACGTGGCTTGATTAGATTTTAAAAGATCACTCTGGAGGGGAGCAGGGGTTGAAGGGTGATGTTCATTTCAGTAGTCTAAATGTGAATGATGGCATGAACTCGGGTGATGACACCAGAGAGAGGGAAAATGATGACACGTGTTAAGGCGCATTTTGGAAGTTCCTTGCTTTGGGATGAATTGGGTATTTGGAATGAAGAAGGAAAAGGTGTTGAAATAATGACATCCTGGATTTAACTTCTGTCCTGAATGGAGATGTGGAAGCCTGGGCAGAAGCAGTTAGGGGAAAAGATCAAGTTCTATTTTGTTGGGGGCCTTTTACACATCAGACTGGAAATGAAGAACAAATAGACGAGATCTGGAGCTTAGAGGAGCAGCTGGTCTAGGTGTAGACATTTAGATGGGTAGTTCTTCCCTGGTCTTCACACAGCTGGTGAATGATAAATAGACATTTTATAGATTAGCTCTTCTTCTGTGGGCTTACTACTTTTTTTTTTTTTTGTAAGATTTTATTTATTTGACAGAGAGAGAGAGAGGGAACACAAGCAGGGGGAGTGGGAAAGGGAGAAGCAGGCTTCCCGCTGAGCAGGGAGTCTGATGTGGGGCTTGATCCCAGGACCCTGGGATCACGACCTGAGCCATAGACCGTTAACAACTGAGCCCCCAGGCGCCCCACAGTGGGCTTACTTTTGGATTTCTTTTCATGGTTGGAAGACTGGAAATCTCTGAAATGCAAACTTCCAGTTAGAAAAATGGAAATCAGACAGTCCATCCTTACCTTATCTGCAGCCTTTTATCCTGTCTGTCGTATTTGTTTCTCAGTCTGTGGCTATATCTTTTTTCCCCTCATATCACCCAACTTTATACATTTTTGTCTTGAGTCTTTTATTTCCCTGATGGCAAGCTGTTATTATATATATCATTAATGAGACTAGTGAGAATTAAGACAGCTGTGTTCTTACTCCTGGCATTCTCTGTACTTATGGGTTGATTCCAGTAAAAGAGGAAGACACTGCTATGGGATAGGGCATCTCACTTTTGGGGATGGGGCTTTCTCCTTTCTAACAACTGGAATTTCCCTTTCATCTTCTTTCCTTGGCTCTCACTGGATCTCATTCCAAAAAGAAACATGGAACACAGTAAGCCTTGAGTAACTGTGGGGTTTGCCTAACTTTTTATAAACCTTTTTTTCTATAAGAGAATACGGTATTATCCTCAACCATGCAGCACCTGTCCTGAAGTTAAAGAACAATTTTCCAAGAAGCTACAGAAATCAGTAACCCTGTATAAGAGAATGTCATGTAGGATCTACATTCTTTATGTATTATTAATTGGTGGTTGAAACAGCCATGGGATTCTTTTAGAGTAAGAGTTTCTTCTTTCACTTGGATCTCTTTTTAGTTGTCTTCCCATCTCTTACAGTGACTTAGAGTCCCGTAGGGATGTGAAGAGAGAAGAAGGAGAGGCCTTTGCTCGGGAGCATGGACTTATCTTCATGGAAACTTCAGCCAAAACAGCCTGCAATGTTGAAGAGGTACTACTTGGGAAAGAGTAGGGAAAGCTTTTGAGCGATGACACCATATCTTTATTCTTTTTATTCAGAATTTTCTTCTATAAGACCATAGATAAGGAAAGGATATCTTGTGGTCCTATTGACTATATGTCTCCCTTTGAGGGAATTGTCTTTTTTTGTGTGTGCCTTGATGCCTACAGTGGAGTTTCACTTTTGCCTTGTGTAACATTAATTGGTAAGTGTGGATTAGACACCACTGTTATTTGTAAATATTTTAGTTGGAGGGTCTCATGGGTTCTACTGTAGTCATTCTGAAGCCTGCTATTGACTATGTCTTTAGTAATTATTTGAGAACAGAGCATGTTTGTTTTATTTGGAGAAGGTGCCAATCTAGGGAACAATTTGGGTCAGTATCAAAATACCATATAGTCCCTGTTTTCTTTTTGAAAGAGCGGCTTGGGGGTGGGGGTTTCTGTATTTTTATTCTGGTCTCAATGGTTCCTAATTCATACCTTAGAAATCCAAGTGGGAATAATATTTGTATTTCCTTTTTCTAATTTCTCTATCTAAACTTGAGCCTAATAATGTGATTTATGTCTCTTTCAGGCCTTCATTAACACAGCCAAAGAAATATATAGGAAGATCCAGCAGGGTTTATTTGATGTCCACAATGAGGTGAGAAAGGGTCGGGGGGGGGGGCTGCCAGTTAACTATGTTTTGTGTTAAAGAGGACAAGAAATTCTCTATAATGTAAGCATTTCCTTTCTAACATCATGCCATTTGAAGCTATGCCAATTCATACTTGATTTTTTTTTATGTAGGGACACAAATCTGTCATCATTTTCTGTTTTTTTTTTTTCCTCAAGTCTGGGGCCCAGAATGCTTGAAGAGATGATTACTTGGTAATGTAAAATGTTTATACAATATGGGAAGTTTTCTTTGCAACCTCAGTTTTTACTATCCCAGTGTTTAAGGGTGATATAATTCCTAACTGCTCAATTGGGCCATTTCTATAAAGCAGATTCTATATAAAAACAACAACAAAAATTTTTTTTAACTTAATCACAGAGACATTTATTGTTAGGGCAAATCTTACATTCAAATGGGTTTTAACAAAACGAAAAAGAATTATATGCTGATATCTACTCTTTCACTCCTCCTGCTCTTACCTAATCTCATCCTGATTCTGCACATAGCTGTGAAACCTAAATACAGCTATCACCTTAAAAATGGGAACAAGATAGGTGCCTAGTGGCTCAGTCCCTTAAGCATCTGACTCTTGATTTCGGCTCAGGTCAGGATCTCAGGGTTGTGAGATCAAGCCTTACGTTGGGCTCTGCACTGGGCTTGGAGACGGCTTAAAGATTCTTTCTCCCTTTCCCTCTGCCCCTTCCCCTCCTCCCTCTCTTAAAAAAAAAAGAAATGGGCACAAGAGTCACTTGTAGTCATCCATAATACTTATATTTGAACTGGTTATCTCATCTTTATTGTTGAAGATTATTGTTCCACAACAGTTTGGTTAGGGCACATGGTTACCTGCCAAAGCCATATCTGCTTCTAGAAAATGTAATTTCTGATTTCTCTTTTTATTCCTTTTATCCCAGTTACTTTAGCACTGAGGTGGGAACTCTTGCCTTTTTTCTTTTACAGGCAAATGGCATCAAGATTGGTCCTCAGCAGTGTATTTCAACATCAGTAGGAACCAGCGCCTCCCAGCGGAGCTCTAGTGAAATAGGGTCCAACTCTGGCTGCTGCTGAATATCTAGGCTGGACTCTTTTTTTCCTTCCTGGAACAGCTTCAGATCAATAGGCTTAAAGAAAGAGGTCTTACTTGCTTTGGCTGAGAAAAGCCTCTTTTCACGGTGTGATGTTTTGCCTTTCCACTTAAAGACCAGGGAAGAAGTTGGGCCCTTACTGACTTGTCCTCCTTCAGGGACGTGAGCATTCCCTATAGATTAGGGCTCTTCTCATCCTCCTATTTTAATTTCTAAAATGTTAGGATCAAAGTTGATTGTCATGGTAGCTCAAAAATAAATTATTTTATAAGCATAAACAATTGGCTCCCTACCAGGAATTAGTAACAAGGGTCTAGGACATTCTGCTTGAGCACTTGATTTTACTGTGTTCTGGCTGGCTGGCGTTTGGATGGTGGACCCTGTATCTGGGAATTTCATTGATTGTTTTCACTTGCCACTTTGTAAGAGTTCTTACAGAAGGCAGTTCCTTCTACTTGAACTGCTCAAGGATGCTGAATAATTTTCTACCATCCCATTGCTAGTTTCTCTGTCTCAGAGTAACTATAAAACTTTTGAGAGCAGTGGAGTTGTTCCTGGACCTGGGGCTACTTATCACTACCTAAAGAAAACCTCTTTCCCTGTTTGTTTTAGGGACCAGACCTAACACTGCAGTGTCTTTCACCAAATTAACCCCTTACTGTTTCACCACACTTCTCAGCAAGATCTGTTTAGACTTTCTACTCTAATCAAGCTAATCTGCTTACTGGACATAACATGTTTATTTCCACTTTTAGGCCTTCGCATATGCCCTATTCTCTGCTAACATTATACTCAGTCCCCAGATTTTTCCTTCAGAAAGCTGCCTTTGACCTAGGGACTTCTAAATAATTATTGACCCAGCACCCCTTAAGCTTTCATATGTTGTTTATTCATATGTATATTTATTTATATTTATGTTACTTTGTAAATTTGTTTTGTGTGTGGAATCTTTCTCCCATCTAGGCTGTAAGCTCCTTGGGAGCAGGAACCGTGTTATCCCTTTAATTTTGTAAACCGCTTCCTCCACTATTCCTTTACAGTGCCTAGTGCTACTTACTGTGTGATCATTGGACTTGACCGACATATTTAAAGACTTGGAACAGGTTTATTGTAGACTGCAGAGGAAACAAAAGGCTTGAGTCCTCTCTTTATAACTCTCTCAGCCTTTTTCATCTGCTTACCCTAGATTCCATACTGCCCTTACCCATTGTCCTTCTCTCCCTTCCCTGGCTCTTTGCCTCCATTCCGTGCAGCATACAGTAAGGCTGTCAGCTTCCAAGCAGTCAAATAAGTGGTACCTCTCCAGCCATTTTTCTTTTCAAGGGCATATACTAAAATGCTAAGCAAATTTGCCTTGCTTCACTCATCAGGCAGCCTTCTGGGTCAGGTTTTGTATCTTCTGCCTTGATGTCCCTTTCTCTTCCACAGCATTGAGGTCTAATGAATTTTTCTAATTTTTTTGTTGATGAATCGTTTCATTATTAAATATATATGCATGTATCCAACCAGCTCATATTTCATGTGAGTTTTCTGATTTTATCCCAAACCTATGTAGATACTCTCCTTCTAAGAAATTGTATCAGAGGTATTGGAAGAAGCCACCTTGAGATACACTCATTTTTTAAGTTTTTATTTAAACTGCAGTTAACATACAGTTTAGTTTCAGGTGTACAGTATAGCTATTCAACACTTATACATCACCTGGTGCTCATAAGTGCAGATACATCCATTTGCACTCCTGTAATAGTAGTAATAGTAACACTACACCATAGGAAGTTGGGAGAACCTTTGGGTAGTGCTTTGATTATGCTTTTTTAAAAAATCCTACATTATTCCAAAAAGGATTTGAGGCTGTTGACTTGGTTTAGCCTGCTCCCCTCATGCCTGGGACAAAACTATAATTTTGTAGTTTCTGTACAGAAACTTCCAAGCCCCAGGGATTCTGTCATCGGTAACTGGAGGGGTACCTGGCTCGCTCAGTCAGTAGAGCATGGATTTGGTGTTGGGATTGTGAGTTTGATCTCCATGTTGGGTGTAGAGATTACTAAAAAAATTAAACTTGGGGCGCCTGGGTGGCTCAGTGGGTTAAAGCCTCTGCCTTCGGCTCAGGTCATGATCCCAGGATCCTGGGATCGAGCCCGGCATTGGGCTCTCTGCTCAGCAGGGAGCCTGCTTCCCTTCCTCTCTCTCTGCCTGCCTCTCTGCCTACTTGTGATCTCTGTCTGTCAAATAAATAAAAAAATTAAAAAAAAATTAAACTTAAATGCAAAGCACTCATAACCTTCTGTACTTCGGTATTTCACCAATGTAAGGAAAGCATGAGAAAACTTCTTGGGCAAATTCATGACCTGTACTGATAATTGCTGATACTCAGAGTGAAATGGTCATGAAAAATTATAGGAAGTAGAGTCCCACCTCCATGTGAAGAATGGTAGTTATGAAGTAAAAAGGGCATTGTTTGACTTTTAAAGGCCAGCACCAGGGTCACCTTTCTGGCTCAGTTGATGGAGGAAGCGACTCTTGATCTTGGGGTCCTAAGTTCAAGCCCCACTCTGGTAGTAGAGCCTTCTTGAAAAGCAGGGGTGGGCAGGACCACTGGAAATCTTTCTTAAACAGTCTAAATCCTACTACTTATAAATCATTGCAGATAGTAGAAATTAGTAGAGCAGGCCACAGTCTTTCCCTTTTCCATAAATGCTTGCAACTTGTTCCTTTGATAGGTTTATTTTGTACCAAATAAGCAAAAAACCTACTGGTTTTCATTTCATAAATGTAATTAATAGACAAACACCAAAGTCACAGCTGGTAAATTGTTTTGGTAAATTCTAATACTGACCTCAGATTGATAATGATGATAGCAGTAGCCAAGGGGAAATTTGGCCAATGGATTTTGCTCAGTACATAGGGAAATGTATTTGGCCAAGTCTTAACTATTCGTGTGATAAAGTATTGATTCCTATGATTCCTTACCGTCTCTGAGTTCCTGTTATGTGTGACTATGCAAATATGTTATTCCTTGAGAAATACCTTTTTGTTTTTTTAAGATTTTATTATTTATTTGACACAGAGATCACAAGTAGGCAGTGAGAGAGGGGGAAGCAGGCTCCCTGCTGAGCAGAGAGCCCCATGCTGGGTTTTGATCCCAGGACCCTGAGATCATGATCAATGGCAGAGGCTTAACCCACTGAGCCTCCTAGGCGCCGGGAGAAATACCTTTAATGATCTGAAAGGACTCCCTTCACTCACAAGTTCAAAAAGCAAAGCCTTCCTGTAGCAAGTTGTAATCGCAGTAGAAGTTTATACTAGGAAATATAGGGAAGTGTCATTGAGCACAAGAGAATTTCATTTACAATAATTTTTTTAAAATATTTATTTGACAGACAAAGATCACAAGTAGACAGAGAGGTAGGCAGAGAGAGGGTAGGGGAAACGGGATCCCCGATGAGCAGGGAGCCTGACCTAGGGCTCGATACCAGCACTCTGAGATCATGACCTGAGCCGAAGGCAGAGGCCTTAACCCACTGAGCCACTCAGGGGCCCCTCTACAATAATTTTTATTTTTAAGATTTTATTTATGTATTTGACAGCACAAGCAGGGGAGCGGTAGACACAGGGAGAGGGAGAAGCAGGCTCCTCTGGGGACAGGGAGCCTGACATGGGGTTGGATTCCAGGGATCCCAGGACCCTGGGATCATGACCTGAGTGGAAGGCAGACCTTAGCCGACAGAGCCACCCAGGCGTCCCCTACCTACAATAAAATTATTTCCTTTCTAGTGTAACTGCTATTACCAGGAGATTATTCTCTTGCAGCCTGTTTCTAAGGCTGTCCCCTGATGACCCTCTTCACTTATAATCTCTCATCAAAGTCTTCCATCATGTGCTGTATCAGTACTCACACATTTGAGCCTGTTGGTTAATTTGGGGTCTTTAAAAAATAGTCTTCCCCAAATCCTGTTCATTTATGTGAGACTCTCAGGCCCCTGTACTGTCAGACCCAACACTGGAAAACTTACAACTGAAGCATTAGGATTAGAAGCATCTAGAATAGATATATAACCTACGTTGGTCTTATGCTGATATTCTGAGTGGTGAGGTGTCTATAAAGGAATATCCTAGGACCGTGAAAACCCACTCTCATTCCAAAAAAATGGATTTTTCTTGCTGCTTTGATTTATAGGATCTCTTCACTCATATGGGGAGGGTGGTTGTTGCCTGTAACCACATTAAGCCCTATTCCTGACCATCGTGATTGGGGACATTCTGATTACATAACATATGTTGGGGCTGGATCTAAGTAGTTCGACAGAACTCGGAAAACGGCTTCAAACTCCTTAAATACTCCTTCCTCTTTCCCGTCCCCAAGGCACCGGCCGGATCCAAGATGGCGTCCCTAAACAGGTAACTAAAGTTTTCGTTTAGAGCGCCCCCACCGGCGGGGGTTAAAAAAAAAAAAAAAAGATGTGGAGAGGCCTAAACGCCTGTGAACTGAGCAGTGGAAGGCAAGCTGCCGCCAGATTTTATTTTCAATCAGGCATATCTGTGGTTGCCTACGTACCCTTCTCAGCCTTTTAGGACCTCCCACTCTCTAGAGACTTCCTGGATGGCCCTCACACTACCTTGCTGGAAGAGGCCGGGCGTTAGCCCTGCCATTGGTGGGTTGCGGGGTAGGTGGGCGGAGCCGAGAGAGAATGGACTACCAGCAAGCTAGATTGAGGCGAGGGCTGGCCATGCTCCGCCGGAAGGCGCCTTGTTCTCCGAGAGGGTGAGTTGAAACGCTGGCTGGAAAGGAAGCACCAGGACTTGTTCAGGTAGGCTTCCCCTTCACGCCTGCTCATCACTGTCGGTCCAAGAGTCTTTGCAAAACTAAAGCTCTTAGAACTGGTTTCAGTAATTCATCCTCCTCCTCGTTCCCCCGCTCCTTACCCGTCCCTCAGTTGTGAGGGATCAGGTGCTGGGTGATGCTCTGGACTGAACCATTATCTTTTGTGAAAGGCCGGGGGAGAGGGCGGCTGCTGGGCCACGGGGCCTGAGTTGGGCCAAGTCGAGAAGGGGGCTGCCCCGCCGCTGTGGGGTTTTTAGGGCTTGTCATTGCATTACTGGGCGTGGTGTAGATTTGAGGCAGCTCCTTGTTCTCCTTGCCCCTTCAACGGAGAGAAAACTCCCCGGCTCCTTATGGTTACTCCATACTTTGGTCTCAGAAGTGGGAGGTTAGGGTTTTTTTCTTTTTTCCTTGTTTTCTTTTCTTCGTATTTTAATAATAAAGGTGGGTAGGAAATGTTGGGGTGAGCGTGTGCACATTGTTATACGTTATTAGGTGTAATTTTTGTGGGTCTTTGCGAGGGAGGATCGGGCTTTTGAAGAGTGTTTAGAGATGGTGGGACAAGAGGAGCTTCAGCTTTGCATTTCCATTGACAGGTCTGCAGAGCTTACTGGTCTTCCGTTGCATTATGTAAACTCTTCACTAGCTGGAGACCCCTCCCCCTGCCTTAGAGCGAATGCAATTTCTTTATTTACCTGTCTCTAGTGTCGCAGGAAATTTTCCAGCCACTGCAGCAGTGTGCAAGTGCAGCAGCTTCTGCCCTGAAGGGGCAGCCCTGAAGTGATTAAGGGGTTCAAAGAAGTGTATAGTGGAGGTGTATAGGCGAATAGGTGTTTAGCGGACCAATCTTTTTTCAGTGACTGAGCATATTGAGCTAGGAGTCGGAGACTTAAGGACTCGATGTCTTGTCCTAATGGAGTTGTCCCAGTTTCAAGCCATAGGAGCTGCGTTATCAGTGTCTACTGCATCCTACTCTCCCACCAGCATCCACAAATTATTTACTCATCGTGTTGTTCTGAGCCTGTCAGTTCAGTCAGGGATTCTCTGACTGGGTTATCCTGAGAGTCGGCTGAGGCCGGGGTGTGGGACAGTTCAGGTGCTAGACGGTGAGTTTGGGATTTGAATATGGCCCTCTGTTAGTTAATTAGATAGTGTCTTCTGCTTAGGAATTTCTTTTGTAGTGCTCACCAGACTTTAGAACAAATTGTGGTATTTTGGACTTAACCCACCTCTTAAAAGAGAGTTATAAAGAAAACATTTTCTATTTAAGAAGACCTGGGTTGCAAGAGTGGCATGCCAGTGGGTCTGCAAGGCATGATGAAGGACATTGGCCAAAGAGAGGGTAGGTGTGTGTGAAGAGACAGGACTGGCAAAAGGTCTAAAGCTACAGGAGCAAAGGAGTAATGGATTGGGATCAGGGAGTTGATGGAGCAGTGTATGGGTACTTGCACAGTTCACGCCTTCCCCGTGTTTGATATATCATGTACACCTCGCCTTTTCATTTATCAGTTCTCAAATTGACAAAATCCACTTATTTAGACATGGGTAGAAAATGATAGAAATAGATAGAAATCTATTGAACTGGTGTGAATCACCAGGAAAGACAAATCTTGTATTTTCTGGGACAGCCTTCTCTGCAGCACCACCAGGTGATGGAGTGGAAGAATCTTGGCATTGTGGTCACCACCACTGCAGAGTTTTAGTTATAAGAGGAAAAAAATATGACATTTATATGGAGGGTCTGATAGGTAAGATAGAGTTTCTCATAGGTAAGGTAGGATAGTAAGGGGGAGTCAGTCTTTAAAAGAAACCATTGTACCCATTTCCTTTGAAAAGGATGAGGTTTTTTTTTTTTTAAGCTAAACTACCACGTAAGATTAATTTGTGGATGCCAACAACTGTACTTGCTTACTGAAAGAGTGAGATTTGATATTGTCATCTGTGGAAGGACTGTAACATTTTTAGAGCATTGAGATGAATGTTAATGCTTTGAAGATACTGTTTGTCCACTGCCCTCCGAGAGTTGTCTTCTGAGCCTACATTGAGCCTTACGTCTGGGGGATAAACAAGAAAAGTATTTTCTGGCTCCTCATCCTTACCCCTAAAAGTTACTCCACTTCTGGAGTTGCATTTGGGCAAGTCCCTGATCTGCAGGTCTTTGCATGACCTACCTTGCACTACTGTGACCAACCTAGTTTTACTGTTTTACCATTAGCAGTCGATTCATTGATACAGTGTCATTTCATATTGTATTTGGTTTAACTTTTTATGTCTCTTCTTTGATTAATTTTTTGTTCTTTTTCTCACAAAGTTGGTGGTCTTCCTTTCAAACTTGTTACAATTTTGTTCACTTTGCTTTTTGTTTTGATTTGTTTTGTTTTGATATTGTGCCTTTTTTGCTTCTGTCTTGTTGAGGCCTTTTAAAGAGAAGCAAAGAGACCCTACTTTTCAAGATGGGTTCTTTTGGTATCTGGTACTCAAGTGACAGTGTATTTTTATATAACAAAGCTGTTGTACAACTGTTTACTATTGTCTAAAGGTTTATTTGATCATTTATTACATTCTAAGTTTTATCCTGGATAACCTTTCCCCACCTTAACCTTTGTTTTGTTTTGTGTGTACAGGTGTATCAAGTTGTAATTGTGCTCTTTTTTGTGTTTTCTCACTCTTTCATATTGCCTGTAAGATTTTCATTGTAAGGGCGCCAGGGTGGCTCAGTCATTAAGCATCTGTTCCTTCCGCTCAGGTCATGATCCCAGAGTCCTGGGATCGAGCCCCCCATCAGGCTCCCTGCTTGCCGGGAAGCCTGCTTCTCCCTCGCCCTCTACCCGACTCCCCCTGCTTCTGTTCCCTCTCTAGCTGTGTCTCTCTGTGTCAAATAAATAAATAAAATCTTTAAAAAAAAAAAGATTTTCATTATATTTCTGTTGCAAAGTAAGCCTTCCTCTTTATAGTTAACTGGATGTTTTCAATTGAAACTACAACGTGTGTTAGTCTCTGAGATTTCTCATGAAACTGTTCTGTAGGTAACATTTCTTTTGCCCTCTCTATTATTCATTACTTTCTATCGTTCACTATGCTCTTGGTTGTTTAATGTCACATGAAGGAAAATGGTCAACTTTAAAATATCTTTTTTTTTAGACTGATAATTCTATGCCTTTTATTTAGTGTTTTGTTTTTTTTTAAGATTTTATTTATTTATTTGACAGAGACACAGCCAGAGAGGGAACACAGGTGAGTGGGAGAGGGAGAAGCAGACTTCCCGCTGAGCAGGGAGCCAATGTGAGGCTCATCCCAGGACCCTGGGATCATGATCATGACCTAAGCCAAAGGCCCCTGTTCAGTTTTTGGTTTTTTTTTTAAGATTTTATTTATTTATTTGACAGACAGAGATCACAGGTAGTCAGAGAGGCAGGAAGGGAAGCAGGCTCCCCGCGGAGCAGAGAGCCCAATGCGGGGCTGATCCCAGGACCCTGGGATCATGACCTGAGCTGAATGAAGGCAGAGGCTCTAACCCACTGAGCCACCCAGGCGCCCCCTGTTCAGTTTTTTTTAAGACTAATTTGAAAACATCTTAATTCTTGTCTTCAGATTGCAGTAGGAGCTTTTAAAAATAAAGCAGTTGGGGCGCCTGGGTGGCTCAGTGGGTTAAAGCCTCTGCTTTCGGCTCAGGTCATGATCCCAGGGTCCTTGGATTGAGCCCCGCATCGGGCTCTCTGCTCCGCGGGGAGCCTGCTTCCTCCTCTCTCTCTCTGCCTGCCTCTCTGCCTAGTTGTGATTTCTCTCTGTCAAATAAATAAAATATTAAAAAAAAAATAAAGCAGTTAATTTCTACCTACCAATGTATGTTACGGTATAATAAAAAAAAAATCCAGCAGACATCAACAGAAAATAGACTGGCATTGATAATTGCTTTCCATTTGTCTTCAGCAGGAATGGGTATATTGAAATATATTCCAAGCAGTAGAGTGGCATAGGGAATCTAGGCAATGTTCTGACCTCTTCAAATGCAGACTATTCAAGTATAATCTCATTAGTTTGTTTGATAAGAGTTTCCAGAACAGACTCACTCATAATCTAAGTACCAAAAAAAAACCCCACAAAAATTTTAAAAATTACTTATTGTTATGCATAATTATTAGGAAAAGATTGGTTTTATCATTGAAGAATGAAACATTCCTGGGGCTCCTGGGTGGATCAGTTGGTTAAGCATCTGACTCTTGGTTTCTGCTCAGGTCATGATTATGGGTCAGGGGATTAAGCCCCAAGTCAGGCTCCACTCTCAGAGGGAATTTGCTTGAGGTTTCTCTTCTTCTATACCTTCCCCCACATGCGCGCTCTCTCTCTGAAATAAATAAATAAGTCTTCAAAAAAAAAAAAATGAAACATCCCTGACTTATCCCCTCTGTACATTTCCGGAGAAATTTATTGTGTATGGTTTCATTTCATTTGATATTTTCAGTGTTCATTTCATTTTAAAAAGGTAATTAAACGACGTACTACTGAAATTACTGGGTAATAATGGGACTGTGCTTTTTTTCTCTCCTGTATGTCAGCTACTTATATGTAATAGTTACAATCTTTTTGGTAATGTCCCAATATTCTAGTAATTTGTAATTCTGTAATAACACCTTTTTGTTTTGAGAGTCTGTAATTCTCCTAAACCTATGTCAGTATCTTTCTGAGAAAGGTTATATATTAACTGAATTCTTAATTTCATTGGGGAGGAAGGACATTCAGGAGCTGTAGTCTTTTTTTTTATATATATATATTTTATTTATTCGACAGAGAGAAATCACAAGTAGGCAGAGAGGCAGGCAGAGAGAGAGGAGGAAGCAGGCTCCCCGCGGAGCAGAGAGCCCGATGTGGGGCTCGATCCCAGGACCCTGGGATCATGACCTGAGCTGAAAGCAGAGGCTTTAACCCACTGAGCCACCCAGGTGCCCCCAGGAGCTGTAGTCTTAACGGGTTTCTCAAATTCTCTCTTATGGTCATTTGGAATATCCTGCTTTCATTTTTTTCTTCTACTACCTACTTTGGGAATGCACTATGTCTTTGGGGATTATTCCTTTGGGACATACTCAGAAGTACATTGTCCCATTAGTAACATGGGAATTTCATTTTGGTTGGTTCTAGAAGAAACCAATGATTTCAGTAATTGAGCTGCCTATTTAGAGCCGAGATCATAACAATTTATTAATAGAAGATAATCTACATTTTCTGTTATGGGTATCAGATATATAGCAGTAAAACATCAACCTAAGTAAACTGAATGGGAAGATTTTTCTGGATTTTTGAACAGGGACTACCAAGTTCCATGAGCATGAACCTTTTACTCAGTGTTTTCTTCTTCATTGCTTTCATGCAGTGTTTAGTTATTCTTATTCCCCTTGTCTGGGGAGTGGAGCACGTTAGTCATTTCTTTGTTTATTTACACATCAATTCTCCTATAAAATGTAGTGCTTTTGCCTGTTTTTCAGGTATACTTCCTGTTGGGGGGGGCACCTTCTTCATGAGGCCTTAAATATGTATTGGTAATGGTGGCTTCCATTCACAGCTGTCCTGAAAGTCATGGGAGTCAAGAGTCAAGGCAGTTGTCTCTGGGCATGTGAACTATCAAGGGGCAGCCTAGTCAGTTGGAGACCTATATGTTCCACAGCAGGCATTGTGAAATAAGTGGAGTACTGTAAGAAAGACACTGGCTTCATTCCTACAAACACAAAAAATTATTAATTGAATTACCTGGATGTTGCCCTAGACACTAGGGCTAGTTGAAGTCTTTTCCATGGTTTTAAGGTTAAAGGACTGTACTGCTTTTTCTTTTTCTTTTTCTTTTCATCCTGCCCAGCAGTCCTGCTATTCTAATTGTGAAACTTTTACATCTATTTCAGTATCCCACCATTGTGCTTAACAGACAAGCACAGCCAAGTCTCTAAGGAGTGATTCTGCTTTGAGAGAGACTTTTAATGGTACACTTTGAAATTATTGGATAGGGAATAATAAACTGCTTTTCATTTGCCTACTATGTGCCAAGCATTGTACATTATTTTTTAATCTTCAGAGTAACCCTGAAATGTGTGTGATTGTGTGATGTTAGCTTCATTTTACAAAAGAGAAAAAATAAGACTTAGTGAGGTTAGGTAACTTAGCCAGAAGTAGGACTCTGGTCTGTCCAACTTCAAAACCCCATTCATGATCAAGCCTACCCCCACCGAAAAGTTTAATGCTGACCCCTATGGGAGAACTGTCTTAGACGACAAGAGGCAAGTAGGCATTTGGTAGCCCGTTATAGCTGTACCTTTCACAGTTGAAGAACCTTGAGAATGTAAGATTTATTTTTGTCTTTGTATCTCTGTTAAAAGGAAAAAAAGAATAATAGTTTGTTTCCTTTAACTTAGTTGAAGATAAGATTTTGTGAAATACTTTAAGTTCTGCAGAGGAAATTCACTTGGTCAGTCTTGCAAATAACTATTTTTTAGCCAATGCAAGTCAGACTAATCCACTAAATTTAAATTTTCATTAGTCTTATGTCACTGGGGTCATTTTTTGTGCCTGGAGGTACAAGTGTGATAATAACATTGCTTTAAAATGTTTCTCCTCCCTTCACCACATACACTTTTTTAACATAAATGTTGCAATGAAACAATACCTCGTATATAATTAAGTAAATATTTGTATTTTTCTGTTAGGCTGAACAAATGTACATATACTTAGCCCAGTTAAAATGGGGCATGCAAGAGTGCTGTGTGTGTGTGGTGGGGGACCAGAAGGAGGACCAGGACTTTGTTACCTGAATTTGTATATATATTGTTACTTACACCGGCTTGCCCACAAGTGGCATCATACAAGGTGGATATATTGATCAAGTTAATGTTCCTCTGTTGGAACCCAGAATATTATTTTCACCTTGGTAACCATGTGCTGGTGAAGAAGAACTTTTCCAGTTAATTTGGCCCAAGGGCAGTGATCCTTAAAGATGAAGCTCTTACTTTCTATCTTCAGACTTAGGCCAAAACTCCAGAGTTTTATTGGAAAAAAATCCACAATGAGACTGACTTGAAAATGAATCCATACCCTATTTTTGGGTCATATGGGTGTAGTGTCATCTGTTTGTCTCTTGCCACAGCTTTAAATTGGCCACCACTGAGGCTTTATAGTCCTGAGCCTAAAGGAAATCACTAAAATTTCATTACTTTTAACAGTAATTATCACACTATGGAAAATAGTCTTATGTATATTGCATGTAGCCCAGGTTCTAAAAAGATTTTATAATGCCTCTCCTGAATGTTTCTGGTAGAAAACATGCCTCTGCCTGTTTACTATCTCTACAGTCTGAGAGAAGCCCTTGCTGTTGCTCAGAAATCTCCCCATTACCTCTCCACAGCCCCACTCCCACACACCTTTGGCTGGATGTTGAAAATACACTCTTTCAAGAAAAGTACATTAAATGCCCACCTAATAAGCAAAGGGAATATTGTAATCAACAAATCACACACAGTTCTTGCCTTTGTAGAACTTACATTCTAATGGGAGGGATCAAATCATTAATTATATAATCAGTTATTCAATCTCTGCTATAAAAAGTTGTGGATATTCAGGGGAATTTATAATAGGGGATATAACCTAAAGCATAATATAATAAGGTATTTAAGAATGTGACTTCTGAAGCCGCATAGCCTAAATTTGAATCTGGACCCAGTTTTCACTAGCTGTGGGATATTGGGCAAATTACTTAATCTCTTGGTGCCTCAGTTTCCTTATCTGTTAAAAAAAGTTGCTTCAGGCTTAATTAAATATGTTAATGCATTTTCATTGTTTAGAAGAGTGCTGGGCATGTAATGTATGTGTACTCAACAAATTTGGCTGTTTTTTGTTGGAACAACAGGGAAAGCTTTTCTTTGAAATGATGTTGTTAAAGTGAGCTTTGAAGGGTACATAAGAGGTAAATAGGCAGAATGGAGGGGAACCAGTTAGAAGGCACTTGGAATACTTCAGGGAAGGGAGGATGGTAAATTGATCCAGAATAGTGGTAGAGACAGAGTGGATGCATTTGAGAGATATTTAAGAGGAAAAGGTAGGATTTTAAAATAATGGATAGGGGGAAAAATTAAATTAAATTAAAAAATGGATATGGATCATGAGGAAGAGGTTTTCTGGTCTCGGCAGCTGTGACCGAATGAATGGGAGATGCTAGAGAATGATTACCCTTGTGTATGTGCATGTGTGGTGGTGGGAATGAAGGAGACTGTAGGGAGGGAATGCCTGGGTGGCTCAGTGGTTAAGCATCAGACTCTTGATTTCACTTCAGGTCACGATCGAGCCCTTGCGCTCAGTGCTGAATTCACTTGAGATTCTCTTGTCTACTCCCTCTATTCCTTCCCCAACTCACACGATCATGCTTTCTCTCTTTCTCTCTCAAATAAATAAATCTTTTTTAAAAAAAAGACAAGTCTGTTATAGGAAGAGTTGGACAGGTGGGTCTGCTGAGGAGACTGGAGACACTATCAAGAAAAGCCATCGAGTAAGCAAGTAGACCTCTTTCCAAGAGATATAAGTGTATAGATAATTTGTTGACGGAAATACTAATAGTTGAGGCCATGTATGTAAATTAGACATTCTTGAAAAAAGATGTAGAGTGAGAGTTAAAGAGGGCCTAGGACCAAACCTTTGTGAACTTCCAACAATGACAGACTGGTAGAAGAGAAGAGTAGCAAAGCAGAAGCGGCCAGAGAGGCCCAAGGAAAACCAGAAAAGTCATCCCGATATCCTGGAAGCAATGCAAAAAAAGTGTTTGAGAGTGGGAGAGGTGTTTCTAAGATCTTTGTGTCCCTTCTTTGGATCCCTGGGAGGATTCATTTAAGTTTGTTAACACTCAAGGTTGGATATTCATGACTTTAGAACATACATCTATAGCCGGTTTAGTCTGACTGAAGACAGTTAGTTGAACATAATCTTCAGACTTTAGAATCTAAAGTGTAGTTATTCCTGTTTGCCTTAGATTAGATTTGAAATAGAGGAAGAAAGCTTGAATGCACATTCATTCAAGTACATTGATATTAGCCTCCTGAAATTAACAAATTATTTTGGTGATTCCCTCAAAGCCTGACTAGCATCTCTTAGGTAGGTAGAGACACTGGCAAAACCAAATTTTTTCCCCAGTGATTTACCCAGCAACGTTTGTTGAGTATCTCCTAGGACATAGTGTTTATATACCAAATATTGTGTTTGGTGTTTTATTAATCTTCATTAATGGCCCTGTAACTTGATTCTTCTTTGTACAGAAGAATGAACTAGACTCAAAAAGGTTAATTTACTTGGTGGGATGGAAATTTGAACCCAGATCCCTCTGATTTCAAAGCTCATTATACCTTCATGTACAAGTATAACTACAATATAAAATAGAAGATGCTTATTCTAAAAGAGTGCTTAACAAAATGCCATGAAAGCTCAAAAGGAACTGATTACTTTGGGCTTGACAATGAAAAGTAAGGATTAGAAGGCTTTCAAGTGGACATTTTAAATTATCTTGTCAGACATTTTTGCTTTTGTTTGATAGAATTCATCACTCTTTCCCCCCCGCAATTCTCTACTCTGTTTGCTTCTGTGACATTGCACTGTTTGCCTCTCTAGTTTTCTTTTTCTGTCTACTTTGTCATAGCTTATTCTGATTCTTTTTTATTTAACTTTTTTTTTTTAAAGATTTTATTTATTTATTTGACAGACAGAGATTACAAGTCGGCAGAGAGGCAGGCAGAGAGAGAGAGAGGGAAGTAGGCTCTCTGCTGAGCAGAGAGCCCTATGTGGGGCTCGATCCCAGGACCCTGAGACCATGACCTGAGCTGAAGGAAGAGGCTTAAGCCACTGAGCCACGTAGGTGCCCATAACTTTTTAAAGTTTTTTTTTTAATAAAGATTTTATTCATTTATTTGACAGAGATCACAAGTAGGCAGAGAGGCAGGCAGAGAGAGAGAGAGAGAGAGAGGAAGGGAAGCAGGCTCCCTGCCGAGTAGAGAGTCCAATGCTTGGCTCCATCCCAGGATCCTGGGACCATGACCCGAGCCGAAGGCAGAGGCTTTAACCCACTGAGCCACCCAGGTGCCCTTTTTTAAAGTTTTATTTAAATTCCAGTTAGTTAGCATACGTGTAGTATTAATTTCAGGTATACAATATAGTGATTCAACAGTTCCATATAACACCTGGTGCTCATCACTGCAAGTGTACTCCTCAATCCCCATCACCTATTTTTACCCCTTCTCCCCCATTAAGTAGGTCCCATGCTGAACTTGGAGCTTGAATTCACAACCCTGACATCAAGAGTTGCATGCTCTGTTGACTGAGCCAGCCCAGTGTCCTGCTTACTCTGATTCTTAAATCTTTTGTTTTGTTAAGTAATCTCTACCCCCAACTTGGGGCTTCAACTCACAACCCCAAGATCAAGAGTTGCTTCCTCTGGGATACCTGTGGCTCACTCAGTTAAGCGTCTGACCTTTGATTTCCACTTAGGTCACGATCTCAGGGTCATGAGATTGAGCTCTGTTTAAGGTTCTACACTGCACAAGGAGCCTGCTTAAGATTCTTTCTCTCCCTCCCCCCCCACCCCAAAAAGAGCCTATGCTCTTTTTGCTCTTTTTGGCTGGACTGAACCAGCCAGGTGTCCCTGATTCTTAAATCCTGATGTTTTCCTGGGTTCCTCCTTGACTTTCTCACTCTACCTCAAAAAATCTCAACACGGGTTTCCAGCTAAGTGTTTTGTTTAGGCTGCAGAGTGTTAAAAAAAAATTTTTTTTAATTAGTTGTCTACATTTAAAACTTAGATTTACATAAAACTCTATTTCTGGCGTTTGAAAAATCTGAAGTTCTCGCTCAACCTTGGATGTGCATTTCCATATGGCAACACTTAACTAGAGCTGACTAGCAGCTACTCTCTTTGGAATGGTCATGGATACTTTAGTCTTTCACAGAACCCAACATTCTGTCTTGTCTCCCCAACAGTATTGGTGCAGTTTTTTGTATACTTGCTCTATTCTACATACTCCCTGGGTAAGCTCCACTGTTAAAACTACTGTTTAGATACTGAGAATTCTAAATTATCATCAAGATAACTTCTAGATTTATACATCCATTCTCCTATCAAATATCACTACTTAGCCTGCTCTAGGCAACTCAGACTCAACATGACTGGACACAACATGGCTGAACTCAAATTTCTCTCTAAACTCTAGGTTCTGTGCATTTTTTAAAAAAAGATATTTATTTATTTAACAGAGAGAGAGACACAGCGAGAAAAGGAACATAAACAGGGGGAGTGAGAGAGGGAGAAGTAAGCCTCCCGCTGAGCAAGGAGCCCGATGTGGGACTCGATCCCAGGACTTTGGGATCATGACCTGAGCCGAAGGCAGACGCTCAATGACTGAGACCCAGGCGCCCGGTTCTGTGCATTTTTATCCCTGAAGTGTTACTTGGCTCTGTCCCTTCCTTATCATTACCTTTTGACTCACATTGCTGTGATTCAGGCACTATTCACCTTATTAGGGTTCTTGGTTACAAACAACAGAAATCATCTTTTGGCTAACTTAAGCAGAAAAATGATTTATTGGAAAAATATTCTGTGGCTCACAAAATCGATACGAATGCTTGACTGCTTGGTTTAGAAAATGATCTGAAACTAAAGGGAGGTTAGAATCAGAGAACATGTCCAAGGTCATACCACTGAATAGTGTTTTTAGGGTGCTGTAGTAGAACTCAAGGGTCTGTCACTGCTGAGTGTTGTTTAACTGGTTGGTTCTGGGTTTTTATATTACCTCTGCAATGTCAAATTTCTCTGAAGGACTGTGCACTTAAGCTAGTCTAGGTCATGTGTGTACTTTGTCTTTGCTAGGAAGAGGAAGTGGGACCCCTCCCTGCAGTCCCCATTCTGATTTCCCATCTCCTCTAACAGCCTATAGTAGGAGGTAAGGTCTAGTCTTCCATTGAGACTTCTACCCTGAGCTATTCTCCCAGTGTAGGAAAGGGGCTTTTGTTGCTGAGCAGGGGGAAAAAAATCAATTTTCTACCATACAGCTCTTTTCTGGACTACCACAGCAGCCTCCTAACTGCTTGTGTCCTCTGACCCTTAATTTCCCAAATGTATTCTCTATTCAGTAGCCAGAGTTTGCTAACCAAAACACAGTTCTGATCATGTCATTCTGTGTTTCAGTGGCTCCTCATCCACCTATCAGAAAATAGTTTAGCATGGTTCCTTGGTTCCTTGAAGGGCCTGGCCTTAACTTATCCTTTCAATCTCATCCAGTTTCTTTTTGTGATTTATACTTTGGCGAGACTGAACTACAGAGTTCCTTAGAGTTTCCTCTACATGTCTCATGCTATCTGCTGTTGCTGTGCTTTGTTTTATTTTGCGCTTATTATCCCTACTGCCTGAATACTCCTTTCTTGTAGCCCACTTTACCTTCCTTAGTTAACTCCTCCTCTTCTTTTAAGGAATGACATTCTTCTTCTTCTTCTTTTTTTTTTTAAAAGATTTTCTTTGTCTATTTGACAGAGCACACAAGCGGTGGGACCTGCAGGCAGAGGGAGAGGGAGAGAGAGAAGCAAACTCCCCGTGGAGCAGGGAGCCTGATGCAGGGTTTGATGCCAGGACCCTGGGATCATGACCTGAGCCGAAGGCAGTTGCTTAACCAACTGAGCCACCCAGGCACTCAAGAAATGACTTTCTTGATAACTTTTTCCTTCTAAGTTAATCCCTTTCATCTGTATTCCTGTAATAGCCCCCTGAATATTTCATTGCACTTATCATCTTGTATTATGATTGTTTATATTTGTCATTATTGTCATAATCCCTCTTTTCCAACCCCTACCCACATATATACCCAAATATACTCCTACCCGTTGTGAGTTCTTTGAGGGTAGAGATTATGTCTTATTCACCTTTGGTTCTCTAATATTTCCACATTAGTGTATTATAATCTCAATAAATGTAGACACAATGAAAAAGCATTTGATACAGATCTTAGGAGATAAGACTTTCTTGAGGCAAAAAAATGAAATAAGGATGGAGTATACTTTGAAGACAGTAGCATTAGCTAGGCTATAAGAAAAATATAGGACAATAGGAAGTTGGGTTTTTTTGTGTTTTGGCTAGTGTTTTGGCTATCCTTACTATCCTAGTAAGGATAGTGGGAAATAAGACTGGAAAGGCAAGATGTAGTCTTCATTTATATCTTAAGTAACAGGGAACCTTTGAAAGTTTTTTTTTTTTTTAAAGATTTTATTTATTTATTTGACAGAGAGAGATCACAAGTAGATAGAGAGGCAGGTAGAGAGAGAGAGAGAGGGAAGCAGGCTCCCTGCTGAGCAGAGAGCCCGATGCGGGACTCGATCCCAGGACCCCAAGATCATGACCTGAGCCGAAGGCAGCGGCTTAACCCACTGAGCCACCCAGGCGCCCCCCTTTGAAAGTTTTTAAGGAGACTAATTTGAATTTAACTGTGTTTTAGGAAATTAATCTGGTAGCAGAATGGATTCGTAGGGGAAGGGATCAGTTATGAGGTTTCTTTTTTTAACATAAATAACTGCATAAAGAGGTGGCAGCAGAAATAAGAGAGTTAGATATATTTATCCTTACTTTCCTCTTAGTTTCATAGTTGAATCACGCATCTCTCTAACCCTCAGTTTTCTCACTGTACAAGAGGTTGACTTGATATGATTACCAAAGTCCTTGCCAGCTCCAAAATCTGTTTGTGACTTATTTTGAGAGAGTCCGTGGGACTTGGCAAATGATTGGATGGTGGATACAGGTGGAGGTTTCATAGATGCCTTTGAGGTTTTGAGTCTGAGTGAATGGTATTGCTGTTTCAAGGAGTGGTATTGGTCTTCCTAATAATAGTGGTAATGCTAAGATCTGTAAAAATAGGAGAGTAAGGTCAAGTTGACCTTCCTCAGTTGTGTCCTAGAGTACAGAAAACAGGATTTCAATGTTGAGGCTGGTTACATTTCAGAGGAAACTAGTTGGGTCAGGAGGTAAGCACCTGATTTTAGCAGTTGTTTACTTTGAGGGATTTAAGCTTGGGTACCATCATTCTGGGGTTGACTAGTTTCTTTGGGAATTAGAGTGGTCTCAAGTGGCATTGCAAAGTAAATACTGGCCAGTATGTCAGAAAGCTGAGTTTCAAGAGAAGTGATGTGAGGGTGAGAGATCAGGTTTAGGGATGAGGACCGAATGTGTGTTTTGGAGGTGAGGGGTCTGGGAATTGCTAGAGGGCACCTGGAATTACTTTCTGGAAAGTGATACAGCTGCCCAAAGGTTGGAGTATTAGAGATACAAACCAGCATTATGGTTGTGGCAGAAACCATGTAACAGCATCTGGGCTGACTCACTCCCATTTTGGAAGATTTGCCCCCTTTTAAAGGGGAGTGGGATCTGGTATAGTTAACACAGAAGGGATAGACAGGGCTGCCAGAAGATAGGGGATTCATTGGGAGACAGAGTTGGTATAGTGTGGAACCTTCCCTCCCGCGTTTACGCTCTTCAGTGTGCAGAATACAGTGTAGGTGGTAGGGAATTTAATCCCCAGAACTAGTTTCCCGCAGCAGGAGACTGAGCCTCTAGCCAGGCCCCTTTTTTTTTCAAGCAAGCTGCAGGCTTCGCCTCGGCCCTAGAAACCGGATAGGCCTCTCCGTGCGCTCTCAACCTAACCCGTGGTGGCGGGGGAGGGGGAAGCTTTTTCTGGTCCCGCCCTTTGCGCTGTTTTGCGTTCTTGCGCTTGTGGTGAGTGGCAGTAGGGTTTAGCCATTGAAGACGCGGGGCGGGCGGGAGCATCAAGTTAGGTTGCGCAGGAGGTGGGGGGAACTGGTGCTGGAGAGACAGCGAGAGGGGCGAACCGGCCCCCCACGGCCGCTGCAGGTAAAGGCACCTCTCTTAGCCCGCTGTGTTGAGGCACGGCTCCTTTTCTCCTTCAGGTTTTTGTCGGGCCTTCCAGCCTGTAGCTTCCGCCCTAACATTGCTCCCACCCGGGCATCCACACCCCCCCTTACCCCCCGCATCTTCCCATCTTGGCCATCCCCACCCAGGAGGGCACCCCGCTAGCTCCCTCGGTCAAGTGCATGTACCTCATTTCTATTTTGGGGGCGCCAGTTGCCTGAAATCTCCCCCCTCTGCTGTATGGGCCTTACTGGCAACAACCCGGCAGTATGAGCAGGTAATGTACCCGGGTCCCCGCCACCCCCACCCCCTGTAGCGTTTCCCTCTCAGCCAACCCCTCACTTCCTTACCTTTCCCCTTCTCTTCTTTCGTATGAGTATATAATTTCTGTAGTTTCCCGTTTGTTCCCTGAATATACGTACATGGTTTTAGCTTTCATAGTTGCTTTTTACTTTTTCTGTTATTCAGAAAGGCTCACTTTACCAGCCATGTTTGCCCCCAAATGTCCATACCCCTGATTGAGGTGTGAGTGCTTTTTCCTTCAATAATTGGGAAAACAAAAACAGTAGCCACACATTGGGGAGTGAGAATGGTGAAGATAGAGAAAATGGCCTAGGATCTTGATCTTCTTGAGGAAATCTGAGTGGCTCCAAGTTAATAGCTCCATTTCTTAAGCTCTGTGTTCTTCCATCCTGATCCCTTGCAGACCCTAAATTGTGATTACATTCACCTTGGATGTTTATTTCTCATTTCTTTATAAGATTTGAGGCTCTTTGGGTCTTACAAATGTCTCCGTGGTGCAGTTTTAAATTCTTCTTTTTAAAAATTGTTAGTCATTTTCATTTTAGGCCTTCTGATTATTTTATTTTCAAGGGATTTCTCATTTAGATTAAGCTGCTTTTCTGGCCATCTTGTGTTTCAATAGCATGTGTTTATGTCTGTCTTCAGCTGAGCCTCTTGAAAGGATACAGTTTCCAATAACAAGATTCATACTTTGAAGTAAAATAGTTTGTTGTTTTCTGAATCCTTGAGCAATTAGAGGTTAAGTGGGCATGGGTGGTATTTTCTGGAAGTGCGTATTACAAAAAAAAAAGTATTTGTCAATATGGCCTTCGTTCATTACCTTCTAAGAGGATGAGCAGTACAGAGGAGTCTGGAAAATGGATGTCTGTAGTTCAGTTTATATAATTTCATTTATTGGGCAGCTGGACTAATCTCTGTTGCAGTGTTTCTTATCCATCATAAACAATAAACTATGATAAACTCGCTTTTGAGAGACCGTAAGAAATCTTATCCTACCATAGAGAGATCTTGATAACCCTTCAAAACCAGGCATGCTTCTCCACCTCTTGCCCCCAGTTGTGTTTTATAGATCCTCACTGGCCAGGAAGATTTTGTTTAGTTTTGTTGACTATAAATACCCGAAACAGTGAGATGTGTTCTACCTTTTCCATTTGATAAATATAAAATTATGACATTAAGTATGCACTTTCAAACCACATATTTTTCATCCCCTTGTTGAGAATCACTACTTTGTTCAAAGGTAAGGGGAGATTGCAATGGAAAGTATAGAGTAGAATAAAAACAAAGTCCTTTATGATCAAGACAGACATATTGTTATTGAAATGGGCAAGGGAAAGGAGACTGATAAAATAAAAATAGGAGAGTTGGGATTTTACAGATTCCTTTAAAAAAAAAGGAAATATATCAAAGGTGGTAAATCTGCAGAAGAACATCAGTTTATACTTACTTCATGGAGAAGGAGTAGTTCTCCCTTTAAAAGAAGGTGAGATGAAAGGCTGTTAACATAAATTGTTTAACATTAACTGGCTTGTTACATGGAGATTATAGATAGGTGGCCTTGGATTCTAACCTTAACCGGCTGGTATGTTTCACTTCTGCCCAGCTCCCCTAAGGTTTCTGTCATTAGTTTAAAATTATGGAAAGTGAATATGTGCAATTCTCAAACTCTGTCTTTCCTTTTGAGCATTTATGTGTATTTTCTTTTTGGGACAATGGTAGGCCATGACTGACTTTTCATTCTCAATATGAAAGAAGTCTGGTATGACTTCTTTAGGCAATGGTTTTACTTAGGGATATCTAAGTTCTTCATATATTTGGAAGCTTAACATCTATTTGTTTATTTTTTAAGATTTTCTTTATTTGAGAGAGCACAAGCCAAGGAGTTGGGGGGGGGGAGGAGAAGAGGGGAAGAGAAAGAAGCAGAGCATTCCCCCTGAGCAAGTAGCTGGATGTGGGCTTGATCCCAGGACCCCCAAGATCATGACCTGAGCAGAAGGCAAACACTTAACCAACTGAGCTCCTCAGGTGCCATTTAACATCTGTTTATTGTTACTACCAGCATTTGAACCATAGATAATTCATGGGATAGATGAGCTTGGTAGAATAGGCCAGATGTGGATATAGCCAGGATGACCCACAAAGTAGGAATGGAAGGAGAGTTGAGGAAAGTTAGAGGTATGATGGAAGAAGGTTTCATCTTTGAGAATCAAAGACAACTTAAACATGGGAGTTAGAAAAGAATCAGGAGACTAGGATTAAAAAATATGTACAAAATGAATTAGATCAGTAGAGATGAGTCGATATGAGGGGACTGAGAAGTGGTGAAACATCATGGTGTGGCATTAAATCACTGGAGATGTTTTTAAATTATGAGGCCCAGACTAAACCGGGGAAGTAGAAATTTGGCCCAAAAATTGGGAAGGGAGATAAATGATAAATGCATTGATTGACCTTTAAAAACTTTCTCTCTCTCTTATTTTTTTTTTTTAAGATTTTATTTATTTATTTGACAGAAAGACAGCAAGAGAGGGAACACTAACAGGGGGAATAGGAGAGGGAGAAGCAGGCTTCCTGCTGAGCAGAGAGCCTGACAAGGGTCTCAAACCCAGGACCCTGGGATCATGACCTGAGCGGAAGGCAGATGCTTAACGACCAAGCCACTCAGGTGCCCCTAAAAACTTACTCTTGAGTTGTATTGAGGATAGGGAAATATTTCAGAAACTGTTAGCCTTGTTTCTCCCATGAAAAAAGTGAGATTTCTCTCTGATATCAGGCTGCTGTGGAGGAAAGGAATAAATAGGAAGGAATAGTGGAAAGGAGAAAATCCTTCCTGCCTCATGGAAGAAGAGACAGGTTATAAACTATTGGTCAGCATAAACTTCTAGTTAGTGGAAACATTTATTGTAGTTTTTGTATGACACCTAATTAGATATGTTTAATGTAACCTCTGTGGCAGTGAACAGGAGATGAAAGATAATAAGTAGCCAAGTAGGGCATAGCTAGAAAAAAGCTGATGGTAGTGTTGAGGAAATTCATAAAATTATTGAGTAGATTTTTGTTGAATCAAGAAATACTTAAAACTTTTCTCATTGTCATTTGGAGCAACTTTGGGGCAAGTATTAGGAGAAGCTGGAATGAGCTGGTGTAATAGTTTGGCCAAAAGTAGGAAGGGATAAGGATTCTGGGGGAGATGTGAAGGATGTACTTACCAAAGCAAGGAAGATCTTGTTTAATATTGGTAGAGAGGCCATGTGTACTTCATAATTTTGTTGTGCCAACTACCGATCAGTCTGTTCTCTTTATTTTTTTTTAATTTTTTTTTAAAGATTTTATTTATTTATTTGACAGAGAGAGAGATCATAAGTAGGCAGAGAGGCAGGCAGAGAGAGAGGAGGAAGCAGGCTCCCCGCGGAGCAGAGAGCCCGACGCGGGGCTCGATCCCAGGACCCTGAGATCATGACCTGAGCCGAAGGCAGCGGCTTAATCCACTGAGCCACCCAGGCGCCCCAGTCTGTTCTCTTTAAATCTGAGTTTCTGGACTATTTACCCACATTTTATTGTTTTATAAGGGTACCTGGGATAAGTTGAGGAAGGGAAAAAGTAGTTTGTGGGTTTTATGGAAAAGTTTTCAGTAAAGTCTATATTCTGTCACTGACAAATGCCTTCTGGTATCTACTAAAAGTTAAGAGAAAAGGTCTTATCAAGCAAGGCTTTCCTGAATGGTCAAGTATAGACATCATATACAGAGAACTTTCATATTTTCATATAGTTTAGTTATATGGTGGTGTACTCCTAATTCCTTGTTTTAGTTTTTCCTTTTTCCAACATTTTCATGAACTTAAATCTTCAGATGTAGATTTCATAAACATGTTTTCAGTTATTTGTAGGACAGTTTTTCAAAATGGGAAATTACTGTCTCATCTTAAAATCAGGGATACCATTTAGTTTTGTGTTTTTTTTTTTAAGATTTTATTTATTTATTTGACAGACAGAGATCACAAGTAGGCAGAGAAGCAGGCAGAGAGAGAGGAGGAAGCAGGCTCCCTGCTGAGCAGAGAGCCCAATGCGGGGCTCGATCCCAGGACCCTGGGATCATGAACTGAGCGGAAGGCAGAGGCTTTAACCCACTAAGCCACCCAGGCGCCCCTACCATTTAGTTTTTAAAAGGTCTGAATGGTTCATTCCATATACTGCAGCCAAATATATTAATTCATTAAGTTTTTTTTTGTTTGTTTGTTTGTTTTTTTGGTATCTCCTGTGTGTGTGATATCCTCCTGGTTCTTTAAGGATCCACACATAACTAAGATATGGTTCCTACCATCCAGGAACTTTTTGTCTCTTGGGGAAAGAGCAGCTGGACCACCATGCAGGGTTGTGCAGAGTGTGTATTGCACATATTCATTATCATCATTGATAATATGTTTAGTATGGCAGTTTTCCAGCAGATGGCAGACAAGCATCTTAAGGAGCAGGCAGCTTTTTATAATTTGCACAAAGGAACCATTTGGGCCTTCAGAGAATATGGACACGAGACTGGTCATTTTAGTAAAATATTAAGTATAAGTCCTTTAAATAAGGTGCAGACAACACTGTGAGTATTTTAAGGAAGGCGAAAGGACCAAGTCATCACAAATTGCTTTGCTGTGAAAGGGGCAGTTTCAGGGCTCACCTTTTGGAATAAAAGGAAGACCTTTGAAAGGGTAGGAAAGATTTCAGCTGGGAGAGATGCTTGGGAGTGGGGGAGGGTACGTTCTAAGCAGAAACTACAGCATAATAGGCAAAGTCATGCAGATAGGAATCACATTAGGGGAACTGTATAATCTAGTTGGCCTGGAATGTCGGTTATATATAGGAAGTGATGAGAGAAAAAGTTGGGAATATAAGTGGAACTAAAATGTACAAGTCTTTTTTTTTTTTTTTTAAGATTTTATTTATTTACTTGACAGAGACAGTGAGAAAGGGAATACAAGCAAGGGGGTGAGAGGGAGAAGCAGGCTTCCTACTGAGCAGGGAGCCCAATGTGGGGCTCAATCCCAGGACCCCGGGATCATGCCCTGATCCCAAGGCAAATGTTTAACCGACTGAGCCACCCAGGCGCCCCTAAAATGTACAGTTCTTTGAATTTCTTGCAAAGTTTTTGATCTCAAATATGAGAAAGGGGGAAGGGAGTTAATAGAAATAGTATGTATAGATTGATATGTTAGCTAGAATAAAGTTTGGGAAACTTCCTGGGTAAAATTACACTGAAAATGTAGCAAGATTGGGCACTTGGCTGACTCAGTCTGTTAAGCAGTCTGCCTTCAGCTCAGGTTTTGATCCCAGGGTTCTGGAATGGCGTCCGCATCGGGCTCCCTACTCCACGGGGAGTCTGCTTCTCCCTCTGCCCCTCCCCTCATTCAATCTCTCATGTTCTCCTGCTCTCTTTCTCTCTCTCTCTCTCAAATCAATAAAATCTTAAAAAAAAGAAAAAGTATAACAAGGTTGTACAGTGAGTTTGATTAAAAGTGGTTATTTTTGCCAGTAGTAAGTGAAAACATCTAAAATACAAGGGACATTTATGAAATGCAATATATTCAGAAACCTTTATCTACAGTCATTGAAATGCTACTGGTATATTGTTAAATTCTGTCAACTTAACCTGAAATAAAGTGAGTGAATGTTAAACTCCCTGATATCTACTTAAGAATGATAATTGTAGGGGGCGCCTGGGTGGCTCAGTGGGTTAAAGCCTCTGCCTTTCGCTCGGGTCATGATCCCAGGGTCCTGAGATCGAGCCCCGCATCGGGCTCTCTGCTTGGCAGGGAGCCTGCTTCCTCCTCTCTCTCTCTCTGCCTGCCTCTCTCCCTACCTGTGATCTCTATCTGTCAAATAAATAAATAAAATCTAAAAAAAAAAAAAAAAAATAATAATTGTAGAAAGAAATGGACAGAGACAGCCAAGAGATCTTGACAGACAGAAACTTCAAAGTGTGTAGGTGTAAGAGCCCAAAAAGGAGTTTGGTTTATTTCTTTTATAGTTTTAGGTTGAAGCAAAAATGTGAGTGTTCTTTCTGCTGTGTCTCTGCCCTCAGATTACCTCACATTTCCATTTTCTCTTATTATTTTGATGCCAGTTGATATTAAGGTAGTACCTAGGAGGGAGAAGTTTTCCTTGAGGTCACCAATTTTGCTTATTTTTCATTTGTCTTCTCACAACAGGAGTTTCACCATCTTCCTCTGAAGACCTAGCCATCTTGCTCCATGAAGGTCAGGACAATCTGACATGCACTTGTTTCTTGCCTCTTTACCTGAAGAGTAGTCCTCTTCCATTGTGTACATTTTTTTCTTAATAGGGGAGGGGAGGGGAGAGCCAGAACCCCCCCTCCCCTTCCCTCCCTAGACCTTGGTGAAGTACCCGCCATTGCTTTCCCAAGATGGCAGACCCCATCATGGATCTGTTTGATGACCCAAATTTATTTGGCCTGGACTCTCTGACTGATGACAGCTTCAACCAGGTCACACAAGACCCCATTGAGGAAGCCCTTGGACTACCAAGCTCTCTGGACTCCTTGGATCAGATGAACCAGGATGGTGGAGGTGGTGATGTGGGGAATTCATCAGCAAGTGACCTGGTCCCCCCACCAGATGAGACAGCCCCCACAGAACTTCCCAAAGAATCGACAGCTCCAGCTCCAGAATCTTTAACTTTGCATGATTATACCACTCAGCCCATCAGCCAGGAGCAGCCAGCCCAACCTGTCTTACAGACACCGACGCCAACATCAGGACTTTTGCAGGTCTCCAAGAGCCAGGAGATCCTGAGCCAAGGGAATCCTTTCATGGGTGTCTCTGCCACAGCTGTCTCCTCCAGTAGTACTGGAGGGCAACCGCCTCAGTCAGCCCCTAAGATTGTTATCCTTAAGGCCCCACCAAGCTCCTCAGTCACTGGTGCCCACGTGGCACAAATTCAGGCCCAAGGTATCACCAGCACAGCTCAGCCCCTGGTGGCTGGCACAGCCAATGGTGGAAAAGTTACTTTTACCAAAGTGCTAACCGGCACTCCCCTTCGACCAGGTGTTTCCATTGTCTCTGGTAATACAGTGTTGGCCGCCAAGGTCCCTGGGAACCAGGCTGCTGTTCAGCGCATTGTCCAGCCCAGCCGACCAGTAAAGCAGCTGGTCCTACAACCAGTTAAGGGTTCAGCTCCTGCTGGAAACCCTGGGGCCACAGGGCCCCCACTGAAGCCTGCAGTTACACTGACCTCTACACCTACCCAGGTGACTTGAGTGAAAGGGGGAGGTGAATTTTGGTTTAGTAGAGGGCCCAGCAACTGTGTGAGAAGAGAGCACATGAGATCTATCTCTAGGAAATCCTGTTTAGATTCTACCTATGCTTCTTTAAAAAATCAGTTAGCATTGACAGCCACATACTTGCTACTTAACCAGGTGGAAGCAGTTAATGTTGACATATTTTTTTGAGCTCTTATTACATGTTTACACTGTGCCTAGCTGGTCTTGAACAAGACAGACACAGTCCCTGTCCTTACAGAGCTCACGATCTGCCAGGAAGGCAGACAGTAAACAAAAATTCACAATACTGTATGATACAAAGTTTTATGAGAAATACTGGATGCTATGGGAACAGTCACTAGTTATTTATATTTGCAAGACTTACAGAAGCTATGTGTATATTTTCCCTGTTCTTATTACTGAGATTGTCCTCCTTTATCCAGTGAAAAGGCTAGTTTCTATTGTAAGAGAGTAGAGGTTCTAGCCTCTGAATAAAGGTCCAAAAGAGTTTGTGGGGGAGGGGATGGTATTAAAATAAGTAGGACCAGTGGAAAGAAGCTATGAGGAGGTGGATTATAAAGACTATTGTTCTAAGAGACTGCCAGAAAATGGAATGACTACCTTAGAAGATAGCCTTCCATCAGGAGTTTGTGAAAAATAGGCCTGATACCCACTGGGCAGAGGTGTTACAGAGAAAACTCAATCAGGACAGATAGGAGGACGAACAAAATAAATTGTACTATGTCTTCTGACTCTCAGTTTTGATGGTTATAGGATGAGGAAAACTGGTGTAAATACTTAAGAGTATACCATTCTTTAATGTTGCACCTCTTGCAATTTCCTTTCTTCACTCTAGGGTGAATCAAAACGCATCACCCTGGTCCTCCAGCAGCCACAGTCTGGAGGTCCCCAAGGACACCGGCATGTCGTTCTAGGGAGTCTACCAGGCAAGATAGTGTTACAGGGCAACCAGCTGGCAGCCCTGACCCAAGCCAAGAATGCTCAGGGGCAGCCCGCCAAAGTAGTAACTATCCAGCTGCAGGTGCAACAGCCACAGCAGAAAATCCAGATTGTACCACAGCCGCCAGCATCACAGCCGCAGCCACCACCGCCCTCAACCCAGCCAGTGACTCTCTCCTCTGTGCAACAGGCTCAGATAATGGGGCCAGGGCAAAGTCCAGGACAAAGACTTTCAGTACCACTCAAGGTGGTGCTGCAACCACAGGTGAGACCTCCACAGGTAGCCCCCTGTTGTCCCCTTTAGCCACCACTCATTGTTGAGCATGGGGTCCTTGGAGTTGTGCCTCAGAACTGAAATGCAGGCTTTTATTTCTTTTACTGTGGAAACTTTGGTTAATTATATGAAAAGATTTGAGGGTCACTGTGAGGTTTGGGATAAGAGGTGATTTATCTAATATTTGTCTTCGAGCTGTTTCCTTTACAATCTTTTTCCTGATATTGTTGTGGAGTAGAAGTGATTGGCAGTATTCTTTCATTTGGAAGATAAAGAAGTTGTCCTGAAGAGGTCAAATGATTATCACTCCTCCCACCCACCCCCACCCACCAACCCCCCCCCCCCCCCCACTGGGATAAAGGTAGGCCAAGAGTAGAATTTGATTTTATTTACTTTTGGCCTAGAGATCAGGATTGGTCATAGAGTAGTGGAGATGTGTATTGATATTAGGAGCATGGCTAAAGGATATTGAAGTTTGCTTTGGCACAATTCTTGCCTTTTCTTATCCCCTTTCAACTTAAACAAAAAAAAAAGAGAGAACAAAACACTTTTTTCCCCCCAATATGTCCAAGTTCAGTAAGAGTTGTTCTGAATCTGATTCTTGGAATTAGAGATGGAAAGTTTCTAGCCTATGTGCTTTAGAGCTAGGTTTTATTTAGGCCATTTAGCTACAAGCATATTGAAATTTTAGTGTCTTTATTTCTGTAGGCTGGCTCTTCCCAAGGGGCCTCTTCTGGGCTCTCCGTAGTTAAAGTTCTAAGTGCCAGTGAAGTGGCAGCTTTGTCTTCACCAGCAAGCTCTGCTCCTCATACTGGGGGCAAGATAGGAATGGAAGAAAATCGCAGGCTGGAGCACCAGAAGAAGCAAGAGAAAGCCAATCGGATTGTAGCAGAAGCTATTGCTAGGGCCCGTGCCCGGGGTGAGCAGAATATACCTCGGGTCCTAAACGAAGATGAATTGCCCAGTGTTCGGCCTGAGGAAGAAGGTGAGAAGAAACGCAGAAAAAAGAGCAGTGGGGAGAGGCTCAAGGAAGAAAAGCCAAAGAAGAGCAAAACATCTGGTACCTCCAAAACTAAGGGCAAGAGTAAGCTGAAGTGAGTACAACTTGGTTGGGACATTTGAGGGCAGTGCACTTGTTTTTAAATTAGTAGTGTGGGGTGCCTGGCTGGCTGAGTCGGTAGAGCATGTGATTCTTGATCTCAGGGTTGTAAGTTTGAGCCCCACATTGGGTGTAGAGACTACTTAGGAAAATAAAACTTAAAAAAATAAATCAGTATTGAGAGGAACTACTTGTATTTTTCTTTTTTCAGATTTATTTATTTGAGAGTGAGAGAGAGAGTAGGGGAGAGACAGAGAGTCTCAAGCAAACTCTGTGCTCGGTGCAGAGAGTGATAACGGGCTTGATCTCATGACACTGAGATCAGGACCTGAATTGAAACCAAGAGTCAGACACTAAACTGGCTGTGCCACCCAGGCATCCTTAGGATCTGCTTGTATTTAGCCGCTATACACATAGTTCGAAGTGATCTATCTGTGACAAGATAGAAAAGCCTTTCTTTTCTTTGTCTCAGTGCTTATATGATTTGTTAAACAGAAACGTGCAAATTAGCATATTTTGAAAGAGAAGCAACAGGGCACAGGAAAGATAACTAATTGTTGAGTTGGGGGTTAGGATTAAAAGTTGACTGTTTTTATACGTCTTCGTGATTTTGTATCACCGTAGTGTGGAAGAGATTTCTCACTATCCTATACCTACTAGGTATAGCTGCCCTGTTCTTGAATCTCATCAGTGAACTAGAGAAGATTTTAGCAACCATTGTCAGCCTAAAGGAGTGTTGGCAGAACCAGGGCTTATCACAATCGTCTTCTCTTTCCCTTCGGTGTCTTGTAGCTTCACTCCTTTTTCCCTAGCTTCTACCCCCTAGGATTCTTCAGGCTTTGTGGTGGAATTATAATAATGGTTTATAATTGGAAAGTATTTTTTAGCTTAAAAAAAATTTCATATCGCTGGTCTTAGTTAATCCTCAACAATTGTCAGGCTGGGTATTTTCATCAGTGTTTATATTACAAATAAGGAACCTAATGTCCAGCTAATGACAGAACTGGAACTAAAGTGAGGCCTTGTAGTTCTTGGGCCAGGATTCTGTTGTCTTACACCACTTTCCTTCAGGTATTTGTGAGTACAGTAGTAGAAAGGATTGGTCAAATCTGGTGTAAAGGCCAGCCAGTGGCTTAGGAACCTGAATATCTTCTATTTTTCAAACACCTTACTCCATAACCATGTGTCCTACTGACTGAAGAGCTAGACACTTCTGTTAGGAAGTTTCATATATGATGGTTTAGATTAATTACATTTTTCTTCTCTTAAATGAATTTGACCCTCACTGCAAATGAATTTGGTTTTTCCTTTTTAGCACCATCACTCCTGTGGTGGGTAAGAAGAGAAAGCGTAATACCTCATCTGATAATTCAGATGTAGAAGTCATGCCTGCCCAGTCACCCCGGGAAGATGAAGAAAGCAGCATTCAGGTAAAAGGATCCTGAAAGAACTTAGAAAAGTCAAGTTTAATTCTGACAGACAAACCAGGAATAGATACAAGAGATTGTAACCCTGTGCACATTTCAAGAATTTTTCTTAAAAGAAAGGTAGGCCTAAAAGGTAAAAGAGGTGGAACCTGGTCATGGTTGTGTCTTTTAAAATTTTTATTTTTTAGGCAAAAAATATATTAACATACTATGCAGTAGTCATTTTATGAAACTCCAGTGTTCCAGAAACTAAGCAACTATGAAATTATGCTTCATGGTTATGACTATGTCAGTATTTTGGTTTCTCTTAGAACTGTCCATCCATCCGTTTGCCTTACCTTTTCTACACTTCAGGGTTCTGACTCTGAACTGGGTGCTTAGGCACAATGTTTTTTCCTACCTTTTGAAGATGAGAAACACTGGAAGAGAATAAAAGAAGCTGGACCAGAAGAAGTTTAGTCCTCTGTCTCTGATTGTTGCTTTACAGTATCACCTTTGTTTCTGGTTTCCAACCATACAAAGAATCTGGTATTAAGATTTGGGAGACCCATGGTACTTCTGAGTAATACTATGGGCCTGGCCAATTTTCTTAGCTTACTGTGTCTGAATTTTTCCTTGGTAAATGGAGGCTTGTACTAAACAAACCTTAGGTGCTGCTCTTGTTATTAATACTCAGAAATGCATTCCCTCTTTCTTGATACACTCATTACATTGGCAAACTGATACTTGGGTTTTTCTGGGGAAATTAACATTAGAGAATAGCCAAGATAAAATTGAAAAGGAAGATGAGACAGAAATTTGATTTAACAAACATTAGATATAGTATGAAATAATAATTACTAGGAGTGTGGAATTAGAGAAGAAATAACATTAATAAAGATAATAGAGTCTAGAAATAGATTCAAATTGTTATGAGGATTTAGAATATGAATTAAAATGCCATTTTAAATCAATGGAAATAAAGAATATTTAATAAATTATATTAGGACAACTGGCTACCCATGTAGGAAAAAAATAAAACTGGATTTTTTGTGTCACTTCTTAAACAAATACTAGTTTAATTGAAGGTCCAAAGGTAAAACTTGAAATCATGAACTTCTTATAAAACATGGATGAGTTTTTTAAATAATTCTCAAGTATTTTTTTTTAAGATTTTATTTATTTATTTCACAGACAGAGATCACAAGTACGCAGAGAAGCAGGCAGAGAGAGAGGGGGAAGCAGGCTCCCTGCTGAGCAAAGAGCCCGATGTGGGGCTCGATCCCAGGACCCTGGGATCATGACCTGAACCGAAGGGAGAGGCTTTAACCCACTGAGCCACCCAGGTGCCCCATTCTCAAGTATTTTTAAATAATTCTCTCTTTCTAAGGGGGTTTTCAGAAGTCATAAAGGGAGAAATAGATACATTTGACAATGTAAAAATTATGCACGTGTAACAAAAAAATTCTACAAATAACATAGTCATTAAGAGCATAAATTCTGCAGCAAGAATTCCTTGGTTCTTGTCTTTACTACTTACTAACATGGTCACTTCAGGCAAGTTTATTTAACCTCTTGGTGTCCCAGTTTCCTTATCTCTAAAATGCAGATAATAATGCCTCCCAAATGGGTGGTTAGGAGAATTGACAGGAAGCATATATAAAGCAGTTAGGACAGTGCTTAGCTCATGGTAAGACAGCTTAGAAAGAGTTATATATGTGTATGTTAAATAAAATAAAGGGTCAGATAAAGTATTTGTTAAATAATTAGAAGACAAAAAAATAATTAGAAGACAAACTGAAGGCAAGTCTTTGTAATAACAAAAATACAAATTTTAAAAGGTGGTGTATTAGTTTGCTAGGGTTGCCATAATAAAATACACAGACCGTGTGGCTTAAACAGCAGAAATTTATCTTCTCATAGTTCTGAAGTCCAGGATCAAGGAGTCAGCAGGTTTGATTACCTCTGAGATCTTTCTCCTTGGTTTGCAAAAGGCTGCTTTCTTACTATGTCCTTACATGGTCTTTTCTCAGTGCATACATCCTAGTGTCTTTCTGTGTGTCTGCATTTCCTCTTGTAAGTATGCCATTCAGGTTGAATTAGGGCTCACTCTACCAGCCTCATTTTATCTTAATTGTCTCTCTAAAACTCTTTCTCCAGATACAGCCACATTCTGAGGTACTAGGGATTAGGGTTTCATTTTGGGGGATTGGGGCACTTTTTTAACTCAATTAAGCGTCTGCCTTTGGCTCAGATCATGATTATAGAGTTCTTGGATCAAGCCCTATGTTGGGCTCCCTGTTTGGCGGAGTCTGCTTATCCCTCTTCCTCTTCCCCTCCCCCTGCTTATGCTCACACTCTCTCTTGCTCGCTTGCTCACTCTCTCTCTCAAATAAATAAATAAAATCTTTAAAAAAAAAAAAAACTTTGGGAATTTTAATTCAGCCCATAAGTGGTAATGCTAGCATTGGCAGTGGAGTTAAGGAAAAGGTGTTTTTCACACAGTTGTTGGGAGTATTGAGACAATCTTTCTAGCTAGTCAGTATTTCAATATGTAACAAAATTTAAAACGTCAGTGACCTTGGACTCAATAATTGTGCACGTAGGAAACTTTAAAAAGTATGTAATGATGTATATGTATTGCAGCAATATCTGTAATAGCAGAAATGTCCAAAAATTCATTGTCCATAGAGGAGAAATAGTTAATAAAATTCTGAAAATCCACACCATAGAATACTACATGGCAGTTAAAAACAACAAATTAGAAGGGTGTCTGGCAGGCTCAGTCAGTAGAGTATATGACTCTTGATCTTGGGATAATGAGTTGAAGCCCCACATTGGGTGTAGATTTATGAACAAACAAATAACTATTAAAAGTAATTTAAAAAACCTCACACATCTGTTGAAGGACATTTGGGTTGTTTCCATTTTAGAGCTATTATGAGTAAGGCTGCAGTGAACAGTCTTAGTACTTCTTGAACGTGGGTTTTCATTTCTTCTACCTAAGGAATAGGATTGCTAGACCATAGTAGTTACATATATAAACATTATAACTCTGTAAAAATCTGTCAACTTTCAAAGTGATTGTGTCATTTTACACTTGCATCAGTAATGGCAGTTCCAGCTCCATATCTTCAGTATTTGGTTTTGTCAACTACCCATTCTTTTTGAATACTCTTCTATAGTATTCCATATTTTGATTATACTGTAATTTGTTTAACTAGTCCCCTATTGATGGGCATTAAGGTTTTTCTCTGGTCTTCTACTATTACAAGTAATGCTACAAAGATTTGTATATATGTGCAGATTTATTCGTAGGGTAGTAACTTTGAAGTGAAATTTCTAGACCAAAGGGTATTGTCAGATCTCTTTTATAGAGGTTATGCCCATGCGTAGTCTGACCAACAGTATATGTACAAGTTCCTATTTCAGTATTTGATCAGACTTGCTGCTTTTTACCAGTCTGTTACGTGCGAAAAAAGAAAAAAGGTATCTCAATTTAGGTTTCAGTTATAATTTATTATGAGTGTGAGCATCTTTTTACACTTAAAGTCATTTGTGTTTTTTTCCTACTAACTATTCATGGTATTTGCCCATCTTTCTGCTCTGTATGGATCTTTTTCTTAGTTACTCAAAAGAACTCTATGCTTAGGAAATGGAATATTTATTTGGTGTTTTCCCCATCAGTTTATTATTTTTATCAACTTTGTTATAATATGTAAATATCTCAAATTTTTTGCAAGATAAAATTGATCAATTTTTTGGAAATGTATTTCCTACTGCCAGATTTTAAAAAATTCTTCCACACTTTTCTTTTACAAATGTTACATCTTTTTAAGATTTTTCTTTTTAAAGATTTTATTTATTTGTCAGAGAGAGAGAGAACACAAGCAGGGGGAGAAGCAGGCAGAGGGAGAAGCAGGATTCCCCACTGAGCAAGGAACCTGATGTGGGACTTAATCCTAGGACCCTGGGATCATGACCTGAGCCAAAGTCAGACTTAACTGCCTAAGCCCCCCAGGCATCCCCTTTTTAAGATTTGTAAAAAGATTTTGGAAATCCTTTATTTTTATGTAATTTCGTTTCTTTCAACCTCTAGATAGCTAGCCATTTGTTTCCAGTCCCATTTATAGAATAATCTACTTTTCCCTCACTGATTAGAAGTGCTATTTTTATCATGTTCTATATCCATCTAGTATTTTAGTTTGTATTGGACATTATTTCATTGACCTGTTTATCTTTTCTTGGAGAGGTACCAACCTTTGTTAATTGGTATAGCTCTTTTGTGTCCTTAATATTTGGTAAGGCCAAGCATGCTTTTCCTATTTTTCCCGGTTATTCTTAAGTGTTTATTTCTCTCTTTGACTTTTTGAATCAGCTTATCTAAATAAAAAGTTCTGTTAATTTTATTTTGTCATTTTTATGTAATGTATATAATTAGAATTAAGTCTTATTGTAGGACAATGTATTTTATTATTCAAGTCTTCTTTAAGGCCTCCTGGAGTGTTTTGAAGTTTTTTTCATATAGATTTTACATATTTCTTACTAAATTTAATTCTTTAGATAAATAATCTTTTTGTTTTAATATGTAGAATTCTTTCTTTCCTTTTTTTTTTTTTTAAGATTTTATTTATTTAATTGACAGACAGAGATCACAAGTAGGCAGAGAGGCAGGCAGAGAGAGAGAGGAGGAAGCAGGCTCCCTGCAGAGCAGAGAGCCCGATATAGGGCTCGATCCCAGGACCCTGGGATCATGACCTGAGCTGAAGGCAGAGGCTTTAACTCACTGAGCCACCCAGGCGCCCCGAAAAATAATCTTTTTTTTTAAAGATTTTATTTACTTATTTGACAGACAGAGATCACAAGTAGGCAGGCAGAGAGAGAGAGGGGAGGATATAGGCTCCCTGCTGAGCAGAGAGCCTGATGCAGGGTTTGATCCCAGGACCCTGGGAATATGACCTGAGCCCAAGGCAGAGGCTTTGACCCGCTGGAGCCACGCAGGCACCCCTGAAAAGTAATTTTATCTCTCTGTCCTTCCCAACTTTTTATCATGAGCTACAAAGTATTACTTAAATTACTTAATTAAAAATGTTTTACTCGGGGTGCCTAGGTGGCTCAGTCAGTTGAGCATCTGACTCTAGGTTTCAGCTCAGGTTGTCATCTCAGGGTTTTGAGATTGAGCCCCAAGTCCAGCCCCATGCTCAGTGTGGAGTCTGCTTGGCACTTTTTCCCTCCCCCAGTTGTGTATGCAATGTGTATGCACACTGTTTCCAAAATAAATAAATAAATTCTTACAAAAGTGTTTTCTCAACCACTTGAAAAAATAACATAAATCTAAAATGTATTGATGCGGAAAACACCCCTAAAAAGTACTATTAACAAAAAGGTAAGTAGCAGAACAATGCTATAATCATCATATAGTATGATTCTTTTTATTAAAACAAAAAAACCTTAGAACTAAAACAGAAAGCAAAATTAGTAACAAAACATTCTTGCACCTTTGTACTTCAGGGTTGCTCCTTATAGAAAGCACATTGTACCCTTCAGGTAGAATCCTGTTCATTTTACCAGAGTTTCTTGCCAGTAGTAGCCAGGTTACTTTCAGGTGGATTCTGGTTCTTTGAAAAACAGTTTGGCAAATTAATATGTACTTGGTACATAAAGTATATGGTTTGATATCACATAATTTGGTAAATAACTCTTTATCTTTTTGGCTTGGTTTTTCATAGGGATTTTGGAATAAAATCTAAGTATATAACTATAGGCAAATAGTTTTAAAGGTTTTTCTCTTTGAGATACCTACATAGTTATTTTAACCATTCTTTCCACTACAGAAAAGACGCTCAAACCGCCAAGTTAAGCGAAAAAAATATACAGAGGATCTGGATATAAAGATCACAGATGATGAAGAAGAAGAAGAAGTGGATGTAACTGGTCCAATAAAAACTGAGCCTATCCTCCCTGAACCCGTGCAAGAACCAGATGGCGAGACTTTGCCTTCCATGCAGTTCTTTGTGGTAAGCTGAGAACTTAAGCAATATGAGAGGTTGTCCTGCTCCTCACAGTCTCTATTGACTAACTGCATTTTTTGCTACAGGAGAATCCCAGTGAGGAAGATGCAGCCATAGTAGACAAAGTGCTTTCTATGCGGATTGTGAAGAAGGAGGTAAGGCCTTAGCCCTTCATGTCAACCCATAATGCTGCATTCACAGGTTCTATTTAATAAACACCTTTGGATGCCAGGCTATATTACTATAGTATAGTATGAGATATGGTGGAGGGAAGTTACCTAGAAAATAGGAACTGTCTTATTGCCTCTTCTTTTGGTTTTCTGTTTAAGATGGATAGACTTATTTTTTCCAGCTATTGGATCTCTTGTATTGGAGTACTAGGTTAGTTCTTTAATCCCTCAGTCACTAATACACTCTAGAAACATTGATATGAAGCTCTACCATGATAGTGAAAATTAAAGCTTCTTTCTTTGACAAATAAGGTTATTAATAACGATGATTTCTTTCTTCTCAGCTTCCTTCTGGACAATATACTGAGGCAGAAGAATTCTTTGTCAAGTACAAGAACTAGTATGTGATCTGTGCAAAAAGCTTTTCACCCTAAACCCACAGGGTTGTAAAAAGTTCTCCTGTATAGTCCATCCTGGGTGGGAATGTGTCCCTTTTTAATAGTCTCGTAGCCCAAGTTGTTGTTTTCTTTTGAGGAAAATGTCTTTTCAGAGAGGAGTTCAGGAATTGCATTTCTCTTCCTGTTTCCCAACAGGAAGGTGGGGTAAGGGTGGTTCCTGATAAAATCCCTTGTGATTCTCTATACCTTAATTTAACATTAAGACCTTTCTACTCAGACTAGTCACTAGACCAACAGAATTAGCATCATTTGGGTGCTTGTTAGAAATGTGAACTTTTAAGCTTACCCCAGACCAGGTGTTTGTGTGCAAAGTCAATCTTAAGAAGCATTTACCTAGGACACTGTCTCCCCACTTAAGTATGTTGTACCCATTGTGCCTGCTTCTGGCTTATCCCCAAATCTAGCCTACCAGTTCCCCTTTCTCACAGCATGACCAGCTATTTCCATCCCCTTCAGCTCCTATCTACACTGTGAATGGGCTACCATCTCCCAACTAGAGAAGGATAAAAGGATCCATCAAAAACTAAAACGCTTCAAAACCAAAATGGCTCAGATGAGACACTTCTTCCATGAGGTAATTAGGAATAGGTATTACCTATCATTTATTTCACAGAAGCATAAATTATTGGGGTTATCAGTCTTGACTGATTACTTAAGACTTATATTTGCTTTGTGTGTATGGGTATGAAGTCTTAATTTTGATCATTGGACTTTCCTAATTTAGTTGCCCCACGCTTTGTTTTACCAGGTCTAAATGAGGTCTTTTTATAAGTTTATAGGATATTTTGGTATTGACTTGCTCAGTATTCATGAAGTATTTTCAAGATGGATTTTAAACTGACCTCTCATCCACTTGAGGCATTCTTATTCTAATGTCAATCTGTAGCAGTTGATGGTTTCTGTAGGCATAAGCAACCGTTTCATTAGGAAAGAATATTTATTTTCTAAAATTTCTAATCCACTGTGACAAGAAATGGTGATATAGATTTAATTTCCCATAACCATTCTTAACTACTGGTTAAACACTGGAGTATGCATTAAGGGTCTTTTGTGCCATAGTTTAACTGTCCATTTTGCTTTGAAAGCTTTGTGTGTATATATATATGCCTTTGCTGAATTGGGGTTTGTCATCTTTAGCATATATATAGAACTGTGTGCCTTAAGAAGACAGATTCTTTTTCAAAGCTTCTTAGAGCTAAAGGGAAAAAGTTCTAGTAAGAAAGATTGAAGGAAAGAAGGAACTGAATGCATAGTTTTAGCCAAAAACCCCTCAGTTCTGCCTGAATATATATATGATAAAACTAACTTGAGACCACGAGGTTTGCAAATAAATTAACTATTTCTCATCACCTGGAGAGGGCAAGTAGGACCATGTAGTTTTATAATTTCTTTTTATATGAAAGTAATAATTGGGTTGTGTTTTTTCATCTATGTTCTTTTAAAACATAATTGTTGAAATGTACAATGAAACTGTAATACCATTCCAGCTGATACTAGATGTACAATTTGTGACTCTTGAACCAGTCTCTACTAACTCATATGCCAATTAAATCTCCATATATAGGTAGGCCATTTAACCAAATCAGTCATTCATTTATTCATCATTTATCATGTGCTAGTCTTTATGGAGTACAAACCAGATATGGACTGTGTTCTCGTAGAGCTCACTGTCTAATTGGGGAGAGAGAAATATTAAAAAATAATTCAAATTGTGTTAAGTGCCAGAAAAGAAAGAGCACAAGGAGACATAAGGGGAGGGGGAGGAAACACCTACTTTGGATAATTAGGGAAGACTTATCTGAGAATTGAATTATGAATAGGAGCAAGGCTATGAATCCATGTAAATAATATTGCTGTCATGGGAAATAGCATATATGAAGGCCCTGAGACAGGGTGAGGCACTGAAAACAAGGTGCAGTTGAACAAAAGAGAGTGAATGGCCCAAAATGAGATCAGAAATTTAGGCAAGCAGTGCATATAGACCTTTTAAGCAGTCTGGTTTTAATTTTGTTTTTATTCTAAGTGCAGAGGAAAATCATTACATTGTTTAAAACAGGTCAAAGACATAATCCAGTGTTCACTTTTAAAAGATCATCTAGGGGCGCCTGGGTGGCTCAGTGGGTTAAGGCCTCTGCCTTCGGCTCAGGTCATGGTCCCAGTGTTCTGGGATCGAGCCCCGCGTCGGGCTCTGTGCTCAACAGGGAGCCTGCTTCCTCCTCTCTCTCTCTCTCTCTGCCTGTTTGTGATCTCTGTCAAATAAATAAATAAAATCTTTAAAAAAAAAAAATCACCAAGACTTTGGAGAATGGATTGAAGAAGAGTAAGCATGAAAGTATGAAGAGCAGTAAGGAAGCAGTTGAAGATTTCTAAATAGGAAATACCATGGCTTAAAAGTAGAATGGTTTCAAGTGAATAGAATGGATAGATTAGAATTGACAGGGCTTAGTATGGTGGCTTATATAGATACATTTGTGGTCTGAGCAAATGGGTTGAGGTGGCATCTATTAAAGTATCGAAGATGTTAGAAGCAGCTGATTGGGGGAAATCAAGAGTTTAGTTTAGGGGTGCTGGGGTGGCCCATTTCTTAAGCATCTGCTTTCAGGGTACCTGGGTGGCTCAGTGGGTTAAGCCTCTGCCTTCAGCTCAGGTCATGATCTCAGGGTCCTGGGATCAATGCCCACATCGGGCTCTCTGCTCGACGGGCAACCCACTTCCCCCTCTCTCTGCCTGCCTCTCTGCCCGCTTGTGATCTCTCTCTCTCTGTCAAATAAATAAATAAACTCTTAAAAAAAAAAAAAGGATGTGCTTTTGGCTCAGGTCATGATCCCGGGGTCCTGGGACCGAGCCCTGCATCAGGCTCCCTGCTCAACAGGGAGCTTTCTTCTCCCTCTCCTACTCCCCCTGCTTGTGTTCCCTCTCTTGCTTGTCTCTCTGTCAAATAAATAAATAAAATTTATAAAAAAAAATTTTTAGTTTAGACTATGTTAACCTAAATTCCTTAACCTATCTCTAGCCAGTGCAGATATACAAATCTGGATTTTTCAGGCTGCAATTAAAATTTGCATTTTATCAGCATATAAATAGTTATTATAACCTTAATAATGATTAAAGCCACCTGAGGGGGGAGGGATTTCTATACATTCTAATAGTTCTGTATTTTCTTATGAAAGTTCTTTCTATAATAGCATGGATGTGAGCCCAGAACCAAGGCTTTTAAGACTTCTCCCAAATTTAGAGGTCCAGGTGACGGAGAAGGAACTGTATGCCATAGTGGCAGGAGAAAGATTAGGAAGCAGATAAATCACGAAAAGCCAGGGGAAAAAAGTGTCTTAAGAAGGAAGAGTTTTTTCCTTAAAGTTTCTTTAAGATCTTTCTTTGGAGTCTTGGGTTATTTATTTTCAGATGCCACCCAAAGTTGGATACCAATGATTTAGAAGAAAAAGAACCAGGGACCTTAGGTGATCAAGAATTGGCTAAAACCAAAATAAAGGGGGAAGGGCTACTGACAAGAGTGTAGTGTCTCGGAAAACCCAAGGGTTTTTAAAGGAGAGAATTAGGAATTGTGGAGTACTTTGTAGAGGTTAAGTGAGATGACAGAAATGTTCCATTATATTTGGCAATTTGGAGATCATTAATAACATCAACAAGAATAATTTAGTTGTGTGAAGGAAGTGTAAGGTAGAGTGGAGTGGCTGGACAGTGGAGGTGATGACCTGTTGGGGATACCGTGTGGTTAAAACTTGGGAAAGTTTGGGTATGAAGCAGAACAGAAAAATAGTTGCAGGCAGATGAAGAATAAAGGAGGTCTTCTTTTTTTTTTTTTTTTTTTTTTTTAAGATTTTATTTATTTATTTGCCAGAGAGAGAGCATAGGCAAGCAGAGTGGCAGCAGAGGCAGAGGGAGAAGCAGGCTCCCTGCTGAGCAAGGAGCCCGATGTGGGACTCGATCCCAGGACTCTGGGATCATGACCTGAGCTGAAGGCAGCCGCTTAACCAACTGAGTCACCCAGATGTCCCAAGGAGGTCTTTTTAAGATGTGAAATAGTGGAATATATCTGTGTGTTTATGGGAATGAATCAGGAGAGAGATTCCTAAGAAGGTGAGAAGGGGTAGAAACCAGAGAATATACGGAGAGAATGACCTCTGTTAGAAGAAGCTTCTTCTGGTCATAGGTGTGAAAATAGGTGCAGATTTAATTAAGTTTTTTTAAAAGGATTTTATATGGTGAAAATGGGGGTGGGGGTTCGGAAAAGATTCCGAAGGCATCTTTTAAAAAAAATTTTTGAAGTGAGATCACCAGGTAAAGGTGGGATGGGGGGTTGGGTTTACTGGACAGTCATCTTTTGGTCTTACTGTTTGTTTCATAACTCCTCTAGGATGAAGAACCCTTCAATCCAGACTATGTAGAAGTGGATAGGATATTGGATGAGTCTCACAGTATTGACAAAGACAATGGGGAGGTGAGTTGGGGCATGGTAGAACATTAAAGATCTCAGAGATTTCTACTGGTCTGCTTGCTCATCCTTTATTATGAAGATATGGCTGAGAAATCCCTTAGACAAAAAGGTATTTTTGAGTTTTTCTGAGGCCTCCTTAGAATGATACTGGGAGGATAAGGGAATAGGGAGAGAGGCTAAAAGGAAAGCTTCTCATAAAGTCAAACATCTGAGCGTTATAAGTACCAGGAGCTATATGAACAAGTACTCCTTCACCTTGATCTTGTTTTCTCTTAGATTTTATATGGGAGACTCCTGACGTCCTTATAAGGATTATAGAAAGGTAGAGGAATGGGGATACTTCACAAATCTCCATATTTATAAATATAAAAATGCCTCCACAGACTCCTAGCTTTCTCCATGTCACTGAGAGTTAACTTTTTTGAACTTACCATCAATTGAATGCATTTTCATTTATCATTAAAACCAGTCTACTGGGAGCGCCTGGGTGGCTCAGTGGTTTAAGCCGCTGCCTTCAGCTCGGGTCATGATCTCGGGGTCCTGGGATTGAGTCCCACATCAGGCTCTCTGCTCAGCAGGGAGCCTGCTTCCCTCTCACTCTCTCGCCCTGCCTCTCTGCCTACTTGTGATCTCTCTCTGTCAAATAAATAAATAAAATCTTTAAAAAAAAAAAACAAAAAACCAGTCTACTGCATTTGAAACTGTACTTTTAAACAGACTATGGAATTGTACTCCCACAGATTCACATTCAATAGATCTCTAGGTGGGACCCAGAGATCTGGATTTTTAAGTTGTTCTCCAAGAGATTGTCAAACATAGCTTGATTTGGGAATCACTGCACTAAAGCTCTGTTAGCAGATTTTGCATGTGCTAAAACTAACCTGTTGATACAACTTCATAAATCACTTTTTTCATTTTCCATATAAGTTGAAAAGATCTAAGCCACCAGTGAATTCAACATTGTGTCTTTTAAATTTATTTCAAACTTACTTAGACTATGAATCACCATTCCCTTAGAAACTATTGCTTTCTTTTCACTTCAACTATAAGTGCTTGGTAGGGCCACATTTCAAGTTTTTATCACATCTGACAGTTACTGCTTACCCAGTGACCAGTACAGAACAACAGAACTTAATTAAAATGTCAGTGCCAGTGGTGAGCTAGGCTCACTCACAAGCTAAATGACATGTGTCCATATATCACCCTTATGGGTTCTAAGAATCAAAAGTCTTCTTTCTCTAAAATTCTTTGTTTACTCTATTTTAGAAGCCTTTAGGGTTATTCAGAACCTTAGACGTTCAAGGCCTATTACAGTTCATTGTCTTCAGATCCTGACAAGCATGCCTCAGAAAACACATTTCTGCTTTTATGGGTTGGGGTGGGAGTTATTGTTTGTTGTTCATTAGCGTGAGGTGAGTGGGGAATGGACCAGTTTTTAGAATGGACACATTAGCTACTATTAAAATCTTGTCATTTTTTAGGATCTCAGTCTTATCAGTCTTGAACATCTTACACTCTTACCAACATACTTACCACTCTTAAAAAGCAATTGATCTTTGGACTGTGTCAGAAATGACAAGACAGACGAAAATGTTTTAGTTTCCTGGTGCTATAACTTGTGCTGCAATATTGGATTACAACATTCTGTGAACCCAGTTTTTCCCCTCCCCAAAATAAGTTTAATTTGTCATCCTTTTACATGACCTAATAGTGGAAACAGGATTATAAAGAAGTCCTTGGAAAACTAAGTTATGATGCCAGAAATACGTTACGTGGACAAATGGCTTTATGTAGGAAATGACCTGTATCACTATAATTAAGAAAATAGGGAAAGAGCACTAGATTAATTCTAGGGATTCCTTGATCTGTAATTCTGTCGAGTTGCTTATATCTTCAGACTTCTTGCTGGCTGTTTTAGGGGTATTCTGTGAAGTGGTACTAGAGATTCTTATTGATTACACAAGGCCCCATCTAATCCTTCTTTTTTCTTTTTTTTTTTTTTTTAAGATTTTATTTATTTGACAGACAGAGATCACAATTAGGCAGAGAGGCAGGCAGAGAGAGAGGAAGGGAAGCAGGCTCCCTGCTGAGCAGAGAGCCCGATGTGGGGCTCAATCCCAGGACCCTGGGATCATGACGTGAGCCGAAGGCAGAGGCTTTAACCCACTGAGCCACCCAGGTGCCCCAATCCTTCTTTTTTCATATAGACCAAAAACAGAAATGCAGTCAGGCAGTGATCAATTTGAGTCGTGAGAACAGGAGTCATTTTACCCCAGGACACTGCCTGTCCCTTTGCAGCAGAACACATAATATAGAGCACAGTACTGTAGTTAGAGCTTTAGTATTTGCCCCTCCTCTCTTCTCTCGTTACCTGTCTTCAGTGACACCTTTCCTAGTTACCTCCTAGCTCACAAGCAAATCTCTTTTCCACCATATGACTGCTTTTTGGAGTAGCAGCTGCACTCAGAGCTACAGAAGCTCAGAAGCCCAGGGATTTCAACCCTGCTTTGCTCTAATGGGTTAATCCGTTCCTCACTTAAGAAAGTAGCCTGGCATCCACTCTTCCACTGTATTAAATTTGGTGCCAGGGTAATAGTATGAAGCAGAGCCCTATCTTTCAGTTTCAACCAAATTCAACATAATGTTGGAAAAGCATTTATTTTATTTTTTTGCATTTTCATGGTTGATGAGCATAATGTTTCAGTGCTTAGTGTTCTAGAAACTACTGGGTATAACTTTGCCTCTTAGAACAGATTCTGATAAATTGCCTGGAAAAATGATCCAACCCATGAATAGTAAGTGCCTCAGCAGGTGAGCCTATGATCGGTGTTCCCAGCCTTTTTTTTTTTTTTTTTTTTAAAGCACTTTCTAGGTATTAACACTTTGTGATCTGATTCTGTAGTCAAATTCTCACCCTGTGAGATGTCTCAGTTGTTGGGCATCTGCCTTGGGCTCAGGTCATGATCCCAGGGCCCTGGGATCGAGCCCCACGTCAGGCTCCCTACGGGAAGCCTGCTTTCCCTCCCCCACTCCCCCTGCTTGTGTTCTTGCTCTCACTGTCTCTTTCTCTGTCAAATAAATCAGTAAAATCTTTTTTTTTTTTTTTAAAGATTTTATTTATTTATTTGACAGACAGAGATCACAAGTAGGCAGAGAGGCAGGCAGAGAGAGAGAGGAGGAAGCAGGCCGTCTGCAGAGCAGAGAGCCCGATGCAGGGCTTGATCCCAGAACCCTGGGATCATGACCTGAGCCGAAGGCAGAGGCTTTAACCCACTGAGCCACCCAGGCGCCCCTAAATCAGTAAAATCTTTAAAAAAAAAATTCTTACCGGGGCGCCTGGGTGGCTCAGTGGGTTAAGCCGCTGCCTTCGGCTCGGGTCATGATCTCAGGGTCCTGGGATCGAGTCCCGCATCGGGCTCTCTGCTCAGCGGCGAGCCTGCTTCCCTCTCTCTCTCTCTCTGCCTGCCTCTCTGTCTACTTGTGATCTCTCTCTCTGTCAAATATATATATATAAAAAAAAAAATTCTTACCTTTAATAACAGCAGAGAACACAGAATCCAGTTTATTAAGGCTTTAGCTTTTTCTCTCCTAGCCTGTAATTTACTACCTGGTGAAATGGTGCTCGCTGCCCTACGAGGACAGTACGTGGGAGCTGAAAGAGGATGTTGATGAGGGCAAGATTCGAGAATTTAAACGGATTCAGTCAAGACACCCAGAACTCAAAAGAGTAGTAAGTACATTTGCAATTTAGAATGTAAAGTTCATGTAGGTAATGATTTCATTTTTATTTATAGATGTTTATGTTGTTGTTTTAGCGTTTATTATAGTGTATACAAAAGTAAAAGAAATAGAATAGTGTACTAATTTCCATATTATTTTAAAGCAAATCCTAGATTCCTTTACTTCATCTGTAAGTACTTCAGTGTTTATGTCCAAAGGTAAAACCACTTTTATACCTGAGAAAATCTAACCATTTCTAAATATCAACAAATAACCAATTGCTATATATATTTCCCTGATTGTCTTCTAATTTTTGTTAAATTATTTGGATTGGATTTTGAATAAAGGTCTATATAGTGCTGTCAGTTAATGTGTCTCAAATGTCTCTTAATTTGTTTCCCCCTACTTTATTTTTATTTATTTTTAAATTTTTATTTATTTATTTTTTCAGCGTAACAGTATTTATTGTTTTTGCACGACACCCAGTGCTCTATGCAATACCTCTCTATTACCCACCTCCTCGTTCCCCCAACCTCCCACCCCCTGCCCCTTCAAAACGCTCAGGTTCTTTTTCAGAGTCCATAGTCTCTCATGGTTCACCTCCCCTTCCAGTTTCCCTCAACTTCCTTCTCCTCTCCATCTCCCAATGTCCTCCATGTTCTTTGTTATGCTCCACAGAAACCATATGATACTTGACTCTCTCTGCTTGACTTATTTCACTCAGCATAATCTCTTCCAGTCCCGTCCATGTTGCTACAAAAGTTTCCCCCTACTTTATAATTTCTCTTGAAGAAATCAGGTGGTTTGTTCTCTAGGGTTTTCCATAGTCTGAAGTTTACCAGTTACACCCCTCTTGAAAACTTCTAATGTGTTCTCTGTTCTTTATCATTTTACATAAATGGTTAGATATAGAACAGTGGTGTCCACTGGAACTTTTTAGCACTGTGCTTAATATAGTAGCCAGTAGCTACATTTCACATGCTCAGTAATCACATTTGGCTAGTGTCAGATGTAAAACATCATCATAGTTCCTTAGGTATCACTCTTCTAAAGGCTTGATCAAATGGGGAAGGGAGACACTAAATCTGTTTCATAGGTGATTCTATCAGGTTGTCTTTTGTGGTATTATTAGTCATTGCCTCGGCCTGTTCTTTAAGGATTTCAAAATGATGTTATTTTAATTATATCATGTTTTTATTTATTAGCTAGAATCTCCTATAAAAGGAAATAATGCTTCATGTACTGTTTGGTTACTCTGAGGTACAGATGATATAGGAAAAGAGGGTAAATGCTTTGTTTTGTTTTCTTTATTTCCCAGATAGCAAAATAATGAAATAGTTCTCTTGCATTTTCCAAAAGCGATCAGTGGTTTTGGTTTTCCTCTTTTTTTTTTAAGTTTCTTAAACTTTATTTTAGTTTAAACTTTATTATGAACTCATGAATTTGATATATTTTAAATGTTTTTTTTAAAGATTTTATTTATTTATTTGACAGACAGAGATCACAAGTAGGCAGAGAGGCAGGCAGAGGGAGAGAGGAAGAGAAGCAGGCCTCCTGCTGAGCAGAGAGCCCGATGCGGGGCTCGATCCCAGGACCCTGGGATCATGACCTGAGCTGAAAGCAGAGGCTTTAACCCACTGAACCACCCAGGCGCCCCTATTTTAAATGTTTTTAATCCATGTTTTTAAATTGATTTTAGCTCCTAGAACTCCCTCCTACGTTTGCCTAATTTTGTTAGTGTCTTCACCCCATTTATTCAGATTTTCTCTTTTGTAGAATCGTCCACAGGCAAGTGCCTGGAAGAAGTTGGAGCTGTCACATGAGTATAAAAACAGAAACCAGTTACGGGAATATCAGTTGGAAGGGGTCAACTGGCTGCTCTTTAATTGGTATAACAGGTACAGAAAAGAGTAGGCCCATGAAATGTAGGCTTGGCTGGAATTATTTTTATCTGTTTTCTGTTGAAATAGTTCCTTTTTATGTATTTTTTAAAAAGATGTATCTTTTGACATGCTTTTCTTTTTCCATGATGAATCTTCAGGCAGAACTGTATCTTGGCTGATGAGATGGGACTGGGCAAAACTATCCAGTCCATTGCCTTCTTGCAGGAGGTTTATAATGTGGGCATCCATGGCCCCTTCCTGGTCATTGCCCCACTGTCCACAATTACTAACTGGGAGCGAGAATTCAATACATGGACAGAAATGAACACTATTGTATACCATGGCAGTCTGGCCAGCCGTCAGATGATTCAGCAATATGAAATGTACTGCAAAGATTCACGGGTGAGTTGTAGATCATGGGAATGTAATGGTTCAGAGAGAGTAGGCCAAAGTACCTGGTATTTTAGAGGCTTTTATATGAATAAAAGACTAGTATTCAGATTTTCTGAAGTGACTTACGGCATTTTGTCTAGATTGCACAGGGAATTTTTTCTTTGACCTTTGTTCTTTTGATCAGTGGACATTTTGATCCAGTGGAAGTTCTATTTATGAATACATGCATTTTAAATAGAATTTTATTGGCATTGATTAGTTTTCATCAAGAAGTATTGAGGTGATGAACTTAAGCCACTTCCTCTCTTCTTTTTAAAGACTACTAAAATTTTTCATTCAGATTAGTTCCTTTGTTCTATACAAATTTGAAAATAAAAATTTGAATCATTCATCCTTTGTCATATTTGCTCCTTTTAATTTTGTTAAACTGATTCAACTCCCGTGTCCATTTAAAAAAAAAAATTCTTTTTTTAAGATTTTATTTATTTTTTTGACAGAGAGAGATCACAAGTAGGCAGAGAGGCAGGCAGTGGCAGGGAGTGGGGGGGAAGCAGGCTCCCTGCTGAGCAGAGAACCCGACTTGATCCCAGGACCCTGAGATCATGACCTGAGCCAAAGGCAGAGGTTTAACCCACTTAGCCACCCAGGTGCCCCTCTTCTGTCCATTTTTAGACAGTAACGGATATTACCTGTTTCACTTTCAGTCTTGTCTTATATATTTCAACAGTGCCCAACATTTGTGGATTTCAGTGTTAACTACCAAATGATCTAGATCTGAGATAAATGAGCTAGGTACACAGCAGAGTCGAAAGTGTCCAGCTATAAATATAAATATAAATATATAAATAGTGATGTCTGTCATTTTCCCAAGAAACTGATAGCTTCAGGAGACATTGTATCTTAGATTCAGTGATTTGGCACTACTTATCAGGAAAATACACAGCATCAGAGATGGGCGGTGGTGCTATTTGTTTTTCCTACTAAGCCTGCTTGAATATAGATAAGAGAATGTGTAATGCAGAAGTGGTTCCCATTTAGGGACGTTAGGCCTTTTTTAACTTTATTGCCTTCATGCTTAGGGGCGCCTCATCCCAGGTGCATACAAGTTTGATGCCCTGATCACCACTTTTGAGATGATTTTGTCAGACTGTCCTGAGCTTCGTGAGATTGAATGGCGTTGTGTCATCATTGATGAGGCCCATCGGCTAAAGAACCGTAATTGCAAGCTGCTTGATAGCCTCAAGCACATGGACCTGGTGAGCTCCTCATGTTGACTTATGGGCGGAAACACCTGGAATTAAAATAATCCTAATTCCCTGTGGAATTAATGTAACAAATTTAGCAGAGAAAAAAAACATCAGGATCTTACTATTGGGTGGTGGGTATGGCCTATGGGAATGGAAACCTGAAAGTCATATAAAAGTCCTATAAACTTTTAGAATTAGAAGATAGTTGTATGTTAGCAATTCTTAATCAGGTGAAGAGGTGGGATACGATATTAGTTACCTAGTGCGACATAATGAATACCCTAAAACTTGGTGGCTTAAAAACACCAACTATTATTTTGTATGATTCTCTACGTCAGCAACTTGGACTGGGCACAGCTAGGCCATCCCTTTTAGTGGTCTTGCCTGTAGTCAGTAATGTGGCTGCTGCTGGCAATTGGTGGGCTCCTGGGTCATCTACCATATGACCTGTCATCCTCCGGTAGACCAGACTTTGCTTCTTGACATGGTAGAATCAGGGCAGTATCCAGAGAGGGCAAAGGCAGAAGTTGCAAGGCCTTTGAGGTATACGCTCTGAAACTCACACAATATCACTTCTGCTACATTCTCTTTGTCAGAGCAAGCCACAAGGCAAGCCCAGATTCAAGGGGTGAACCTTGATAGGAGGAACTACAAAGAATTAATGGCCATATTTAATCCAGCACAGGTACATTCCCTAGAGGGGGACATATTAGGGTATCTGTGGGAGTTGAGTGTGGAAAGGCTTATGTAATTGCAAAAAACCCCCATATTTTTTAATATTTCTTTATTTGCTTATAATCTTAATATTTAAATTCTTGTTAAATAATATCAAGGCTTTGGTTTTTTTGGTTTTGTTTTTGTTTTTAACGTTTTGTGTTTATCAGAAGAGGGAGCAAATGAAAGAAAAGATAGTAATCTGGTCCATTCCCATAATTTTATAGATAATGAAATTAAAACTAAAGTTTTATACCTAAGAGAAAACCCCAGAAGTCCTTTATATTTTTGAGTTTTACCATTTTTTTGTTTTCTCCATTTCTAGGAACACAAAGTGCTACTCACAGGAACGCCATTGCAAAATACTGTGGAGGAACTGTTCAGCTTGCTTCATTTCTTGGAACCTTCACAGTTTCCTTCAGAATCAGAGTTCCTCAAGGATTTTGGGGATCTCAAGACAGAGGAGCAGGTAGGAAGTCTATCTGGACAAAAAAGGTAATGTTTGTACTAGGCACACCTCTGTTGCCGTGGACCACAAGGATCTCTCTGAACTCCTTATAACCTTGTGCCTAAGTCATTTGTGGCATTGTACAAAATCCACATTTTTCAGATAATGGAAAACTATCATTGTATTCCTTCATGGTGGCTCAGTGGATTGAGCCGCTGCCTTCGGCTCGGGTCATGGTCTCGGGGTCCTGGGATCGAGCCCCGCATCGGGCTCTCTGCTCCGCGGGGAGCCTGCTTCCTCCTCTCTCTCTGCCTGCCTCTCTGCCTACTTGTGATCTCTCTCTCTCTGTCAAATAAATAAATAAAATCTAAAAAAAAAAAAAAAAAATTAAAAAAAAGAGAATCTTTGTCTAATAGTTTTTATTTATTTTCTCTCCTGTATTGGGCACAGGTTCAAAAGCTACAGGCCATTCTCAAGCCAATGATGCTAAGAAGACTCAAAGAGGATGTTGAAAAAAATCTGGCACCCAAACAGGAAACTATCATTGAAGTAGAGTTGACCAACATCCAGAAGAAATACTACCGGGCTATTCTGGAGAAGAATTTCTCCTTCCTTTCCAAAGGGGCAGGTCATACAAACATGCCTAATCTACTCAATACAATGATGGAGTTGCGCAAATGCTGCAACCACCCGTATCTCATCAATGGTGAGAGAGTTCTACAATACCTGCATCTCTGTATCGCATGTGTTTAGTTGCAAATAATATCCCTGAGGAACAGTGGATATGTTGACTGATCCAGCTAGTTTTGGGGGGGAAGGGGATGCTTCTTATAAAACAATTTTTTTTAAGACTTTAAGATTTTTTTTAAAGATTTTCGAGAGAGAGCACACCTGTGCTGGGGAGAGGGAGAGTGGCAGACTTCCCACTGAGTGAAGAGCCTGATGTGTGGCTCAGTCTTATGACCCTGTGGTCATGACCTGAGCCAAAATCAAGAGCAACTGAGCCACCCAAGCATCCCTTACTTACTTACTTATTTAAGACTTTATTCATTTGAGAGAGAGAGAAGGAAAGCAAGCACGAGAGAGAGCGTGGGAAGGGCAGAGAGAGAGGGAGAAGCAGACCCTCTGTTGAGCAGGGAGCCCGATTCGTGCCTTGATCCTAGAACCCTGGGATTATGACCTCAGCCAAAGACAGACACCCAGCTGAGCCGCCCAGGCACCCTCAAGCACCCCTCTTCTTAAAAAAACCAAACAGTTCTTACATGGAATGTCTTTCTCTAGTCCTTCCCCCTTGATCCTGCATAATCTATGGAATTTGCTGTGTAGAATGTCATGAACAAGAACTCAAGTCATTCTGTGTTCTGGATAAATGTCCTCATCGGTACTCCATTTTGTAGTTTCTGTTTTGGATGCCAGTAGGGTGGTGATAGTTGTTTGCATGTACTGTCCTAGTCCTCATTGTTACAGATGTTTTATCCAATTACAATCTTAAGTCTAACTTATTTGCAGTATTTTGTATAATACAGTCGAAGATGATTTAGGGTTTTTTGGGTGCTGAAATTCTCTGTGAGGAAAATGTTTATTTCAAGTCAGATTACTTTTCTTTGCTTCCCATCTCACCATCAAGTTTGATTTTTCTTTTGGTAGGTGCAGAAGAAAAAATCCTAACAGAATTTCGAGAAGCTTGCCATATTATACCTCATGACTTCCACTTGCAGGCCATGGTTCGTTCAGCTGGCAAATTGGTTCTTATTGACAAGTTACTTCCAAAACTTAAAGCTGGTGGCCATAAGGTTCTGATCTTCTCCCAGATGGTACGCTGCCTAGATATCCTAGAGGATTATCTAATCCAGAGGAGGTGAGAAAAGTGTCATCCCTTGCCTTGTGTTTACTGTAGCTTCATAAAATGCAGACTAGGAGGGTCTGGGTTTAATTAAAGTTGGCCAGGACCAGGATAAAAGACGTAGTTAAGATTCTCAACTTTCTTTCTTTTTTTTTTTGATTCTCAACTTTCTGTTTCGGTCTTTGGTCAACTAGAGAGATGGAATTACTGATACTGATCCTAATCTGCTTTTTTGGTTTCTTTTTCTGCTTCACTAGTTAAATTTTTTTCTGTAACTGCCATACAGGTACCTATATGAACGTATTGATGGGCGAGTCAGAGGTAACCTTCGACAGGCAGCTATTGACCGCTTCAGCAAGCCTGACTCAGACCGCTTTGTCTTCTTGCTGTGTACCCGGGCTGGTGGACTTGGTATTAATCTCACAGCTGCTGATACCTGCATCATCTTTGATTCAGACTGGAATCCACAAAATGACCTGCAGGTAGAGGAAATCTTTGTCTTAGGGGCTAACTACCTAACCTAAGAAGTTTTGCAACAGGATCAGGATCTGTTAGACTTGTACATCAAAGAGTATGGAATTGTTTCCTTAGTTTAAGGGTGGCAGTCTCCACGAGAGGTCAGCAAATTTTTTCCATAAATGGCCAGATAGTAGATCTTTTGGGCTTTGGGAACCATACGGTCTCTGTTGTAACTACTCATCTCTGCTCTTGGAGTACAAAAGCAGCCATAGACCATATATAGGTGATTGGGTGGGGTTGCATTTCACCAAATGCATAGTGGCTGTGCAGACTATAGTTTACAGACCCCTGGTGTACTTGGTGGGACAATAATTTCATCTTAAAATTGACTTTTGGTTTTGAGTTGATCTCATGGCTGCTTTGTAGATGTGAATTGGTATTTTTGAATCCCAGGTCTCTTCCCACCGCTGCCCCCCCGCCCCAATTTTATGTCATGTTTGTCCTTTCTTTCCATTTCTTTTTAACCAGGCCCAGGCACGGTGTCATCGAATTGGGCAGAGCAAAGCTGTGAAGGTGTACCGTCTCATCACTCGTAATTCTTATGAGAGAGAGATGTTTGATAAGGCTAGCCTCAAGTTGGGATTGGATAAGGCTGTGCTTCAGTCCATGAGTGGTAGAGATGGCAACATAACCGGAGTAAGTCCTCTTAATCTATAGATATGTTTGTAACTGGTCATAGTGATAGAGGGAGAAAAAGGTGGTTTTTGCATGGGAATATGACCACCTTCTTTGGATTTCTTAAAATATTTCTTAAAACATAATGAACTAAGTTATTATATGGTTAGGTAAGATTCTCTTGTTAGTTTTTTCCATTTTTCTATTGAATTTTGCAGATCCAACAGTTCTCCAAGAAGGAAATTGAAGATCTCTTACGAAAAGGGGCATATGCAGCCATAATGGAAGAAGATGATGAGGGCTCCAAGTTTTGTGAAGAAGACATTGACCAGATCTTGTTAAGACGAACCACAACCATCACCATTGAGTCTGAAGGAAAGGGTTCGACCTTTGCCAAGGTATGTTCTGTCTGTGCCAAATTAAGGAAAAGGAGGTAAAGACTGCAGTCTCCTAGAATATAAATTATTTTTTTCTTAAGGATTTTATTTATTTGACAGAGAGAGAGACAGCCAGAAAGGGAACATAAGTAGGAGGAGTGGGAGAGGGAGACGCCGGCTTCCTGTAGAGCAGGGAACCCCCACACAGGGCTCGATCCCAGGACCCTGCAGATTATGACCTGAGCCGAAGGCAGATGCTTAACAACTGAGCCTCCCAGGCGCCCCTAGAATTGAAATATATTTTTAAAATATAGTTACTGGTTTCCCACTGCTCAGAAAAGTGTTGTAGTCAACTTTACTTTGTTCCTTTGTTCTCACTAGGCAAGCTTTGTTGCTTCTGAAAATAGGACTGATATTTCTCTGGATGACCCCAACTTTTGGCAGAAGTGGGCCAAAAAGGCTGACCTGGACATGGATCTACTTAATAGCAAGGTAGGCTTCCTTTTGTTTTAGGGAGGAAGTATTATAGGAGACACATTACTTTCAGGAGACTTTGTAGCTGCTCTGATTCTTTGATGCTGACCTTGGATTATGATGGTATATTGCATATAAGAGCCATTGTAAAAACTTTCTGTATGGGAAGTCCCAGAAAACTGCTTAGATATCTACCACTTAACTTTGTTTCTGAGTCATATATTTCGCCTGTCCTAAAAAAATCTCTTAGGTATCTACAAATGTTATATCCAAGGCTATTTCAGTCCATAATTGTGTTAATTCCTTTCCCATGGCCTTGTCATGAAGGGAGTTACTCTTCTTCTGTTCTCTGTATAGAATAATTTGGTGATTGACACACCTAGAGTACGAAAACAGACCCGCCACTTTAGCACTCTGAAAGATGATGACCTAGTGGAATTCTCTGATTTGGAAAGTGAAGATGATGAGCGTCCACGCTCTCGCCGACATGACCGTCATCATACCTATGGGCGCACTGACTGCTTTCGGGTGGAAAAGCACCTATTGGTATATGGGTAAGAACCACCTTGCCATTAGAGGTAGTGTATTTCCATCCTGATGGACACTCTATTTGCCTTTCAAATTGGAGGCTGTGACCAAAGAGGGGATAATGGGAAAAGCTTTATTCTGTTACCATGTTTTTCCCCAGATGTTTTTGTCTCCTACCTTTTGGGAGTCCCCAGGAAAATATTACTACAGTTTTCTGTTTTTCTAGTTGGGGACGGTGGCGAGATATTTTGTCTCATGGACGTTTCAAGCGACGTATGACTGAACGAGATGTGGAGACAATTTGCCGGGCCATCCTTGTATACTGTCTTCTGCACTATCGTGGGGATGAAAATATCAAGGGCTTCATTTGGGACTTGATTAGCCCTGCCGAAAACGGCAAGACAAAAGAATTGCAGAATCATTCAGGTAATTATCAACTCTTTACTTTTCATATTTCTGTTGGTTACCTAATCTTTTTCAGGTCCAAGGGTTTTTCTCAATCCAAGTCTTCAATTTCTCCCCTTTCCCAGGTCTGTCTATCCCTGTACCCCGTGGACGCAAGGGGAAAAAAGTAAAGTCACAAAGCACTTTTGATATCCATAAGGCAGATTGGATCCGGAAATATAATCCTGATACTCTGTTCCAAGATGAGAGTTATAAGAAGCATTTAAAACATCAGTGTAACAAGTAAGGATAGAAATTAACAAAGACCAAAACATTTTCCACCTCAGAGTTTCTGCATTATTACTGAGCCAGCTTTTCTTTCCCCCCTTTTAGGGTGCTATTGCGGGTACGAATGCTGTATTATCTGAGGCAGGAGGTTATTGGAGACCAGGCAGAGAAGGTGTTAGGGGGTGCCATTGCCAGGTACAGTTATGCTGTATTTTTCTTTATGTATTTCTCTTTATGCTCTGACTTACTCCAGAAAAGATTGGTTTACTTATTTCAGTCTGTACTATCTTTGGAATAACTGGTAATTAAGATCTGTATATCCGGTCTTTGATCCTAACCTTGATACCCGTGGAAGGAATTTGGCAGATCCAGGAGCATTTTAAATTACTGGATAAAACAAGATACCTATGATAATCTTTCCAAGGATTGTCATTTTAATTCCCTTCTTTGCTTTGCTGTTTCTGCTCTTTTATACCTTTAGTGAGATTGACATATGGTTCCCAGTAGTGGATCAGCTAGAGGTTCCAACAACATGGTGGGACAGTGAGGCTGACAAGTCCCTGCTCATTGGAGTCTTTAAGCATGGTGGGTACCTTTCCTTAGTTTATTCTTTTCCTGTTGTGAACTTATTTCCACAGATGGAACATGTAGCAAAACGCTCATGGCCAATAACTGAGTTCTCTGATTGATCTTTAATAAAATATGTTAGAATAGGAAACTAGTTCTTAAATATCCACAGTGAAGCAATTAGTTCCTATAAATAGATGTTTAGAAAGGCCAGATGGATAGTTAAATCCTAAGGTGGGGTGTTTCCCATCTGTTCTCTAACCTGTGTTAACAGTCTGTATGTTATGCATCTCAGTTAAGGTTTCACAAATCAGGGGAGGTAATATATGCCCACTCTTATTAATAATAACGATGCTTAATTTGTGTGAAAGTGTTCTATTTATGTAGCATCCTGTTTGTCTAAATATTCAACACGCATTCTGATGGAAGTGTGAACTACAGTGAGATAAAAAATAAAGTACAAAGAGCGGGAGTACTCCCTTTTCAGTCTAGCTTAATAGCAAATCCTAGGTATTAAAAGCAGTGAGTGCTAACCAACTTCCAGCTCAGTGACTTAGTGAATTCGAATATCATTTCTTTTTAAAAATACTTCTCTATTTATTTCTGTAAAATAAAAATAATGGCACTTGAACCACATGTTTTCCTGAACTTTGATGGATAAGAAAAACTGAACATGTTCTAGTTTTAAATTTACTTTTGAGGGGCACCTGGTTTGCTCAGTTATTAAATATCTGCCTTTGGTTTGGGTCATGATCTCGGGATCCAGGGATCAAACCCCGCATCAGGCTGCCCACTCCGCAGGAAGCCTGCTTCTCCCTCTCCCATCCCCCTGCTTGTGTTCCCTCTCTTGCTATATCTCTCTGTCAAATAAATTAAATCTTTGAAAAAAAATTTACTTTTGAGACAAGGAGATTTAAAAGAGTCCACACATCCTGAATTGTGTTCATTCACTCATTCATTCATTCAGTATTCATCACATAGTCAGTGCCTATTTGTTTGCAGGTGTTTCTTATCCTTCATTTGAAAATGTGTGGATTGGTCCTAAATTATTTTACTTTTTTCATTTGCCCAACTGTGTAGTATGAATGATAACAGAAGAATTACTGGTTAAATGGCTATGTAAATCTGCCACCATTCTATAAATATTCTGATCAAATTCCTATCTTTCACAACTAGTGATAAAACTTCATAATTGCTATAGAACTATTCAATATAATAATAAAACCCAACAGCTGTCCAAAATATTTTGTATTATGAGTAAACTAGCTCGTATATTTGAGTTATTCCAGCACACTTTAGGCAAAGTTAATCTTTTCTTTGGCTTATGGTCTTTTTTTTTTCCTAGGCTATGAGAAATACAATACTATGAGGGCAGACCCAGCCTTATGCTTCCTGGAAAAGGCTGGTCGACCAGATGACAAAGCCATTGCAGCAGAACACCGAGTGTTGGATAATTTCTCTGACATAGTAGAAGGGTAAGCCTTGGTGTTTAGTTCTCTTGATGTTCTGAGTCTACCCTTTGAAGGCTCTTAGTTGCTTATATAGAGATAACATAATTCTTAACTATAAACCCATCGGTATTCTTAATGGTGGTTATACTCATTAATGATAGTTTATTAACAAAGAGTGGGACCAGCGGAAAGGACTCCATAAACTAGGCTAAAACAATACATTTGCCATAAGGTGCAACCAAGGGTGAAAATGAATGTTACTCCCAAATGGCTTATTTGATGTTCTGTTCAGTTTTTTTGTTGTTGTTGGTTTTTTGGGGCAATATTTATCTATACAGCCACAGTAGCTGAAAAGACAACTAAACTGGTTGTCTTGAAAGATAATTGCCATGCACTCTCCTGTATCACTTATGTGGTAGAACCTCAGGATATTTTAGTCCTGGTTTATCATCTCCCAATGGTGGCTGACACATAATAGGCATATACTCTGTCTGGATACATGCCTCAGTGATGAGTTGCCATGCTAATACTGAGTCACCAAGTAGGGCAGTGTTGCCTTAGCTTGGGTGCCAGTGAGTTCAACAAAACTTCTCATGTGGAGACCTGAGGGGCATGTGAAATATTTGGCTTAGTTCATGAATACCCATGCACTCTGCAGTTGAGAGATTTCTCTTTGATGATCACAGTCTTAGTTTGCTTAGTGCAGGACCCTCAAAGGAAATTGGTTCGGTTTTTCATCACAAATCATTTATTATGTCACTTTTCTACTCAATAGAGCAAAATAAAACAAGCAAATATGGACTATTCAAATGTAACAATAATAGTAAATAGGAAGGAGGGGAAGAATAGGTAAACTATGAAAAGAAAGGAAGGATTCTGGCCAAAGTATTTCATTTCAGATTCAACCAGTTTAGAATGGCACTTTGTCAGCTTCTTCTCATTCTTCGTCTTGTTGGATGTTCTACCTAACTTTATTCAGAGCTTAGCACCTGGCCTGCCATTCCTTTGAGCATGATGGAAAACCATGGTTCCATCCTGGATTGTATGTTTGGCTAGGTGTTCATCCTAAATTCCTCTTAGTGAAAGAAGATACATTCTTGTTTTTTTTTTCATGCCTTTGGATAATTTTAGGGTTGACTTTGATAAGGATTGCGAAGATCCTGAATATAAACCACTCCAGGGTCCCCCAAAGGACCAAGATGATGAGGTGAGGAATTCTCATTTGAGTATAGCTTTGCTCTGTTACTAAATAGTTAAGTATTCTCCTATTCCCTGGATTCTGAAGTATATTGATTAATTTATAATATAAGACGGAAAGTAACTACTATTTGAGAATATAAAGTATTCATGGAAAGGATTGTAACACCAGCTGGGGGAGACCAGGGATGGCTTTGTGGAGGAGGTGGGACGAAGCTGGACGTTGAAGTACATTATTTGACTGCTAAATTCCTGAGCCCCTTTATTTTCAAGCGATTAACAGCAACTGATTTTTTTCAGGTTCTACTTTCTTATTCCTTTAGTTGGTTGCTTCCATTTTTTTGTGAGGTTTTATTATAAGTTTTTCTTGATCCCTTTGGTGCCATAGAAGGACACACATAAGAAAGTGATTTCAGAGTGCCAACTTCCCCCCCTTTCCCTCCCCCCTCCATCCTGTGGGGTGGATCTCCTTCTCTAGGGTGATCCCTTGATGATGATGGATGAGGAGATCTCAGTGATTGATGGAGATGAAGGTAAACTTCTAGGTCAACTAGTACAATTTTGTGTGGGGTGGTGGTTTCGGGAATTATTAACTGAATTCTGTCCTATCCTGGGATTTCTAAGAGCTTTGCTTTGGGTTGGGTTGAAATAACTGGTGTTATCTCTACTACCTTTCCTGTACTTCCTATTCATTCTGCTTTGCTTCCCACAGCCCAGGTGACACAGCAGCCAGGCCATCTCTTCTGGCCTCCAGGCTCTGCTCTGACAGCTAGGCTTCGGCGCCTAGTAACAGCTTATCAACGCAGCTACAAGAGAGAACAGATGAAGATAGAGGCTGCAGAACGAGGGGACCGGAGACGGCGGCGTTGTGAGGCAGCCTTCAAGCTAAAAGAAATTGCACGGCGGGAGAAACAGCAACGGTAAAGTGTGACTGGGAATTTGGGCTGAGCTTTAAGCTTGCCTTTGGCTATGGGTCCTATATTGAAAAGCATCTTAGGAAGGATTTATTTGGACTTCCCTACTGAGGGACCATCTTTTTTGCCTTAGTTGTTACTTCTCTGCAACAAAAAAGCCACAGCTCCTTGGAAGGTCTCTTACATGGCCATTCTCATTGAGTTATTTGCCCACGTATTTTTTCCCTTAGCTGGCTATTCTTAAAATCTTTCGTGTTATAGAGTACCTCTTAACTATCTCTTCTGCTGTTTTCTGGGCTGTTTTTGGTTTTGTTTTAGGGTTTTTTTTTTTTGCCCCATCTTTCAATTTTTTGTTTATTCAGGTATTCTTACTCACAGTAAAAAGTAACCAGTTTCCCTGTGTTTTTCTGCTCTCTGCTGCCTGACTCCTCTTCCCTTTAGATGGACAAGGCGTGAACAAACTGATTTCTATCGAGTAGTGTCTACCTTTGGTGTGGAGTATGACCCCGATACCATGCAGTTCCACTGGGATCGCTTCCGTACGTTTGCCCGACTGGACAAAAAAACAGACGAAAGCCTTACGAAGTACTTCCATGGCTTTGTGGCCATGTGTCGCCAAGTGTGCCGCCTTCCCCCAGCAGCTGGAGATGGTAAGCAAGACTAGAGAGTCTTGGGTGAGTGGGGATGGATGGCAATAGAACTAATGTGATTCATTTCTCCTCCCTACCCTACTCTTACAGAGCCCCCAGACCCTAATCTGTTCATTGAGCCCATCACTGAGGAGAGGGCCTCACGGACTCTCTACCGTATTGAATTGCTTCGGCGCTTACGGGAACAAGTTTTATGCCATCCCCTTCTGGAAGATCGGCTGGCATTATGTCAGCCTCCAGGTCCTGAATTGCCCAAATGGTGGGAGCCTGTTCGGCATGATGGGGAGCTTCTACGAGGGGCAGCCCGCCATGGGGTGAGCCAAACAGACTGCAACATCATGCAGGACCCAGACTTTTCTTTTCTGGCTGCCCGTATGAATTATATGCAGAACCATCAGGCAGGAGCACCAGCTCCATCCCTGTCACGCTGCTCTACGCCACTGCTCCACCAGCAGTATACCTCGCGCACTGCCTCACCACTGCCCCTGCGCCCAGATGCTCCTGTTGAAAAGCCACCTGAGGAGACAGCTGCCCAGGTCCCCAGTCTGGAGAGTCTGACTTTAAAACTAGAGCATGAGGTGGTGGCCAGGAGCCGACCAACCCCACAAGACTATGAGATGCGAGTAGCCCCCTCTGATACTGCCCCTCTGGTTTCCCGGAATGTTCCACCAGTCAAACTGGAGGATGAGGATGATTCAGACTCAGAACTGGACTTGAGCAAGCTGTCACCATCATCCTCTTCTTCCTCATCCTCATCCAGCTCCAGCTCCAGCACTGATGAGAGTGAGGACGAGAAGGAAGAAAAGCTAAGTGAGTGCATGTGACAGGCTGTTGGCCCTTTTCCCTATTTCCCCACCCTCCCACCCTCCTCACCCAGCTCTTTCCCTTGTTTTCTAAATGCATCCTCTGGGAGAGATTTGGATTTCGATTTGATAGAAAACCAAAAGAGATCTGTTATTCTTTGGGCCTTTATTTAAAGCCCATATAATAACTTTATTCTTCCACCTTTGCTCACATTCTGTATGGTCTCTAGCTGCTGACCGGTCCCGCTCAAAGCTCTATGATGAAGAGAGTCTTCTGTCCCTCACTATGTCCCAAGATGGATTCCCAAATGAAGATGGAGAACAAATGACCCCTGAGCTGCTGCTGCTACAAGAAAGACAAAGAGCTTCTGAGTGGCCCAAGGTAACAGCCTCGTACCTAGACAAAAAGTCTGGCAATATACTGTAACAAAAACCAGGAACAAGAAACAGATCGTTCTTGTTTTCCTTAATTATATTTAGTGCTACACGTTTTTTTCATGAAACTCTTCCCGGTTGACTTAGGGATCTGATACTATTACTTCCCTCCTTCTGCCTTATGATTTTTACCCATCCTGCTAATGATGGTGCTGTTGTTTGTCACAGAATCACATAGCTGGTACTCAGGCCCTAAAACCAGTATTGATTTCTTTTCCACCCACTCAGGATCGTGTGCTTATAAACCGTATTGACCTCGTCTGCCAGGCTGTACTCTCAGGGAAGTGGCCTTCTAGCCGCCGGAGCCAGGAAATGGTAACAGGAGGAATTTTGGGGCCAAGCAACCACTTGCTAGATAGTCCCTCATTGACTCCAGGAGAATATGGTGACTCTCCAGTCCCCACACCACGAAGTAGCAGCGCAGCTTCCATGGCAGAGGAGGAAGTGTCCGCAGTCACCACAGCAGCAGCTCAGTTCACGAAACTTCGCAGAGGCATGGATGAAAAGGAGTTTACAGTTCAGATCAAAGATGTAAGCTCAGCATTTAGGCACTGGGAAGTGTGGAAGGAGACTGGAATTTTGCAAACTGCTTTACTAAGGGGATATTAAACTGGTTAGCTAACTTTAAAAATGAGAAGGGAGTTGGGGTGCCTACTTTTTTTTTTTAAGATCTTATTTATTGACAGAGATCCCAAGTAGGCAGAGAGGCAGGTGGGGGGGTGGGGGGGAAGCAGGCTCTTCGCTGAGCAGAGAGCCTGATGTGGGGCTCAATCCCAGGACCCTGGGATCATGACCTGAGCTGAAGGTAGAGGCTTTAATCCACTGAGCCACCCAGGCACCCCAGAGCATGCAACTCTTGATCTTGCGTTGTTGTTTTTTTTTTTTAATATTTTATTTATTTGACAGAAATCACAACTAGGCAGAGAGGCAGGCAGAGAGAGAGGAGGAAGCAGGCTCCCTGCGGAGCAGAGAGCCCGATGGGGGGCTCAATCCTAGGACCCTGGGATCATGACCTGAGCCGAAGGCAGAGGCTTTAACCCACTGAGCCACCCAGGTGCCCCTGATCTTGGGGTTTTAAGTTTGAGCCCCGTGTTCCATGTAGAGATGACTTAAAATCAAACAAATAAATTTAAGTAAGTAAAGTAAGTAAAAATAAGTAAGTAAAAATAGAAAGGAGAGGGGAGAAAAATTAGAGTTCACAAAGCTCCTTTGAAGAAAAGTCATTGCAGTAAAGGAAGGGATCTTGTATTTCCTAAGGACTAGATTAAAAGAACCCATATTTTTGAAAAATTTAATTGATACAAGACTTCTTTTGGGTGACTTATTTCTGGATCCTAGAAACCTAGTTTTAAAGATTGATCAAATTGTGGGAAAGCTGTTAAAATGACACCTAGGTATTATGGACCTTACAAAGTTAATAATAAGTTATTCTTAGTGAAATTAAATTAGTGTTATTTATTTAATAAATGGGAAATTTCATTTATTTTTCCTGATCCACATTGAAATACATTGAAACCCTCCACATTGAAACCCTATTAGCTGTTCCTTAAGTACTCAAGAAAATTTTCTTTCCCTCCTTCCTTCCTTTTTCTTTTTTCTTTCTTTCGTTCTTTCTTTCTTGTAGGCTCCACACCCTGCGTGGAGCCCAAAAATGGGACTTGATCTCACAACCCTGAAATGAAGAACTGATCTGAGATCAAGAGTTGGACTTAAAGACTTTTAACCGAGCCATCCAGTCGCCCCAAGAAAAAATTCTTAAACTAGTATGTGATAGGAATTATCAGGATTTTGCCCCTGTTGCCATGCTAATATTGAGACACCAGGTATGGGGTATTGTTGAGATAAATTCTTTTCTAATGTCTACCTGAGGAGCACTTGGTCAAGAAACAAAATCTTTCTGTGGAAAAAGTATATAAGTTTAGATACATTTCTGATTTCTACCCTTAAGTCAGATGGCCTTCCTTCTCATCATTGAGCCAGAGGATGACCCGTACCCTATGATTCCCCAAAGCTTAATATTTACTTTAAAAACATGTGCCATATGACATCTTGGGTGGGTGGGTTGTCTTCTTAGGAGGAAGGATTGAAGTTAACATTCCAGAAGCACAAGTTGATGGCTAATGGAGTAATGGGAGATGGACATCCTCTGTTTCATAAGAAGAAGGGAAACAGAAAGAAGCTAGTTGAGGTGAGTGGGAGAGAGTCTTTAACATGATGATTAGGTTTTTTATTCTCACTAATTGATGAAGGCAGTTGGGATTAAGGGACTAGAAGATACTAGAATTACTTTATGGCTACCATTGGCTCTGCTCCCCCTCCCTCCCTGTCCCACAAAAGAGTATGTGCTCATGGGGGTGGATTCTGGGTTTGCAGCTGGAGGTGGAATGCATGGAAGAGCCTAATCACCTTGATGTGGACCTGGAGACCCGGATCCCTGTCATCAATAAGGTGGATGGTACTTTGCTGGTGGGTGAGGATGCCCCTCGCCGGGCTGAACTGGAGATGTGGTTACAGGGTCATCCAGAGTTCGCTGTCGATCCCCGATTTCTAGCGGTGAGTGGCAGTTCCATCCAGCAAGATTTAAAGTCATTCCCTTGGTATTTAAGCTGCGTGAGAGGGCAGAAGCATGCCATAGTATGTCATTTTTTTTCTGCATCTGTCAAATATTATAATACTTAGTCTTCCTAACTCACAGAGTTGTTGTGAGGATCAAAATAATATTAAAGCACTTATGAAACTAAATACTAGGCAGATATTTATTATTTAACTATTATATAACCACCTAATTTTGGGGGGGAGAGATCTGCTAATGGCAGTTTTCCAGTAGGACTAATCCTTTATCCATGCAGTAAGCATTTTTTGTCAACCTAGATACTAGTACCTTAATAATTACTCCAGGGAGATTTTTTTCCCTCTAGGATAACTAATACTTTTCTATTTCAGTATATGGAGGATCGCAGAAAACAGAAGTGGCAGAGATGTAAAAAAAATAATAAGGCAGAATTGAACTGTTTGGGAATGGAACCAGTACAGACGGCTAACTCTAGGAATGGGAAAAAGGTGAGTGAGACTGAGGCATTACTGCTCTGTTCCCACATTAGATGTGACAGGAGAACTAATTTTGTGTTCTGTTACTTACCTTTGGACCAGTGTACGCAAAAATATACGTCAGTCCACCAGTAGGGAAACTAGTCATTTCTTACTGGTATTTTTACAGTTCTTGGCATCATCGTGTATAGAAGGGCATACAATTTTAAAAAGTAACTTGAGCACTTGAAGCATATTAAAACATAAAGATTAGTAAGAAGTGTTGGAACAGTCAAGGCCTTCTCTGGCTAAGGGATATTTGGCAAATCCTTTGAACTTCTCAGTTTACACATCTTGAAAAGTTGAGGGTATAGGAGCAGATAATCTCTTAAAAATTTTATGATGCTGTACATTTTAGAAGTGATGTGGGACATACCAAGGACTAGTCATAGTCATAGTGTCTCCCAATGTGGAGGAAGTCGAGAATCACTGATAATAACACCAGTAATGGAAAAAGGACAGGAAAACATGTTTTATAGCTTATAATAATAACTTTGGTTATTCCCTTATTTTCAACTGTACTTAGGCTTTTATCCCAGTTGTAGGCCATTTGATAGATGAGGTACCCATAATCCTTTGCACCAAAATCTGACTATAAAAGTTTCTCTTTGTTAGGTTTGCCTTACTTTGGTCAATAGTTGCCTTTTTTAAACATACTAAATCAGGGTTTTGTAAGCAGTCATTTAAAATGATTAGCATTTATGGGGCACCTGGGTGGCTCAGACAGTTGGGTATCTGCCTTTGGCTTGGGTCATGGTCTCAGTGTCCTGGGATCGAGCCCCACATCTGGCTCCCTGCTTTGTAGAGGGCCTTCTGCTCCCTCTCCCTCTGTCTGCTGCTCCCCCTGCTTGTGTTCTCTCTCCGTCAAATAAAATCTTCGAAAAAAAATGATTAGCACTTATCATCTATCATTGGACCTTTTATATTCATCTTTACACATGTATATAATATATATGTAAAACCACATGGTATGTCTTTAACAAAATTTATTTCCAAATGGACAATATATATCTTCTGCATTTAACAAATTGAGATTGTTACTTTGTACATGATAGTTATTTGTGAGATGCATTTATGAGGCTTATTATGTTTACATTGTGGAAGTGGTTTCATATAAATATTATTACCGTAGAAGAATATTTTAACTTTTCCTCATATCCTCCATGGGACCAGGAGTATAATAAGCAGAGTGGTTGATATGGGAGGCTGATGGCTGGAAGGCTGGTATCTTCTTGAATTGTCTTCTGGTATTGTCTTGAATCTAACATTATGGAGGAGCCTATAAAAAAGGGTTTTCTTCCAGTATTACCTATTTTTCCCTCAAGTATTTTACTACTTTTTTATAGTCAGTTGATAAATCTAAGAAAGAAAAGATCCTAGGGAATCACAAAATCATGACTATTAGAGGGTTTTTTAAAAACTTATTTGAGAGAGGAGGAGAGTGGGAGCAGGGGGAGGGATAGAGGGGGAAAGCATCTCAAGCAGACTCTGTTCTTGAGCCCACAGTCCATTAGAAGGCTCAGTCTCACGATCCTGAGATCACAACCTGATCCAAAACCGAGAGCTGGATACTTAACTGACTCTGCCACCCAGGTACCCCAGTATGGAATTCTTAATGCAGACAGAATTAATGGTGTATTATTACTGGTACCTGCAGGAGTTTAGGTGCTGTTATTGTTATAGTTTAAAAGTCTATACAAATACAGTGTTTTGAGATGTTTCTTTTTCCAAATCGAGATGGTATATTCACATGTCAGGTAGTAAGCTTAGATTGGTAAATAGCATCCAGAGACATGGTTACCAAATGTCTGAGTTTCATGCCTTGGTACCCAGTATTTATACTTAGGTCTAGCAAAGCAGAGGCACTAGAAGTAGGAAGTTCCAGCTTCGGTATACTTGGTCAAAATTTGCAGCCAGAATATTCAGAGGTGTGTGCGTGGCTCAGTCAGTTAACGCCTGACTCTTGATTTTAGCTCAGGTATTGATCTCAGGGTCATGAGTTTGAGCCCTGTGTTGGGCTCACACTGGGTGTGGGGTCTGCTTGAGATTCTCTCTCTCTCTCCTCCTCTGCCCCTCCCTGCCTGCTTGGATTCTCTCTTTCTAAAAAATAAAAATAAAAAAATTTACAGACAGAACATTTAGAAGCTTAAAATTCAACAGATATTTTTTTTATCAATGTGAAAAACACTTTATTAAGTTTCGTGAGGAGCTACCCACAATCTTTTTGTTGTTCTAGACATCCAGAAAGAAGTCTTAACCTGACTTGTCTTTAGTTTACTACACTCTGCTGTGCTGTAATAGTTTTGTAAATGTCAATATAGTTGTGTTGTACTTCATATGGTAAGATCTTGTGAACAATCTGCCATCAGTAAAGTATACTGTGCAAATACTGATTCATTCACTGCCTTGCCCAGTCTCCTTGTTAACAAAGGTAAGCATCTGTGAAATGGCTGGATGGAGTAAAGGTACAGTGTAGTCATGGAAAAAAGCAAAACTCTGGTTCACATAAATGTCAGTATCAATCTCCATTTTAGCTTTAGCACTGGAATGTTTCCAACAGTAAAATCCAGTATTTCCTCTTCCTATTGACTATGCTTGCTTTGCTCATCCTAAAGATATTCAGTGAAAAAGCACTTGCAAGCTAGGATTCTATTGTCTTCTAGTTTGCTTTTTTCCTTTCTTTGTTTTTACTATCTTCTGCTCTTTCCTCCTAGGGTCACCATGCTGAAACTGTGTTCAACCGGGTTTTGCCAGGGCCCATTACACCAGACAGCAGCAAGAAGCGGGCCCGCAGAATGCGACCAGACCTTTCAAAGATGATGGCCCTGATGCAGGGCGGAGGCGCTGGGTCCCTATCTCTGCATAATACCTTCCAACACAGCAGTAGTGGCTTGCAGTCTGTGTCATCCCTGGGTCACAGCAGTGCCACTTCTGCATCTTTGCCTTTTATGCCGTTTGTGATGGGTGGTGCAGCATCATCCCCCCATGTAGACTCCAGCACCATGCTTCATCACCACCACCACCACCCCCACCCCCACCATCACCACCATCACCATCCAGGCCTGAGAGCCCCTGGCTACCCTTCTTCACCAGCCACTACCACCTCTGGTACTGCCTTGAGGTTGCCACCACTGCAACCTGAGGAGGATGAGGACGATGAGGATGAAGATGATGATGATGATTTATCTCAGGGCTATGATAGCTCAGAAAGGGACTTCTCACTCATTGATGATCCTATGATGCCAGCCAACTCAGACTCAAGTGAAGATGCTGATGACTGAAGCCCCAGCATGGTCCCCATTGCTTGGGTGGCTGCTGTATTTTCAATTACTCTGGCCCTTGGACTATGGAAAAGTGGGAGGGGCAGGGGAGATGTGGGGAGACCCAGGACTCCAGGAGGTGAAAAGGAAAAAGAACTTGTACCTGATTGCTTCCAAATTTGAGAGGATTGGGTGGGCAGGGGGAACTCCTAAAATAATACATGACCACTTCCTCATTTCTGGGGAAGGAAAGGAGACTAGAGCAGCTGATGTGCTCACCCCTCCCTAAACCCCTCCATTAACCACAGACTATGTAGCGCTGGCCCTAGCCTCTGGCAGAGCCTGTTCCTGGCCGAACTGTGGATACAGCTGGAGGGTCAGGAACTGTTACCTTCCTTCCCCTTGGCATTAATAAATTTAAGTTAATCCTTTTCCACTCTTCCCTTGTTCTATATTTGCTAAAACGCAATATAAAGGTTAATTTTGAATTCATAATGGGTAATTTCAATACTACTATTCTAAATTCATTATTGTAAATGCAGTTACCTTGGATAGACAAGTATCCAGACAAGTCATCTGTACTCCCATTAAAGGATATATAAGTGTAGTCGCAAGGGAATTGTTTAAGAGGAGGACAATGTTCCAGATTCAAACTCCCAAGTTCTTGGAAGAAATGAGAAGGAAGAATTTCTTCAAGGAACCATATATATTTTGTTTGGAATTAACCGAAATAACGGTACTTTGGGGAAGCCCTAAGAATGTTACCAGTTAATGAACTTTGGCAGGGGGAGAGACTGGAAGGAACGATGTCAAGACTTGGAGGGGGGTTGGCGGGTCGGGGAAGTTGTGTGAAGCCCCTCAAGCCATTTGTTTCCTAAGACTCCTCCCCTGCCATCCCAGCGCTGAGATGAAGCGTGGGCATTTTATTTCCCTTTCTGAGGCAGATAGTTTTGTGGACTTTTTCTCCCTGGTTAGTGCTCGCTCTGTCCTCGCCACCAAGGATCCTTCCAGTCCTGGAGCAGCAGCAGCTTTTGCTTCCCTACCATGTAGAAGCGGAACGCACCCGAAGTTCCCACTCCCGTCCCACGCCAGATCCCGCTCTTTCCGCTTCCCCCTCATTTGTCGGTGGGTGGGACCGTTGCAGCGGCGCGCGGCTGCTTGTGTGGGGCGGGGCAGGCACGGCAGGCCTCCCGCCTCCCGCCTCCTTCGCAGTGCCCAGTCGCAGCCTCCGCCAGAAATCTGAGGTCCTGGAAACCGCAGTAAGGCTGAGAGTAGGGGCGGGCGGAGCGTTACGTGACGACGTCTCCTCGCGTGCGGCTGTTGCTAAGTTGACAAGAAAACCCCGCGAAAATCTAGAATCTCTTTGTGTTGCACATTTTGTTGATTTCCCCCACTGTCTTTCATCTCTCGAACCCTTAACCTCCCGAGAGAGGTTTAAAAAAACAAAACAAAACAAAACAAAAATCCCCCAAGTGCTGTCGGGACCCGGAAGCGGAAATGGCATCTTTGAGGTCGATACTTCCGGGTCACTAGGAGAGTGCGGGATTCCGGGGCCGAGAGCGGCTGGCGGATCCGGGACCTCGCGTGATTCTCGGAACCCGAGTAGGAGCGGCGTCTGTGGCTATGGCTGTGACTCTGGACAAAGACGCTTATTACCGGCGAGTGAAGAGACTGTACAGCAATTGGCGGGTGAGATAGATCCCGTAATTTTCTCTAGGGAGCCCCCCTCTGCCATCCCATAATAATCCCATTTCTCGGCGCCCTTTTTTCCTTTTCCGTCGGGAATTCCCGGGTTCAGTGTCGCGCCCCTTTAGTTGCTGCAGGACCATTCACTGCAGGCCGCCCCCAGCGCCGCCCCGGAACAGGGAATCCCCCGCAATCACTCTGCCCTGCGGCCACCACCATCTTCCCCGCGTGCTGGCCCCCGTCATGCATAACAGCCTCCTCTTACAGTCTCTTCCCGCCCCAGAAGAGGCATCATCCGTCCCTCCCACTCTGTGATCACGTCTTGCCGCCCCCCTCCTGCAGTGTTAATACACACCCACGCACTCGTTCTGTCCTTCCAGAACCAGAGTATTGCGCCCCAGGTCCCGCCAGAATTACAACCTCCTTCGTAAAGGGTGGATGGAGGGGCTGGTAGGATGTGAATCGGGCTTTTCGTATTTATCATTTGCGGGGCTTGTGCTGGAGTTAAAAAAAAACAACAACAAACAAACAACTAATCACGCGCAACCGTCTCATGTTCTAGGCCCTGCCGTGGGTAGCACAGAAACCTAATGCTGAAAACCTGCAAGCTTTAGTAATGCAAAAACGATGTGATGCCTAAAACCTGGTTAGCTTTCCTCCTCGGTAGAGTATCCAGGGCACGTGTTGAGAAAAAGAGCTGGTGCAGCCCCCATTATTTTAAAGATAGGGTAATCTTGTCGCTTGAAAGACGTCCACGGTTAAAATTTATTTTTATGATAGTAATTTATCAATTCATATATTTGATTGCCTCCTGTGGTGTAGGCTGTGTTGTCTAGCTTAAGTCTGGCCTCTGCACTCTGTCATCCAGGGAAACTAAAACTAATAAAGACTTTTAAAACCTGAAAAACGTCCTGACAAAAATGGTCAGTTCTGATTTCAGCATTGTAAATTGCCTTTCAAAGAGACTCTCTACTAAAAACCAAGCTATTAAAATTGGTGAGTTCCCTGCCATTCATATTAAAGGTCCATGTGTCTTTCATCTTTTGAAGATAAATGCATTAGATAACTGAAAATAAAATGGATTCTTTGTTGCATTTTATGAAAAGGAAAAATAAGGACTTTATACAGGTAAATACTTTACGTTTTAATTTAAAACTTAAAGGATAAGTTTTAATTTAAAAATTTTGTACTGGTTAATTTCTAACGAATGTTTCACAGTTTCTTTCCCTGTTACATTTTTACATTTTTCCTGTTACATTTTTCATTTTAACATAATCCACGTTAGAAAAATTCTTTCTAAAAGCTGCATTATTTTCTAGAGGTTAATAAGTACAAAAGTACACTAATCAGAAGCCCTCTGTTCCACCCCCAGGCCCTGAAATTATGCATCTTTGATGTGGAAGTTGTTTCTCCTTATGGTGATTCAGTTAATCAAGTTATTCTTCATCTTCTCTAGACCATTCACAAAAGCTGAGATTAATTTAGAGCTCAGAGTTCCCTTACATGATAGATAAATACAAAACGTGAGACTAGGAAACACTTGAGGCCTGAAGACAGTTTAGCAAAATTAATATTAAATGACAGTCTTTAAATCTAGGGAAGTTAAATTATTGCCCCTAATTTTTTGTTTCTCAAAAATCATTAAAATTTATCTGGGTCCTCCTACTTACATCATTTGAAGAGGTATGTTAGATGATAATGGTGTTTGAGTTATGAGCAAGATCCATATAAAATGTACTCACTAGCAAAATTTGTGGCTAATTATTATGAAATATTATTTGAATAAACTTTCTGCTTTCTTGTAACTATAAATTTTAATAACTATGCCCAGAGCCCACCTGTAGAATTCCTTTCTGCATGTACAGCTTTTCCAGGTTACAGTACTTCTATTCTGAGCTGCTTAAGTATAGATCATGGTTGTCTAGGGTATGAGGTAAATTCTGTTGCTTATTCTCTGCACTGTAGCAGAAAGTGGAATATATAGGTGCATAATACAGTTATTTTTTACGCTTTCTTCTTTTTTAATAGAAGACTAGCATTGAGATAAGGGAATAACTTGAAGTTAGCAGTAGAAGTTCCAAGCTTTGCATTGTTAGCACCCATCTTCAAAGAACTATCCATTATGACAAAAATTCACAAACTAGAGAATTAGATGGGTGCCATATCTACTTTTTAGTTTTAGATAACCTTCAAGCATAAGGTTTTCAGAACTGTGTGGTTGTGTGGTAGCTCCAACTCTCTTCAGCCTCATAGGGCAGAAGAAAACCAAAAAATTAGCCTTGTTTTGCTTTTTAAATAAGAACAGGAGTTAATGTGATTCCTAATCTCACTTATCTGCAGATTGAGTTTGGGTTAGATACATATTGTGAGGCTGTTGCAAGTACTTTCCCTTTTTTTTTTTTTTTTTTTTTAAGATTTTATGTATTTGAGTGAGGGCACATGGGCATGAGTGAGGGGAGAGGGAGAGACAGAATCTCAGACTCCATGCCCTGTGCAGAGCCTGTCTCCTGGCTTAGTCTCACAACGCTGAGATCATGACCTGAGCCAAAATAAAGTCGGACACTTAACTGAATGAGCCACCTGGGCGTCCCAGTAAGATACTACTTCTTAATTAATAATTTTCATAACTTGTGTCCTAAAAGTATTTGTAGCATCACATATTTCTGTTTGAATGGAGATTTCTAAAACATCAATGAGAAATAGTGTCATTTGAGAGATGAGAGAAAAGGCTCAAAAATCAGGAGATCTCTGTAGTGACCAGAAGGTATTACTGTCTTATGACTATACCTAGATGTTTGAGTCTGGTCCAGTCCTGCCTCTTATTTTTTAAATTAGAACTGCTACAAGCAGAAAGGGTTTGTGGTGCACCTGTCCATTCTGTTAGAAAACTCCAGGTGGTGGTAGTAGGTCATGAGAGTGTGCTATGGGCTTCTCTGGCCTCTTAACTGAGTCCTTATTCAGGGCTCTCAGCCTTCTCAGCATTGTCATCATTTTTAACCAGGTATTATGATTAGTACTGCATGGGGTATGAGGTGAAGGAGGTTAGTCACCATTCTGCAGTTCCAGGTTTTTTGGTTTTTTTTTTAATACTTCTTCTTTTTTTTTTTTTTTTTTTAATTTGACAGCACAAGCACGGGGAGGGGTAGAGAGAGAGGGAGGAGCAAACTCTCCGCTGAGCAGGGAGCCTGATGTGGGGCTCCATCCCAGCACCCCAGGATCATGACCTGAGCAGATGCTTAACTGACTGAGCCACCCAGGTGCCCCAAGTTCCAGCTTTTTGAGAACCAGTGGAAGCAATATCCAGGCATACCCATTTGAGACCTACCTCTTGGTGCATCTTGCTATGAGTAAACCTCGACTTTGGTCATTTGCCTTTTATCCCAAAAGAATTCTGTAAACTGTCAGAATTTGCAGCTGTTTTGAAAAGGAATGCTGATCCAGTGCATTCATTCATGTGTCTGTATGCCACCAGTCAGAATTGAAATGGTGGGTGGCTCTTACCCTAAAAATTTTGTGCCTGTGGAGAAAACTATATGCCGGAGTGTCAGTGCTTCTCTTAGTTACCAGTTTCTGACTCGGCTGATTTTTGTCATAGACAAGTTTCGTGTTCTGGATTGCTCTCCAAAGCTAGGCAGTTACTATCTGTGGCTGAGGAAGGTTCTTTAAAATACAGGCAGTTCCCAGACTACTTTGGGCAAAGGTGATGGGTTACTTCTACCCATCTCCATTCTTCATGGCTCTTTTATCTTGAGGTAGACATAGGTTTAAGCAATGCACTGGTCTCTTGACTTTAGGAAGAGGAAGGCTAAAAAGAAGTAAATGCCTGGGCAGGTTGGGATTCATTTATTCTTGCATGCTCAGCTTTTATAGTCTACTCTGGTTACCCACTTTCTTATTTTCATTTTTTATTCCTGTATACCATCACACTTAGTCTAACTTCTCTACTTTCTTAATACTTTCTAAATCTCTTCCTCACATATGGTTATGAAAAGCTTCCAACATACAGAAAAGTGAAAGAATTTTATAGTGAACACCTGTGTACCCACCACCTAGATTAACAATTAACATTTTATTATACTTGCTTTATCACATATCCACCCCCTTGATAAATTTTTTTCACAACTTTTATTAAAATCAGTAGTCAGGGGGCGCCTGGGTCCCTCAGTGGGTTAAGCCTCTGCCTTCTGCCCAGGTTATGATCTCAGGGTCCTGGGATCGAGCCCTGCATTGTGCTCTCTGCTCAGCAGGGAGCCTTCTTTCCCCTCTCTCTCTGCCTGTGATCTCCCTCTCTCTGTGTCAAATAAATAAAATCTTAAAAAAAAAAAAAAATCAGGGCACCTGGGTGGCTCAGTGGGTTAAGCCTCTGCCTTTGGCTCAGGTCTGGTCTCAGGGTCCTGGGATCGAGCCCCACATCGGGCTCTCTATTCAGCAGGGAGCCTGTTTCCCCCCTCTCTCTCTGCCTACATGTGATCTCTCTCTCTGTGTGTCAAATAAATAAATAAAATCTTTAAAAAAAATTTTTTTTAAAAATCAGTAGTCCATTTACATCTTTATGCTCATGTAGGTGAAGTAAGAGTATAATTGCCTTTTCTCTATAGTTTTTCATTTTTCCTGATGCTAATGATTGCCCAAATTTTTCTCCTTTTTTAAATATCCGTAGCCCCAGTTTTTCCTGCAGTTCTGTCATAATGTTACCTATCTTTTGTTTTAAAATTCTCACACTTGTCAGGTGTTTTATTAATTCTGTGGGTTTTTTTTTTTTAAGATTTTATTTATTTATTTGACAGATCACAAGTAGGCAGAGAGGCAGGCAGAGAGAGAACAGGAAGCAGCCTCCCTGCTGAGCAGAGAGCCCGATGTGGGGCTTGATCCCAGGACCCTGAGATCCTGACCTGAGCCGAAGGCAGAGGCCTAACCCACTGAGCCACCCAGGTGGCCCTAATTCTGTGTTTTTTTAACCACCAAGACCATTCCCCTCCTGCAGCCTTATATCATAATATTCTGTCTGTGCAGGTTGTAATCCAGGCCCATTGAACTTGAGATTTTCCAATGTAGGGTCCACTATGTCTTACAACCCTTGTCTTGATTTGTTTTTTCTTTGTTAAGAGTATTTCCTCTAAGAGCTTCTTGAGAAAGGATATAGAGAATATATGTTTCCTGAACTGTTGTGTGTCTTAAAAAGTTTTACTGTCTTCACTTTTGGTTAGGAATATAGCTCAGTGAGAATAAAATTCAAGGTTGATAATCTCTCAGAATTCAGCTCAGAATTTTGAAGTTATTGTTTGTCAGTCTTCAGACTTTTTTCATTATTGCTTTTCAGAAAGCAGATGGGTCTCTTTCCTGTTCCAGTGTATATGGCCTGTTCTCTCTGAAACATTTAGAATCATCTCTTTATCCCTTGGGTTTTGAAATGTCACTGCCTTGGTAGGAGTCTTTTTTTTTTTTCTCCCTCCTTGTATTGAGTTGGGAAGTAGGGGGCCCATTTAGTCTCAGGACTCAGTGCCCTTCAATGGTAGAATTGTTCATTGTTGGTTACTTTCTTTGCTCCATTTCCTTAGTGGTCTTTTTATTTCCCCTGAAATTCCCATTCAGGAGGTTTAGGTCTCTTGGCTTGAGTTTGTTCATTATTTTTCAGTTTATTTCCTATTTCTTTGTCTTCCATTTGCAGTATTATTTCTTAACTTTATTTTCCCACTTTCTGTTGAATTTTTAAAATTTTTTTCAGCTATTTTTAATTTCTAGAAGTTCTTTCATGTCCTCTATTTTTTGTTGTTGTTGTTTCATGGATGTGCTGTATTTATTTATTTTATAGGAGGTGTTTTAATTTTTATCTTCTGTCCTCTGTCCTCTCTGTTTCCTCTGAGTTTCTTTGCATTCTCTCTTATGTGTTGGAGACTTCATGGAAACTAAAATAAGGCTTGGCTACTCATCTGTATTAAGAATAAGACCATAACTGGGGCATCTGGGTGGCTCAGTTGTTAAGCGTCTGCCTTTGGCTCAGGTCATGATCCTGCAGTGATTGAACCCCACATCTGAGCTCACTGCCCAGTGGGGAGCCTGCTTTTCCCTTTCCCATTGCCTGCTGCTCCTCCCACTTGTGCCTCCCCTCCCGCACGCGCACATCCTCTCTGTCTGTGTGACAAGTATGTAAATAAGGTCTTACAAAAAAAAAAAAAGAGTAAGACCATAACGAACTGTTGGCAGTTCTATATGAATGGGGCCTCTCAACTAGTGAGGGGAGACTGTACAGTAAATAGGCTTGCTTATTCCATGGAGGACTCCCAAATGTCAGTATCTGAAGTGTTCTCTCTGAATTTAGTGAGGATGTATAAAGAAAAATCCTCTCAATTCTTTTCTTTGGGACATTTGTTCCCAATTATGGTCATTCAAAATATTATATTTATTTATTTGATAGAGATCTCAAGGAGGGGGAGAGTCAGGCAGAGAGAGAGAGAGAGAGAGGAGGAAGCAGGCTCCCTGCCGAGCAGAGAGCCCGATGCAGGGCTCAATCCCAGGACCCCGGGACCATGACCTGAGCTGAAGGCAGAGGCTTTAACCCACTGAGCCACCCAGGCACCCCAAGTCTGTAGACTTTTTGAGCCCATTTTTGCAGAGGCATTAGTTGTTGTCTCAGGACTTCCAAGAACCCTGGGTGGAGGTTAAGTAGATTGGGGTATTGTCCCTCTCTTAAGCTTACTGACCAGCCTTTCTGTAGTCCTGAACTCATCCAAGTACAATGTACCCTGTTGCCTTTCCCTGATACTTGGTGACTCCTAAGTTCTGAGCTCATTGGGGCTCTTTGAGATATGCATATCTACTGATACCTTACCAGTGAGAATGCTTGTAAGCATTCTTGGGATGTCATTACCACAACTCTGCTTAGTCATTTCCCACTCTTTGTCCTCTTTTCATCTTCCAAAAAACTGTTGATCTCTTTAAACCGGAATATATTCCAAAAGGATACTTTCCATCACTATGATTGAAAATACTGTCACTTTCCAAAAATAAAAAGTAGCTGTTAAAAAATAAAGATAATGTAAGTGCAACAGCGTTACTAAATTGTAGCAGGTATTAAAGACTAGCATTAAAAATACAATCTTTTTAAAGAAATTTTTATTTTTTAAGTTTTTATTTTAATTCCAGTAGAGTTAACATGCAGTTATTATATTAGTTTCAGATGTATAATATAGTGACTTAGTGCTTCTGTATCTTAACTCTGCTTTTCAAGGTAAGTGCACTCTTCATCCTCATCACCTATTTTGCCCATCCCCCCAGCCACCTCCCTCTGGTAACTGTCAGTTTGTTCTCTATACTTGGGAGCCTGGGTGGTTCGGTTGGTTAAGCAGCTGCCTTTGGCTCAAGTCGTGATCTCAGAGTCTTGGTTCCCTTCTCAGTGGGGAGCCTGCTTCTCCCTCTCCCACCCCCCCTGCTTGTGCTTTCTCACTTTCTCTCTGTCAAGTAAATATATAAAATCTTAAAAAACAAGAGTCTGGGGCTCCTGGGAGGCTCAGTTGGTTGGGCAGCTGCCTTCAGCTCAAGTCATGATCCTGGAGTCCTGGAATTGAGTCCTGCATCAGGCTCCCTTCTGACCTTCCTCCCTCTTGTGTTCTCTCTCTCTCTCATTGTATCTCTCAAATGAATAAATAAAATCTTAAAAGAAAGGTTTTTTGTTGTTGTTGTTGTTTTTAAAGTTTGTATCTGGATTTTTTTTTTCCTTTGCTTGTTTGTTTTGTTTCTTACATTCCACATACCAGTGAAATCATGTGGTATTTGTCTTTCTCTGACTTATTTCATTTAGCATGATACTCTCTGGCTCTGTCCATGTCGTTGCAAATGGCAAGATTTCATTCCTTTTTTTTTTTTTTTACAGCTGAATAATATTCTATTGTGTATATATGTATACACCACATCTTCTTTATCCATTCATCTATTGATGGACACTTGGGCTGCTTCCATAATTTGGTTATTCTGTATAATGCAGTAAACATAGGGGAACATATATTCTTTCAAATAAGTGTTTTTGTATTTTTGGGAGGAGGTAAACACCCAGTGGCACAATTACTGAATCATAGGGTATAGTTCTATTTTTAAACTTTTTGAGGACCTCCATACTGTTTTCCACAGTGGCTGCACCACTGCATTCCCACCAGCAGTGTTCCTTTTTCTCCACATCTGCCAACACCGGTTGTCTCTTGTAATTTTGATTTTAGTCATTATGACAGGTGTGAGATGATAGCTCATTGTAGTTTTGGTTTGCATTTCCCTGATGATTAGTGATGTTGAACATCTTTTCATGTGTCTGTTGGCCATCTGTATGTCTTTGGAGAAATGTTGGTTCATCTGTCCGTTTTTAATCAGATTATTTGTTTTGTGTGTTGAGTAAGTTCTTTATATATTTTGGATATTAACACTGTACAGATATGTCATTTGTAATTATTTTATTAAACAGGTAGGGTCTTGATATGATCAAGTAGATTTAAAGACAAAAATAGGTAACTTTTTTTGCCAGGTAATTGAATATTTAAAACCACATCTGTGACCACTTAAAATCATCTCTGTATGAATTGTACACGCTTTCAGAAAGTCTGTTCTGCTGTACTAATGCAGTTGACAGCTAATTTTTGACACCAGTAACTGTAGTATGGTATGTAGTAAACATTTTTTTTTTTTTTAAGATTTTATTTATTTATTTGACAGAGACGGAGCAAGAGAGGAAACAAACAGGAGGAGTGAGAGAGGGACAAGCAGGCTTCCCGCAGAGTAGGGATCCCGGCGCGGGGCTCGATCCCAGGATCCCGGGATCATGCTCTGAGCTGAAGGCCGCTGCTTCCTGACTGAGCCACCCAGGTGCCCCCGTAGTAAAATTTTTTAACAAATAGCCTTTTTGGTCTATATTTGGTCTATTATTTGTATAATAATGATGACAGATACATAGTAGCAGCTGTGAGCTAAGCACTGTTCAAAGCACTTTATATTTGTATTTTGTTTTTAATATTTATATATTAAATATATAAATAAATATAATAATACTTTATATTTATATTAGCTCATTTAATTCTCACAGCAATATTTATGATTGAGGAGAGTGGAACATAAGGAGGTTAGGTCACAGTAAGTGGTGGGATCAGGTATTCAAACCCAGGCAGTGTGTTTTCAGAGTGAGCCCTTACCAGTAGGCATTAGTGTATCTCTAAATATAGTAGGCAGACCTTGATACCTATTGCTTGCAGTTGCTGAAGAAATTTCTGTTAAATTTAAGAAGTCACTTAATCTTAAAATCTTACCTGAAAAGTTTGTCAAATGACCTTATGTCTGTTTATAGATAAAAATCAGAAACCTTCCAGAAGGATTCATTTTTATCTTTAGGATCCTAATGAAATCCTCATCTGATTTGTTAACTGAAAGAGAGAGAGATGGTAGGAAAAGTATAACTTTTTCTGATACTTTATAAATGTGTGCTAATAGAAAGTATATATTTTACCTTTAATATGTATATTTTAATTAGGTTTTCAGCACTTTTTAAAAAGTTAAATCATCATGAGTGTGAGGACTGCTAGTATATTTGTGTGGGAGTTTTAAGTGTGCTAGGCATTGATTGGATTTTGGATATAGTCATGCCTACTGCATGTCAAGTTTTATTGTGAGGGTTACAGGTAATAAATAAATGCAAGGCACATAAAAAAAGGTGCCGCTCAGTAAATACTATTATTCCCACCTGAAACACTCATTTCAGCAAGGCTTGGCTGTCAAGTGTACCAAACAGACTGGAAGGTGGCAGAATTTGGAGACAGAAAGGGTTTGGTGGATATTGAGAATCTGCAAGTTGGTTCATCTAGAAAGGGGAGCACAGGGATCACAAGTCCAGATTCGACAAGGGGTCAAGTCTGAGTTCTGAAGATCAGCCCAAGCAGAAGAGATCAGGTAGGAATCTGGGACCATTTCAGAGCAGCACAGGGTTGAGCCCCAGCTTCCTCCAGTAGCCAGGCTGGCAGTTGGAGTTGGACGTAGGACTGTTAGTCCTGTAGCATTTTCTTCTTTTTCCTTTTTTCAACTACCCCACTCCACTCTAATATTCCAGATGTAATTTTTTTTTTTTTTTTTTTAAGATTTTATTTGTTTGACAAAGTAAGCACAAGCAGCGGAGGGAAAAGAAGCAGGCTCCCGGGCTCCATCCCAGGACCCTGGGATCATGACCTGAGCCAAAGGCAGATGCTTAACCAACTGAGCGCCCAAGTGCCCCTCTAGACATAATTTAATCTGAAAACATTTTATATATATCAAAATATTTTACAGTAGTATGTGTTATGTTACTTCAGGTAACTTATGCAAGTTTTATAAGCAAATAACTTAAAGTCTCCCATAGTTTCAGAAGACTATTTTCAGATGTGATCTGTAGTAAAGCATTTGTACTCATAAGGTTTGAAATACGAAACTGCATACCAGATTTTGCTAAGATACTTGGTTTTATTATAATCCTTTTCATTGTATCACATTTTGAGAAAAAGTTTCTCTGAATTCTTTATCTTTAAATATCTAAAGTCTCCTGTTACTACATTTCTTTCTGGGTTAGACCTCACTGATTTTGTGAAGAATCAATCAAGAACTTTGATGAAATGGTCAGAGTGACTGGGTTTCAAGAGAAATTAGGATTCATCCTCTCACCTTTGTGATTGGCAGTGGAAAACTAGGCATTTTATGTGGATTGAAACCCTTGGGATGGTTGGGCTTGTTTCTCTATCTGCTTGAAAAAGCTGAATATGCGGGCCCTTTTTCTCTCCCTATTTTCAGTTTTATTGAGATCCCTTTGGGATTTACCCATACTGTTAGTGATTAAGTTACATGATTACATTCTTGATATACTTTTAAGAAATGTATTATTGTGTATTTTGAATTTTTGTACATGTTAATACCTTTTTCTTTGTAGAAAAATTTTGACTGGACCAAGACTTCCAGTATCAAAAAATACAATAGACTTTTTGACTAATTTCAGTGGTATTTTTTGTAGACAGGTATTGGAGAGGGGATTACATCTGTATCTAGAAGCCATAAGCATTAAATATAGGCAAGTGCCTGTTGCTAATTTTGGGAGATTGTCAAGGTAGTGGTAATATTATTGCCACAAAAATCTATTATTTATTGAAGAATTGGCGCATACGTAGCAAAAATTGAGAAGAGAGAATGTTTAATGCGAAGAGTAGTGTTAATGTGCTATGGCACAGGAATCATATAGCACAGTGGTTCTCAGACTCTGATAGCAGAACCCTTAGATTCTTAAATTATTCATGACCCCAAAGAGCCTTTCTTTGTATTGATTGCATCAAGTATAGAGAGAAAATCTGGCCTCATACATATGTGAAGCTAGAAGGGGGGATATTTTAATAACCTTTTTAGGTAATTATGAATATACTTTGTTACTACATTAAAACTCAAGAAGTGGTAATCTTTCAAAAATTAATTGTAATTTATTTTTTTTAAATATTTTATTTGTTTATTTGACAGAGAGAGAGAGAGATCACAAATAGGCAGATAGGCAGGCAGAGAGAGAGGGGGAAGCAGGCTCCCTGCTGAGTGGAGAGCCGGATGTGGGGCTCGATCCCAGGACCCCGCGATCATGACCTGAGCCGAAGGCAGAGGCTTTAACCCACTGAGCCACCCAGGTGCCCCATTAATTGTAATTTAAAATTTGAAACCACAACATTAACACTTTTTATATTCAGGTTACTGTACCTTTAATCTTTTACCCATGGATGACTTTTTTTTTTTTTTTTAAGATTTTAATTATTTATCTGACAGAGATCACAGGTAGGCAGAGAGGCAGGCAGAGAGAGGGGGAAGCAGGCTTCCCACTGAGCAGAGAGCCCAATGCGGGGCTCGATCCCAGGACCCCGAGAGCATGACCTGAGCCTGAAGGCAGAGGTTCAACCCACTGAGCCACCCAGGTGCCCCGCCATGGATGACTTTGTGACATCATGCATTGGTTCTCTCAGTTGTGCAGATCTTCTAAATGTTACACATTTCATTATATGATATCAAAGAATCATGTTTGTTAATATCACCACTGATTTTACCAGGAAAGTTTTAAATAGGGAAGCTAAGTTCACAGTGGCAAGTCAACTATTTCAGAATTCTAATTTTTGCTTGAAAACTCAAATATTTATCATTGACTACATAAGACATCATTCACGTATCTTGAAGCAGCAGGCTCACTTCATTCATTTTCAAGAAAATGTATGCTGGATACCCGTGTCTGCTTAAATGGCTCCCTCAACTTGTTATTCAGATAATTGTAAAATTTTCCTTAAGACAACCATTGTAGGGGCGCCTGGGTGGCTCAGTGGGTTAAAGCCTCTGCCTTCGGCTCAGGTCATGATCTCAGGGTCCTGGGATCGAGCCCCGCATCAGGCTCTCTGCTCAGCAGGGAGCCTGTTCCCCCCTCCCCACCTGCCTCTCGGCCTACTTGTGATCTCTGTCTGTCAAATAAATAAATAAAATATAAAAAAAAAAAGGACAACCATTGTACTTCAGTTTACAGATAGAAGTGTTTTGTGTATTTCCCATTTCTTTACACAGTATTGAAAAGACATGCTCAAGGGTTGGGATTTCTTACTATTAATCACTTTTGTTGCATCGAGGACATTCTTAGAGAAACTGCCCTTCCCCCCCCTTTTCATGAGTGTGCAGTAGTGAATAATTATTTTGGGTCCACTGCCTTGATTCATGCTAAGGCAGTAGGTGTTTTAACTACCATTGCTTTTGCATCATCAATGAGAGCTAATGATAAAACTTTATCAACCTGAAGGAAAATACTTTCTCACTGAAAATTAGTGGGGGAATGAGTACAATTTCTCTGTGGTAATTTCTTTGTCTTAAGTATTTTTGTTGTGGTAGAGAAATTGAACAGAAACCTCAATTGGTATTATATTTGGATTCTTACTGGCAACCAGAAGCCTTGACATGTCAAGAGTCTTAGTAAACGTTTCTCTTGACTTTATAGGGGAAGTTAGAGATTTGACCTTCTAGCCCATTATTACCAGTCTTTCAGTCTTGTAGAGCTATTGGAGCTAATGGTTGGAAAACTCACACTTCTCAATTTCAAAACTGGTTACAAAGCTGCAATAATCAAAATAACATGCTATTAGTGTAAGGATAGACACATAGATAATGGAATAGAATTGAGAATCCAGAAACAAACATCCACATTTGTATCACTTGATTTTTTTTTTTTTTTTTAGGTTTATGTATGTATTAAAGAGAAAGAGAATGCATGCAAGTGGGGCAGTAGAGGGAGAGAAAGAACCTCAAGCAGACTCCTTGCTGAGTGTGGGGGCCCAACTCAGGACTTGATTTCCTGACCCTGGGATCATGACCTGAGCCAAAACCAAGAGTAAGACTTTCAACTGACTGAGACACCCACATGCCCCAGTTGCTTTTTCAAAGTGCATAATTTGATTTTTGATTGGGACAGTTCAATAGGGGAAAGAACAGTCTTTTCAAACTTGATATCCCTATGCAAAAAAATGAACTTAGGCCCCTTCCCCACACCATTCAAAAAATTTAACTCAAAATTAATCATTAGATCTAAATATCAGAGCTAAAACTGTAAAACTGTTATGGAAATACAGGTAAATCTTTGGATTGTCCTTGGATTAGACAAAGCCTTCTTAGGTATGAGATGAAAAAGCACAAGAAAATAATTTGAATTCCTTCAATATTAAAAATGTTTGTGTTTCTAAGGACAGGAGCATTATGAAAGTGAAAAGAACCCACTGAATGGGAAAAATTTGCAAGTCCTATCTGATAAGAAGCTTATGTCTGGGTATAAAAGGAATTATTAGAAGTTAATAATAAAGCAGTAATTCATTTATAGAATGGGCAAAGAATCTGAATAGGCACTTAAAGGTATGCAAATGGTCTAATCATGTGAAAAAGTGCTCAGCATCATTAGCTGTCAGGGAAATGCAAATCAAAACTACAGTGCACCCAATGGATGGCTCTGATTAAAAAAGTCAACAGGGGCACCTGGGTGGCTCAGTGGGTTAAGCTGCTGCCTTCCGCTCAGGTCATGATCTCAGGGTCCTGGGATCGAGCCCCACATCCGGCTCTCCACTCAGCAGGGAGCCTGCTTCCCCCTCTCTCTCTGCCTGCCTCTCTGCCTACTAGTGATCTCTCTCTCTGTCAAATAAATAAATAAAATCTTAAAAAAAAAAAGTCAACAAATGTTGGTCATAATAGGGAGAATTTGGAACCCTGATAGATTGTTGTTGAGAATATAAAGTGGTACACTTTGGAAAATAGTCTGGTTAAACTGTTAACCTCAAAAAGTTAAACATAGAATTAAACATATGACCTAGCAGTTCTTCACCTAGATACATACTCAAGTATGTCTACACAGAAGCACGTGAGTGTTCATAGTACCATTATCGTAATAGCTAATAAATGGCAACAGCCCAAATGTCCAGCAGTTGATGAATAGATAACTGTGTGGTAGATCCATACAGTAGATTGTTATTCAGTGACAGAAAGGACAAAGTACTGTCACATGCTACAACATGGGTGAACTTCTTTCAAGTGAAAGAAGCCAGACACAAAGTCTATGTATATGAAATGTCCAGGATGGATAAATCTGTGGAAACAGATTGGATTAATGGTTGTGTACGGCTGGGAGGAGATGTATAGTAATTGCTCGTGGGTTTCTTTTTGGGGAGATGAAAATGTTCTAAAATTAGATTGTGATGGTTTCATAACTCTGAATACACTAAAACCATTGAACAGCACACTTAAAATGGATGAATTGTATTGTGTATGAATTCTATCTCAATAAAACTGTTTAATAGAGTAACTAATGACTGCCAAGCAAACATGTACCTTAAAGTTGGCATTTCTATTAAGAAAAAATGATATAATGTATATATACATGTATGTGTGTGTGTGTATATGTGTGTATATATATATATATATATATATATATATATATACTGAGTAAATACTTGAGGTCTGTATTCCAGTTTTACAGGGATAGAAAGAAAATGACCAAATTACTTACTCTTTGCTTTCCAGAAAGGAGAAGATGAATATGCCAACGTTGATGCCATTGTTGTATCAGTGGGTGTTGATGAAGAAATTGTTTATGCCAAATCAACTGCCTTACAGGTAAGGGATTTATGGCAGTCTTAGCCCTGAGAGTCACTGAATCATTGGCAGCACTGTTCAGCATGGTAGTCACTAGGCATATTAAAAGTTTAATTCCTCAATCCCAAGTCACAAGTACTCAGCACTGAGTGGACCAAAAAAACCAAAAAACACATTCTTATATAAAAAGAAACAACTATACTTTTAAAAAGGAACATAAAAGTGTACTGGAGAGTGCATAGAACATAAAGAGAAGTCTATAAATTGGGATTTAACAAAAAAAGTCTGACAATGAATTAAGCAAAACAGTTCTTTCTCTTTTATTTTTTTAAAGATTTTATTTCACAGAGGAGGGAGCATGAGTGAGGAGAGGGGCAGAGAGAGAGGAGAAGAGGCAGATTCCCCACTGAGTGTGGAGCTGGACACGTGGCTAGATCTGAGGACCCTGAGATCGTGATCTTAGCTGAAGTCAGACACCTACCTGACTGAGCCTCCCAGGCGGCCTCGTTCTTTCTCTTTTCGTTAGTCTTCAGGGACTCAAGGTTTTTCAGGTCTCTACTCTGCCATACACAGAGTCCATACCATGGTACAAAATTTGCTAACAGAAAGAATGCAGAAAGGGGAAAAAATGGAGACTTCTTCCCTTTATAAAGAGACTTGCTTGAAGTCCCACAGAATACTCCTACTTAAAGCATATTGGCCAGAACTTAATGGCCATACTTAGCTGTAAGAAAGGATGGGAAATAGTCTTCATGCAGAGTAATGTCCCCAGCTGACATTACCCCAGTAATGTCCCCTTTCTTTCTGAGGAAGAAGAAATGAATAATTGGTAGGCAACTGGCAGTCTTTGGGGGAGCTAAAATGTGCAGTTCCCTGATGTGCTACTTTGTCTCTTGTTTTATGCATTTCTGTCCTACTAAACAACAGTATAGTTCCTATAAACACAAATTATCCAAATGCATTGATGGTCTTTATTATGGACTATTTCAAACATCAAAGTCGATAAAATAATATATTGAACTCCCACGTACCCATTATCCAATAAATTTCCAGCTCTTGGCCAGTTTCATTTCATTTGTATCCACATCTACATTATGTTGAAGCGAATTCCAGACACCTTATTTTATAAATATTTCTGAATAAGTACGTTAACTTTTTTTAATCTATAAATACTGTTAATCACATGTTATCTTTTCCTGTAGACATGGCTCTTTGGTTATGAACTAACTGACACCATCATGGTCTTCTGTGATGACAAAATCATCTTTATGGCCAGCAAGAAGAAAGTGGAGTTTTTAAAACAGATTGCCAACACCAAGGGCAATGAGAATGCTAATGGAGCCCCTGCCATCACACTGCTGATACGAGAAAAGGTCAGAACCAATAAAGGATGTGTCATAAAAGTGAAAGAATGTTTAAAAGTGATGAACAGAAATGCCCCCTAGGAATTTAAAAGAACACAGAGGAAGATTTTAGCTGACTGTGGTTGTAATTACAAAATTCTGTCGCATCTTTGTTGTGTTTCTTAGGGGAAAAAAAAGGTTGAATAACCTTGTCAGTTCTGCAGCAAAACATGCAGGCTTTGAGAGTCTGTTGAACATTCACTTTATCTGTCCTCTCTCGAGGACACTGTTAGCTTGTTTGTTTTCACCTTAGTACCTTCGTTAGAATAAGTAACTTTTTTTTTTAAGTAATCACGTTTGTTTTCATCTTAGTACCTTCATTAAAATAAGTAACATCTTTTTAAGTAATCACTGCCTCCAATGTGGGGCTCGAACTCACAGCCCTGAGGTTGTCACGTGCTGTACTGACTCAGCCAGCTGGGTGCCCGTAGATGAAATAACTTTAAATATCCTTAAGGAAACTGAGATATACCTCCTTTTCAGTTTTTATCACATGTGATTTATTTTTTTTTTTAAGGTCTGTCTGAGAGAGCATGTAAGCATGCATACAGGCACCCGTGTGTGCGTGTGCTGTGGTAGGGGAGGGGCAGAGGGAGCGGGAGAGTCTTAAGCAGACTCTGAGCTGAGTGCAGAGCCTGACGCCCGACTCAGTCTCATGACCCAGAGCATGACCTGAGCTAAAACCAAGGGATGATGCTTAACCATCTATGCCACCCAGGTGCCCCACATGTGATCTTTTTTTGTCATACTTCCTATCTGGCACTTTTTCTCAGAATACTGTTCATCTTGTGTTTTAGCTATTCATGAAGAAAAAGAATAGTCTTTTTTTAGAAGATATTATTTGAGAGGGAGAGCACGTGCACGATAGCGGAGAGGAACAGGCAAAAGAGAAGCAGACTTCCTGCAGAGCAGGAGTATAATACAGGACTTCATCCTGGGACTCCAGGATTATGACCTGAGCCGAAGGCACTCTCCTAACCAACTGAGCCACCCAGGCGCCCAGAAAAAAAATAGTTAACTTACGTGGCACTTCAGTATATAAAAATATCCAAAGAAATTTTGTGTTAACTTTTAGTGTGTTATAGTCTGTCCCAAGGAAGTAGATGGGGCATGAGAAGAGAATTTATTCTTTCTGTGGTTCCAGATATTTGTCTCTGCTTATTACTAGTAGAACATAGATACATAATTCTAAAACTAATTACTCCTTTTTTTCTTTGTGTCACTGATAGAATGAAAGCAATAAGAGCAGCTTTGACAAAATGATCGAAGCCATTAAAGAGAGCAAGAATGGCAAGAAGATTGGAGTGTTCAGCAAAGACAAATTCCCTGGAGAGTTCATGAAGAACTGGAATGACTGCCTCAACAAAGAGGGCTTTGACAAAGTAAGAATACTCGGGAAACAAGCAAATTGGGAGTTGGGAAAACAAAAGTGTGACAGGCTTCCATAACAGTAGTACTAAGTATTTGTTTTGGGAAAACTGTATTCCTTCGCATTTCTATTTTTCATTCTGTTTGGCTGAGCAGTAAGCCAATTTGACTTTTCAGTCAGGGGTAAGACACTGGGAGGATAGTTCAGCTGTTTCAGAGAGAAACAGGAAAATCTCTTATCCAGAAAATATATTTTTTTCCTCCCTGTTGTCCTGCCTATTTTCCTTCTTCAGCCTTTACAAAATCCTTTAGAGAGGAGCACTTACATTTAATTTAAATGATTCATTAATGTAATACCTGTTAGAATACACACTGTGACCTGGGAAAGAGCTATTTTAAATGTTTATTCAATCCAGAAAAAGAGTATTTTGGTATTTTGTAAACTACTGATGAATAAGTAATTTTTGAATAAATTATGAATAAATAATATTTGCTAAATAACCAGGTATCTTCACTGATGATATTCAGATTGGGCGAGATGCGTTTCTTTAGCAATTCTCTATTTACATGTTAGAAACTCTTACACTTTGCAGATAGATATCAGTGCAGTTGTGGCCTATACCATTGCTGTAAAGGAGGATGGGGAGCTCAACCTAATGAAGAAAGCCGCTAGCATCACCTCCGAGGTCTTCAACAAATTCTTCAAGGAACGAGTCATGGAAATAGTTGATGCAGATGAGGTAAAAGGGGCAAGTCTTTACTGTTTTAATGAAGCAGAAGTAAGTCCCTACCATGCAGTGCTTTTTGGTCCATGTTCAGCTGCCTTTGAAATTAGGCCTTTGGTACATAAATTGGTGGTGTGTAATTGTGCCAGCTCTTTTCTTTCCTTTTTTTTTTTTTTTTTTAAGATTTGATTTATTTATTTGATAGAGAGAAACAGTGAGAGAGGGAACACAAGCAGAGGGAGTGGGAGAGGGAGAAGCAGGCCTCCCGTTGAGCCGGGAGCCCGATGCAGGCTCGATTCCAGGACCCTGGGATCATGACCTGAGCCAAAGGCAGGCACTTAAGGCCTGAGCCACACAGGCGCCCCTCTTTCTCTTCTCTCCTCTCCTTTCCCTGCCTCTCCTCTTCTCTCTCCTTCCTTTCCTCCTTCCTTCCTTCCTTTCAAATTTATTTGAGAGAGAGTGACCGCTCATGTGTGCCTGTGAGTGCAGTGGGGGAGGGGCAGAGGGAGAGAGAGGGAATCCCAAGCAGTCTCTCCACTGAGCGGGAAGCCTTTTGCAGGGCTCAGTCTCAAAACTGGAGATCTGACCTGAGCTGAAACCAAGAGTTGGACACTCAACTGAGCCACCCAGGCGCCCTGCCAGCTCTCGTTCAAAGTAACTATAAACCTACACTATAGTTTCTTGAGGTTATTCAGTATTTTATTTGAGAATTCCTCATATGGCTGTGAATTTCACATATTGTGTCAAAATCGGCTTTGCAGGCATACCACTGTGTTATCTGACATGTAAGCCATTTCATAAGACTTTTTTAGCATCCTAAGTGATATCAGGATATATGTTGTCTTCAGACAATAATATCCACAAATCCAAAACTGTTAACCACTGTTTGATGACTGTTAAAAATACTGTTTTATTTCTGGGCATTCTTACAGAAAGTTCGACACAGCAAACTGGCTGAATCTGTGGAAAAGGCCATTGAAGAGAAAAAATACCTAGCTGGGGCAGACCCTTCTACTGTGGAAATGTGTTACCCTCCTATCATTCAAAGTGGTGGCAACTATAATCTCAAGTTCAGTGTGGTGAGGTAAGTGTGAGAACTTCAAATTATAACAACCAGAGTATTTCAACTTCTAGCCTGTTTTTTTTCTTGTACTCATTCTGGAATTCATAAAAGTGGGAAGAGACAGAATAACCATTAGTCTTCCTTCTACATTATTCTCTGCATTTTTTTTTCTTTTTTAAGGTTTTATTTTTAAGTAATCTTTATACCCAGTGTGGGGCTCAAAATCAAAATTGGGAGATTTTAAGTCACACACTCCACAGACTGAGCCAGCCAGGCGCCCTTACTTACTTCTATTTTATTTCACATTGGTACTCATTTCTTACTTGAGCATATATTTGATTTTGCTTTTCCAGGTGATTAAAAATACCAAGAAAAAATGCAGAACATGTTGAGAAAAATGATTAAGATGTTATTAGATATGCCATAATGTAATTCTTCTAATTTTTAAAAATACTGTAGGGAATGCTGTTTTTCCTGGTCAGGCTGAAGGGACTAATTCATAATGAATACTACATTTCATAGTGGCTGGTGGATAAGTGATGCCTTACCCCTGCACTGTTAAACTGTGATGAATAGATTTTGGTATATTCGTTGTCTGTTTAGGATACCACAACTCAGCTTCTCTCTGAATTTTTATCCTGCGTTTTGGTCACCAATTTTACTCCCTTATAACCTGCTTTGTTTACTTAAAAAAAAAAAGTTTAGGTCCTTCTTGCTTCAGCTTTGGGATATAGCAGGAAAAGGTGTGATTACAGGTATTGTATGGCAGGGATACTAAGGACTTGGCTCGTTTTCATAATGAAATGCTTTCTTCCTTTGGTCTCTAGTGACAAGAATCACATGCATTTTGGGGCCATCACTTGTGCCATGGGTATTCGCTTCAAATCTTACTGCTCCAACCTTGTTCGCACTTTGATGGTTGACCCTTCTCAGGAAGTTCAAGAAAATTACAATTTTTTGCTCCAACTTCAAGAGGAACTGCTAAAGGAATTAAGACATGGTGAGGTGCCTTAGAAAAGAAGGTTTAGAAATGATGTAACAAAAATGTTTCTAGTGTTTATGTGCATTTCTGTCCCTGAGGCTCTTGTACTAAAAATAGAATCAGATTTTACCAACCTTGAATCATGCTACCATTCCATTCTTAAGTCTCCTTTTAGGTTACATTGGTTTTAATTGGTGTTTACAAAAAACTTCTGTGACTGGTTGGGGCTCTGTGTCCAGATCCTCTTAAAATACCTTGGCCTTATTACTTTCCTTTAGAAGGTTTTGAGAACTAGTATCTTGGCAACAGAATGTATATTGCTAATTTACATCAAACGGATACAAGGATCATAGTCTCAGAACTAATAGCAGCTCTGCTAAGCAAGCAATTGTCTACCTCAAAAGGCAGCAGAGTGCTTGACACCACACCTCTTTTGTCTTGAAATTCCATACTCCCAGTTAGCTAACTGGGACTTTATGTGTTCCACCTTTAAGCTACTCTGTAAGCCCACCCCGTCTCTTCTAGACACTCTTCCTCATGATCTCAAGTCAATCTTGAGAAATCCTATTGGAAATCATAGTCACATGTAGCTTGGTGAGGATAAAGACCCCTTTGAGGCCACCGTTATCTAGACTGTTCTGGCTTGAAATGTCTGTTCATATCCTAAATAGTGAAAAATTAAGGCCAGAGTTCTTCTAATAGTAATTTACCTCTTCAGTAGTCCTGTTTTTCAAAATGTGTATTTAATATCATGCCATTTATCTACTGTTAAATTATTTCACTGAGACTACCTAGCATCTCATAGTTCTCCTGAGTCAGTGATTCTCAAGCAGTATAATGAATGATTAGGTGACTAGGTGAATTATTTTTAAAAATGCAAATTTCTAATCCCTACCACTCCTGCAGCTATCTTTTTTTTTTTTTTTTTTTTCTTTTAAGGTTTTTATTTAGGGGCACCTGAGTGGTATAGTCAGTTAAGTGTGCAACTCTTGGTTTTAGCTCAGGTCATGATCTCGGGTCATGAGCCCAGGTTGGGTTCCATGTTCAGTGCAGAGTCTGCCTGAGATTTTCTCTCCCCCTCTCTCTCTTCTCTTTCTGTTTGTGCACATGCATGCACACTCTCAAATCTTTAAAAAATTTTTTTATTTATTTGAGAGAGAGAGCACACATAGGCACATGTAGGGAGGGGCCGGTGAGGGGTGAGGGAGACAAGCAGACTCCACTCTGAGGATGGAGCCCCATATAGGGCTTGATCCCATGACCTGAGCCAAAATTAAGAGCCACTGAGCCACTCAGGCACCCCACAGCTGAAGTTCTCAGTTCACACTTTGAGAAACTCTGCTTTAGGGGACAGGTGAAAAACTGTTGATAAACCAAACCAAATCAAACCTTTTTTTTTTTTTTTTTTTTTTTTCTTGAAAGATACTATGTTTCCTCTCTGTCTTGTCATTAGGTGTAAAGATATGTGACGTGTATAATGCTGTCATGGACGTGGTTAAAAAGCAGAAACCAGAGCTGCTGAACAAAATTACCAAAAATCTAGGGTAAGATGTGATAATGTACATTGTCACTCTGAGGAAATTTTCATGACTGGCCATGGTCAGGCAAAATATTCTTAGATTGATTCACCATTTATGGTGAACCAACATATAAATATCCAACATTTATGGACTGTTAAATACTGAACTTAGATGCCAAACATAGTGTTATCAGAGAATGTGAGAAAGATTCCATTTCTACTTCCAGGGATGGGGTGGAGATTTTTACAGACCAGTGTAGTAGATACCAATAGGTTGTTCTAGGCTTAAATTATTAGTGTTAGGATACATTACTATTTCCTGTCTCAACACCTCAACTCACGTTTGTAAATGAAATACTCTGAGATGTCCTACTATTTATATTGTTTTTCAATTTTTATCTAATTAAGTATTTCTTAGGTGTGTTTGACATTGAACACTTAGAAATACTTAAGAACATCTTACAGAACCAAAAACCTTTCGGGAAACAAAGGCTGTGGTCAGTTTCTTTAGATGGAAACTAGTCTGGGATATGTAGTTTCTTTCTGGATTTCTCTGATAGACAAGAGGAAATATATCAACCTGTACCAAGTCCTGGCCCAGGTGACTTACTGAATCCTTGTTATAAACATTCTACTAACAGTCGCCTTGCTTAATCTAACATTACAGCCTTGGTAATATACCCATTAATGGTCTGTCAAGTTGTTTATAGGAAGACTCTTAATTTGATTTCATGGTAGAATAATAAAATTTAAGTATGAGTGAGTAAGCTAAAATAAAGAAGGCTTGATGTAATAAATGTTACATGAGGCACTTAATTAGGAAATTCTTTTCAGCATATTGTTAGCCCAAAGACTGTCCTCGAATCCTGCTCCTTAAATGACTGATGAGCAGAGGCAAATCACTCAACATGTTTGCCTGCCTTATCCTGAAAATTGAAATAGAATATATTGTACTCGATCCACATTAGAGATCTTTTAGTCTATTTGCTGTAGTTTCTCTTCATTTCTTTTTTTAGGTTCGGAATGGGAATTGAATTCCGTGAAGGCTCTTTAGTAATTAATAGTAAAAATCAGTACAAACTGAAAAAAGGTGAGTTTTGCAGGCATGCAGTAGGAAAATACTTTTTTGAATAGTTTCCTGTAGCTTTATTTCCCCCTTTTTTGTGTAAACTTTACCCTTTTCCATTCTCTCAGAGTTAGACACTGATTCCTGTTTGCTGTTGTAGGGATGGTTTTCAGCATCAATTTGGGATTCTCTGATCTGACTAACAAGGAAGGGAAGAAACCAGAAGAGAAAACCTATGCTCTCTTCATTGGTGACACAGTGCTTGTGGATGAGGTATGTATTGCTTCTTTAACTTTTGAGTGTTTGTGAACTGACATTGAAGATACATTTTGTACTCTACGGGTTTTTTTTCTTCAAAGTGTTTGTCAGATGCTAGCTGAAGGGAGAGATCCGTGACAGTGACCTAATATAGCTAGGAATAGATATTGTCATCCCAAATACAGGGAGTGATTTAAACTAAGCCATGCATGGGCCGCTTGGGTGGCTCAGTCGGTTAAGACTCTGCCTTTGGCTTAGGTCATGATCCCAGGGTCCTGGGATCAAGCCCTGCATGGGGCTCTCTGCTCAGTGGGGAGCCTGCTTCCCCCTCTCTGCCTGCCTCTCTGCCTACTTGTGATCTCTGTCTGTCAAATAAATAAATAAATAAGGGGCACCTGGGTGGCTGAGTGAGTTAAAGCCTCTGCCTTCAGCTCAGGTCATGGTCCCAGGGTCCTGGGATTGAGCCCCGCATCGGGCTGTCTGCTCGGCGGGGAGCCTGCTTCCTCCTCTCTGCCTACTCATGATCTCTGTCTGTCAAATAAATAAATTTTAAAAAAATAAAATCTTAAAAAAAAAAAATAAACCATTCATTACTTTGTGACTTGAACCCTAATCATGATAATAACAGGAACTAATTCTTTTTTACTTTAACAACAGCTTTATTGAGTTACAGTTTATATGCCATATAATTCACCTACTATAAGTATATAATTTAGTGATTTTTAGTGATTTTCTGTTGTGCAACCGTCACTACAGTCTAATTTTAGAACATTTTTATTGCCTCAGAAAGAAACCGGGTACCCTAGCCCCCCAAACCTAGGAAATGACTAACCCACTTTCTTTTTTTTTTTTTTTTTCCCTTTTTATTAATTTTTTCAGCGTAACAGTATTCATTCTTTTTGCACAACACCCAGTGCTCCATGCAAAACGTGCCCTCCCCATCACCCACCACCTGTTCCCCCAACCTCCCACCCCTGACCCTTCAAAACTAACCCACTTTCTAAGGGTTTGCTTGTTCTAGGCTTTTGTGGCCTTTTGTAACTTTGTTTTTGTTTTCACTTAGCAGAACTGATTCCTTAATAGCATATACTTCTGATATCTTATTATGTAAGGACTTTCCTGCAATAGTTCATCAAATTATAATACCCTACGAAGTAGATACTTTGCCCTCAAATTTAAAAAAAAACTGGGACACAGAGCAGTAGCAGTCAATAGCCAGATGTCACCACTAGGAAGTGACTGAGCCAGGTTTCAAATGAAGCCTGTATTCTTAATCATTATCTTAGTGTTGCCTGCCAAATTATAGTTCCTCATGAGGTTGGGAAAATCAAATCTGTATGTATTCATTGTCAAAGATTTTAGTATCCAGAAATTTCAAAGCACTGCTTTCCTATATACTAGGTTAGAAAGTGAAAGTGCCTCATTTAAATGCTCTTATGAATGTCTGACTTCTTCCTTTTATTCCAGGATGGCCCAGCTACTGTTCTCACTTCTGTGAAGAAGAAAGTGAAGAACGTGGGGATTTTTCTAAAGGTAGGAAAAAGGAAGATAAGTGGTGTAGGAAGTTTGGCACTATAAAAAGGCAAAAATTATGTTGGCTAAGAAGATTAAAACTGGAATTTCTGAGTGTGATTTTTTTTTTCCCCATAGAATGAGGATGAAGAAGAGGAGGAGGAGGAGAAAGATGAAGCCGAGGACCTGTTGGGAAGAGGTTCTCGGGCAGCTTTACTTACAGAAAGGACACGAGTGAGTTTATGGTTTCAACCTACATTGATCTCTACCTGTCCTTTGGTTTGTATCTGGCACCCATTTGTAGGACTGACACTTTTCTTTCTCCAGAATGAGATGACTGCAGAAGAGAAACGAAGAGCACATCAAAAGGAACTGGCAGCTCAACTGAATGAGGAAGCAAAGAGGCGACTGACAGAACAGAAAGGAGAACAACAGATTCAGAAGTAAGAGTTTACATCGGGCAGCAAGGTTGTCTTAGGTTCATATGTGATTTATGGCAGTTTCTTACAAAAATTTTTTATCCCCACTCTAGAGCTCGCAAATCTAACGTGTCCTATAAAAACCCATCTTTGATGCCTAAGGAACCACATATTCGGGAAATGAAGATCTATATTGATAAGAAATATGAAACTGTGATAATGCCTGTGTTCGGTATTGCGACGCCTTTTCACATTGCCACAATCAAGGTATGAACGTTGAGTCAGGCTCCATCCAGACTGTTTCTGAATCTGAAACTAGTGATTGTGCTCTCCACATACTCTTTTTTGGACTGCACTGTCTCTCCCCACCCCCTGCTGTCCCTCTTCTTCCTTCCCAGTTTTCACTTTGCTAGAAAGTTCAGTGATCTAGTCTAGAAATACCACTTGCAGTAAGCATTTTTTAACATGTAGTTGGACACGTGGCTCCTGGTGCTCGGAGGTTAGTGATTCTTTTGGAAGCACACATTTGGTCTTACAAAAAAATAAGGTACAGGTCATTAGAGCTAGATCAAGATTTACAGGGTAGGTTTAGCAGTCAATTTGCAACTTGCAACTTAACTTTATGTCCCCATAACTACTAATCCTTAATTTGGAAAGAAGCCTGTTTATTTTGTTAATGCTTTTCCTTTCTTTGAGCAGAATATAAGCATGTCCGTGGAAGGAGATTATACTTACTTGCGAATCAACTTCTATTGCCCAGGCAGTGCTCTGGGCAGGAATGAGGGCAACATCTTTCCTAACCCAGAAGCCACTTTCGTCAAGGAAATGTGAGTCCCCAGGAAAAAAGCATCCCCAAATCCCGGCTGGTTGGAGTGGTACTCTCAGTAACATTTCGTTGTCTCTGCTGTGTCCCCCTCGGTGGTACCTGTTTAGAATCATCCTGCTAGCTTTGTAATGTTTTGAGGATGGAACCCAATTTGGAGTGCTCATGAAAATATGTTAAACTGATTATATATGTTTCATAGTAGAATTATAAATAAGGAAATGCATGCGTCATTGGAGTTCATTCCTTCGTGGTATGGAATGGGATAATCGACTATGCCAGATTTGAAAAACAAGTGTGATTTCCCACCCAATGGATTAGCCATCTATAATAGTATGTTTCAGAGAGAAGAAAGGGAGATGTTTTTCAGCTTTCCAGACATTGTCCTACTATTCACTGGTACTTTTTTCTCCTGAAAGATATTAAGTCTTAAAAATAAAGAGTGCAAGTTACCCATCCTGATAAAGAAACTTAGATATGTTTTGGCTTCCCCTTTTTAACAGTACATACCGAGCTTCAAATATGAAGGCTCCTGGAGAACAGACAGTACCAGCCTTGAACCTCCAGAATGCTTTCCGAATTATAAAAGAAGTACAGAAGCGCTATAAGACCCGGGAAGCAGAAGAGAAGGAGAAGGAGGTAAGCTTGCACACAAACAAAGCACCTTTCTGCAACTGGAAACGTGTGGGTTTGGCAGACACAGCAGAGATGCATGAGGATTCACATTGATTCTCATTCTACTTAGGGCATTGTGAAACAGGACTCCCTGGTGATCAATCTCAACCGGAGTAATCCCAAACTGAAAGATCTATATATTCGCCCAAACATTGCCCAAAAGAGGATGCAGGGTTCACTGGAGGCCCATGTCAATGGTATGGATAATCTCTCGTGGGTCTGGGCTTTGTCTCTGGGGCACATTTGTAGATGATCAGATAATACAGTATGTCAGAGAAACGCTGGGAGGAATCTATTGACATTGTTCCATGGGCACAAGGAAAGGAAAGCCCTCTGTGGTTTTTGGCATTTTCTCTGACCCTATGCAAATCAGCCAGAAAAAATGCAGTGTCTTCTGGCCTCACCTCATGCTGCTGCTTGATGCTTAGCTTCGTTCATTTGTCTCCAGGCTTCCGCTTCACCTCTGTACGGGGAGACAAAGTGGACATCCTGTACAATAACATCAAGCATGCTTTGTTTCAGCCGTGTGATGGAGAGATGATTATTGTCTTGCACTTTCACCTCAAGGTACACCGGTCTCCTTACTGTCGGGTCTTGGGCAAGATCTTTGTGTCACCCTCTTTCCTTTAAAATAGTGATGAATAATATCACCTGTCACATAAGATTATTAAGAGGATTGAATGAGATAAGGTTTATAAAGTTCACTGTGTCTGAAATCTAGGAGGTGTTCAACATGTACGTTCCTTTGGTGTGATACCTAATGACCACCAAACAAAAGGTTTTCTCCAGATTCCTGTTTCTGAAAAAAAAAATGTTCCTTAGACGCACTTTATTTCCAGCCTAATCTCTGAAGTCCGTTCTAATAAATAGTACTTTTTAAAATTCATTGGCCATTCTCAGATGTCATTATTTATGATGACACCAGGGATGTTTTAATTATCTTTACATAAATGCCATGGTTTCCAGCATAGGTATTATTTCTTTTTTCATCTTGTTTGTTATCTGCTTCTTTGAGTTTTCTGATTTCTTTCTTGTGCTTTCTGCTCTGCCCGCAGAATGCCATCATGTTTGGGAAGAAGCGGCACACAGATGTGCAATTCTATACGGAAGTGGGAGAGATTACGACGGACTTGGGCAAACATCAGCACATGCATGACCGAGATGACCTCTATGCTGAGCAGGTCCATGAGATTTCCTGGGGTTTTTTTGGGGGGTTTTTTTTTTTTTTTTGCAGGGTACTGAGGTACCTTGTGGTTCAGATCTGAGTTCAGTAGTCATTGTATTTTATGAACCACTCCTGAATTTTTCTGTGGAACCACTTGAGTATGTGCGGGGATGGCCCAGTGCCATGGTTTGTGGATTAAGCATCAGTTGCAGCCTTGGCCACGCAGTTACAGTGTAGTGATCTCTAGGACAGTATCTGTGTCAGCATTGTGGGTATGAGAATTAAGGACTGTAGAAGCATTTCGGACTTTCTGAAGGGATGTACTATTAACAAGTAAAGTGATGCCTATGGTTAATTCGTATTTTTTTTCTTATACAGATGGAACGGGAAATGAGGCACAAACTGAAAACAGCCTTCAAAAATTTCATTGAGAAAGTAGAGGCTCTAACTAAGGAGGAACTGGAATTTGAAGTGCCTTTTAGGGACTTGGGGTAACATATCTCCTCATCTTTCTTTTTTTTTTTTAAATTTTATTTATTTGACAGACAGATCACAAGTAGGCAGAGAGACAGGCAGAGAGAGGAGGAAGCAGGCTCTCCGCTGAGCAGAGACTCCAACGTGGGGCTTGATCCCAGGACCCTGAGACCATGACCTGAGCTGAAGGCAGCTGCTTAACCAACTGAGCCACCCAGGCGCCCCTCTCCTCATCTTTTTGGCCTGAAGTGTTGCTGTCTACCTATTAGAAAAATTAGTTATTCCTCCTTTATAATAACTCAGCATAACAGATCATTCCCTTTTTCCTTTGATTGAAAACCTTTGAGACCTCCATTCCCTCTTGAACATTTTTAGGGCTGGGGTGAGTGGCTCAGACTGAGAGGCTTCCCCTGTAAATGACTCTCCAGTATGCATGCTGGAGCTGGGTTTGGAATGGGGAAAGGAAAGAAGTGTATTGTGGCAGCAAATTTCTCCTGCAATGGGCCCAATCTTACGTGAGTCTTTTTTCTTACTCTTTTTCAGATTTAATGGCGCTCCTTACAGGAGTACTTGCCTCCTTCAGCCCACTAGTAGTGCGCTGGTAAATGCTACAGAGTGGGTGAGTATTTCTTATCTCCTTTCAGTAAAAAAATTGTTAGAGAAAAGAAAGCAGAAGGATAAGTATTTTGAAAACTAGGTCCTTTTTATTTCTGATGATTTTCATTTTAAAAAGTTACTTTTTTAAAAACTTTAGAGCAGGGAGGGACAGAGGGAGAGAGAAAATTAAGCAGGCCCCACACCCAGTGCGACATTAAGCTTGATCTCACAGCCCTGAGGTCATGACCTGAGCCCAAATCAAGTCAGATGGACACTTACTTAACTGACTGAGCCACCCAGGTGCCCCGATAATTTTGTTAGACATAAATTACTAAACAAAGGATTCTTCGAAAGTCTCTTTAGTTTTTTAAATAGTCTCTTCATAGTTCCCTTAATTTTTTTCTCCCTGAGGAAAGATTTTGATCTTAAAAATCCTTTTACTGGGGCTTCTCAGCACGTTATATTCCTGTTAGTCTTTCACAAAAAAAAAAAAAAAAACAGGAGTGCTCAATCTCTCAAATAAAATCTTAAAAAAAAAAAAAAAAAGATTCTGACAGAATTTGAAAAGCCTGGTGCTTTAGGGGATTTATGTGGTAGTGATCCAGTTTCTCCCTAACAGCCACCTTTTGTGGTGACCTTGGATGAAGTGGAGCTGATTCACTTTGAGCGGGTTCAGTTTCACCTGAAGAACTTTGATATGGTGATAGTGTACAAGGACTACAGCAAGAAAGTCACGATGATCAACGCCATTCCTGTAGCCTCCCTAGACCCCATCAAGGAATGGTTGAAGTAAGTAAATTGGCCAGCAGTCTCCCATTTATCCTGTGAGCCCTGTATTACAGAATATGAGTGTGGTGTGTTGTATATAAAATCTGCTGGTGTACTTGAGGGTAAACCTGCCTTTGGGTTGAGTTATATCCCAGGACTTAAAAATTTGAAATCTTATTGGATAGTGTTAATAACTTTTTCCTGAAATTCCAACAGTAGTTGATGTATACTTACACATACAGAATCAAAGTCATAGATTTTTTTTTTGACTCTTCGATAGCTGTATAAAAATAAACACGTGTGTAATAATTTAATTATAAAAAGGGAGGCATCTCTCTTACCAGTTCTTATTTTTATTGAACGATGAGATAGAAATTCTTTTTACTTTAGCCTTTGACATCCATATTTACACACTTCAGCTAAAAAAATTCCTCACGGAAGTATGAGAACTCTGTGTCCAGGAGATGTTACTCTCTAGGTGTAAAGGGTGAGGCTTGGTTAGCCTTGAGTATAGTTTGCTCTGCCCACCACCCCCACCCCCATTACCTGTGAATGGGAAGTGCTATAAGTATAAACCTCCTCTTAAGAAGTGGGTTGAGAGAATATAGAAATTAAGTTATGAGGAAGATACAAATTTGTGGTTTCCCTGAGGATTTTCCTAAGAAATGTGCAGGTAGGTAGTGGTGTAATATCATAAATACTATGTGTAAATGTATATGACTTTTTAAAAAACAAGTTTTATTGAGGGAAAACTTACATGTAATAAAATGCACCAATTTAAGTATGTGATTTGATGAGTTCTAGCAAATGGATACAGTCTTGAATCTACCATCATAATCAGGATATAGAAGACTTCTTCACTCCTGAAAGTTCCTTTATAGTCATTCCCCTTTCCACAATCTTATCCCTGGTTTCTATCACTGTACACTTGGCTTCTTCTAGAATTTCCCATAAATGGAAGCCTACAGTATGTAACCATTTGTATCTTGCATCCTTTACTTAGCTCAATGATTCTGAAATTTTGAAGGTTGAATGTATCCTTTTTATTATTGAGGAGTATTCCACTTCACGGATACTCCATACCGCAACTACCACTTAGTAGACATTTGAGTTGTTTCCATGTGGGGGCTCTTATGAATAGCTGCTATAAACATTATATAAGGTCTTTAAAGTGTAAATGTAGGTTTTCATTTCTTGGGTTGATGACCTAAGTGTGGCACTGCTGGGTTGTATGGTTTGTCGTTAAGTCTGTGTTCAACTTAACTTTGTAAGAAACTACCAAATCGCTTTCCAGAAAACCCGTAGAAAGCTGCATGTTAGAATTGTTCCTATGCATCCTGATCAACACTGGCTTCTGTCTCTTTTTATGTTAGCTGTTCAGTGTGCAGTGCTGTCTCATTATGGTTTCAATTTGCATTTCTGTGATGACCCATGATGTTGTTGAACATCTTTTCACATGCTTATGTGTCATTCTGTGTCTTGGAGGAAGTAACTTTGTATTTTTTGCCAGTGTTAAAAAGGAGATTGCTTGTTTGAGTTGTAAGAATTCTTTACACTGGATAGGGACACCTGGGTGGCTCACTCAGCTAAGCATCCGACTCTTTGAGTTCCACTCAGGTTATGATCTCACGGTCATGAGGTTGAGCCATGTCATGCTCTGTGGTATGTAAGCATGTAGTCTGCTTGAGATTCTCTCTCCCCCTGTGCTTCTCCCCCAACTTGTGCATGTGCACAGGCATGCTCTCGCTCGCTCTCTCAAATAAATAAAATCTTTTCTAAAATATAAATTTTAAAAATTCTTTAGACTGGATATATATATATTTTTTAAGGTTTTATTTATTTATGTGACAGACAGAGATCACAAGTAGGCAGAGAGGCAGGCAGAGAGAGAGGAGGAAGCAGGCTCCCCGCCAAGCAGAGAGCTCGACGCGGGGCTCGATCCTAGGACCCTAGGACCACGACCTGAGCCAAAGGCAGAGGCCTTAACCCACTGAGCCACCCAGGTGCCCATGGATATATATTCTTAAATTTGGTTTTGTATATGTTTTCTTCTTCTTTTTTTAAAGACTTACTTATTTTAGAGAAAGTGTGAGTCTGGGGAGAGGGAAAGAGCATCCTCAGGCAGACCCCCCACTGAGCTCATAGCCTAACACGGGGCTCAGTCCCAGGACCCTGAGATCACGGCTTGAACCAAAATCAAGAGTCGGCTGTTTAACCGACTGAGCCACCCAGGCACCCTTTGCATATATTTTCTTTCAATAGTTTCTATGCCTCTTCATTTTCTCGAGTGTCTTTTAAAGACTAAGAAACTAGTAAAGACTAGTGCAAAATTCTCATGAAACCTGTTAGATCTAATCTTTCTATTGTAATTTGTGCTTTTTACATCTTACCTAATAAATGGACTAACCCAAAGTCAAATGTTTTCTGTTTTCTCCTAGAGTTTTATAGGTTCAGGTCTCCTATTTAGGTCTGTGATCTATTTGGAGCTAAATTTTTTACTGTAGTATAGGATCAAGGTTCATACTTAGCCTACATATAGCCAGTTACTCTAGTAACATGTGATGAGATTATCCCCTAGTTACTGAATTATCTTGGCATCTTATTAAAAAAAAGAAATCAACCATGTAGGAAAGGGTTTATTTCTGGATGATGTTCTGTTGCATTGGTGTCTGTGTGTCCTTATACCATTGTCATAATTATTGTAGCTTTATAGTAAGTCTTGAAATCAGGTAGTGTAAGTCTTCCAGATATGTTCCTTTTCAAAACTGGCTGTATTAGGGACACCTGGGTGGCCCAGTTGGTTAAGTTTCTGCCTTTGGCTTGTATCGTGATCCCAGGGTCCTGGGGTTGAATTCTGCATCAGGCTCCTTGCTCAGCAGGGATCCTGCTTCTCCCTCTGCCTGCTGCTCTCCCCTGGTCCTGTGTCATGCCCTCCCCCCCACTACTGACAGATCTTAAAAATACATATATTACATTGACTGTTCTATGTAAATTTTAGAATCATCTTGTGTCTTTCAACAAACTGGTCATCTTAATCTAAGTTACCAGTTTTAGTATTTGTACAATTTATGAAATGTTCCCTTTCATTCCTAATATTGATCATTTTTGTTTCTTCCTTTTTGTTAGTCAGTTTGCCAAGCAGTTTAATTTTACTGATTTTTTTTTCCATCATGAAAAAATGCGGGACTTGATCCCAGGACTCCGGGATCATGACCTGAGCTGAAGGCAGTGGCTTAACCATAGTCCTTGTTTCATAATCTACTTGGTGTTTCATTACTATAGACTTCTAGCTTTAGAAGCTTTTTGGTTAATGTTTGTATGACATGTCTTTTTTTTTTTGTCCTTTTACTATTGACTGTGTTCAAAGTGGCTCCATTGGAGATAACATATATCTGGGTCTTACTTGTTTATTCTACTCTTAATTGGGTTGGTGAAAACAGACCATTTACATTTATCATTAACTATCAGTATGGTTGGGTTTAAGTCTGCTTTCTTGCTCTTGGTTTTTCTCCTCTGTTCATTGCTTTTCTCCTCTTTTTATGCTCCCTATTGGATTAATTTTATGATTGTATATTAAAGTCTTTTGGGGGTTTTTTTGGTTTGGGTTTGTTTTGTTTTGTGGTGTTTTGGGTTGTTTTTGTTTTGTTTTCTTTTAGTAATCTCGACACCCAACATGGGACGCAACCTCATGACCCCAGGATCAAGAGGTGCATGCTCTTCTCACTGAGCCAGGCTCATGCCCCAAGGCAGTTATCTCTTAATTTATAAAATGGGGAAAAAAGTCTTCACTATTTACTCATGTATTTACCATTCGTGGTGCTCTTCACTCCATTGTGTGGTTCCAGCCTTCTGTCTGCTTTAATTTTTCTTTGCTACATAAACCTCCTCCTTTTTAGCATTTGAGGCACAGGTGTTCTGGTGACAGATTCTCTCAGCTTCTTCTTTAAAGTCTTTATTTCCCTTTCATTGTAGAAAGATGTTTTTTGCTGGATGTAGAATTATAAGTTGAGTCTTTTTTTTAATATTTACAAGATGGTGCTCCATCATCTTCCAGCTTACCTGGCTTCTGCTCAGATGTCTGCTGTCTTTCTTTGTACCTCTATAAAGATTGCCTTTTTTCCTCAGGGTATTTATTTTCTATTTGTATCATTGGTTTTTAGCGTTTGATTATTAGGTGCTTTGCTGTGTTTTAAATGATTATTCTGCTTAGTGTGCATTGGGCTTCTCAGATCTGTGGGGTATGTGGTTTTCATCATATTTAGTAATGTTTTATCCTTTTTTTTTTTCTAGAGAGAGAGAAGACAAAAGGGGCCATCACTCTTCAAATATTTTTGCCCCCTCTTTTTTTTCTGAGATTAATTACACGTTTCTTCACTCTCCAGCATCTTCAAGTTTCTCTCTCCCTTCATTTATAATAACTTTTTTAAATATTTTATTTATTTATTTGACAGAGAGATCACAAGTAGGCAGAGAGAGGGGGAGGGAAGCAGGCTCCCTGCCGAGCAGAGAGCCCGATGCGGGGCTCGATCCCAGGACCCCGGGATCATGACCTGAGCCGAAGGCAGAGGCTTTAACCCACTGAGCCACCCAGGCTCCTATAATAACTTTTTAAACATCATTATCTGATACTTCCATCCACCATCTTTGTATTTTCTGGGTCTGTTCTACTGGCTGATCTTTTTCTTCTGCCTTTTTGCCTGTCTGATATTTTGTGATCAGCTGCCAAACTGTGTGGCTACACATTTTTGTGTGCTGTAGGTTTTAACTTTTCTAGATTGCATTGTAGGTATAGTTGAATGACTTGGATACCACTTGGTCTTTCAGAAGTTGTTCTCAAATGTCACCAGTGCTGGTTCAGAATAACTTTTTGTCTAGGACTAATTTACCCCGTTGCTGGGGCAGTACTCTTTTGAGGACTCTGATTCACTGTTTGTCATAGGGTCTTTCCACTGAAGCTGGTGGGAACAGAAACTATTTCCAGCTCAGTGTGAGATCTGGGAATTATCTGGCCTGCTGCTTTCCAGTGCTGCTTTGCCCAGCTCTATTAGCTTTCTCTCATACACGTGGAGATATGTTCTCAGCCACAGATTGGAGGGGATCCCTCTTCACATTTCTAGAACTCTATCACTCTCCTCTAGTATTCCTGCCTCAAAATTATAGCTGTCTCCGCCTCCTCAAATACTTCTCTCAGTTCTGATTGGGTTCCTCTTCCCTGCATAGCAGCCTGGGAACTGCCTCCAGACAGAAAACTTAGGCAGTTATAAATCAGAACCCTGTATGTTTCCTCCTTTATAATCCTGTGCTGCTTTTCATCCAGTGTTTGAAAGCTGTTTCTTTTTTTGTTTGTTTTTTTAGAAGATTTTATTTATTTGAGAGAGAGAGAATGAGAGAGAGCATGAGAGAGGAGAAGGTCAGAGGGAGAAGCAGACTCCCCACGGAGCTGGGAGCCCGATGCGGGACTCCATCCCAGGACTCCGGGATCATGACCTGAGCTGAAGGCAGTGGCTTAACCAACTGAGCCACCAGGCACCCTGAAAGCTGTTTCATAGCTCGTTTGGTTTTCTAGTTGTTTAAAGTGAAAAGGTAAATCTAGTCCATTTTATTCCACCATGGCTAGCAGCACAAGTTACAGCATGTACAATACCAGTGCCTATGACGAACTTGTGGCAGTGGTTTGCAGATAGGTTTTGTGTCGAAGGTTTCTTTTTATGATCCTCACTGTTGTCATTTCTTTGGTTTCCTTTTTTTTCCTTCCTGCCCACTTGAATTGATTGAGCTCTTCTCAACAGAAGTGGGTAAAAGAAAGTCATCTAAATATCTTAATACAAGGCCCTTTTTAGGTACTAAACAAACAAAAAACTTATCCCTATCTTCAAACAGACCTTGCACCAAATAAGCAGTACGTAAGAAAGCAGTGGGGGATCGGGGTGGGAAGGCCAGGGCCAGTTGCTGTTTCTGAACTGCAGTGGTGCGAGTGATTAGAGCTGGAAAGTAAGAATCATAGAAATGGTTATAAGTTGAAACTACTTGCAAATAAGAGTCTGAGGGGGAAAACATAGATGAGGAGGAGAAAAAGCTAAGGGAGGATCAGGGCAGTCGGTACTTAAGAAAGAAAATGGAAAACAAAAACTTGAGCTTTGTTCGAGAGACAAAGCATGCTTCGGTTGGAATGCTGCTCTGTCGTGAAGGCTGGTGTCTAGCAGACCAGATATCAGCCACCAGGTCTGTTCTGGTGGCATAGTGCAAAAGAATGTCTGCTATCTTATATTTAGAAAAAGGTTACCTGAATTCAGAGATGCTTGTGAACAAGATGACACAGTACCTTCTCAGAAAACAGAGTTGATTTTGACTTCATACTGTCCCGTTTCTCAGTTCCTGTGACCTAAAGTACACAGAAGGAGTACAGTCCCTCAACTGGACTAAGATCATGAAGACCATTGTCGACGACCCCGAGGGCTTCTTCGAACAAGGTGGCTGGTCTTTCCTAGAGCCTGAGGGTGAGGTGCGTGAGTGTGGGGTTTCTTTTCTGGTACATGGTGGTGCCCATTACTGTCGGGCGGCTAGGAAATGCCATTAAGTAACACCAAAGGGAGCAGACCGAGTGGGAGCTTGGTCTTACTGTGTTGTTTCTCCAGGGTAGTTTTACAGGTAGATGATAAATTAGGGACTGGTAGTCACTCAGATTTCTTTGAAATTGCAAAATTATTCTTTCTTGGTATTGGGAAGAAATTCTTCAGCGCATTTTTACTTTTTTTAAAATTTGAAGTATAATTAACATATAGCACAATATCAGTTTCAGGTATAACTTGAGGGCATTTTGCAAAAATGTTTTTCTAAGAAGTGGTTCTTCCATCACTGCATTATGCAGTATTACAAGCGTATTTTTGTGGTTAATTTTCCTAGGTAAGTAAGGGTGAAGTGAATATTTAAGAAATAGAATTAGATATTTGTCTAATTGCACTTTACGTCTCTTCTATCTCTTGGTCACTCAGGGTTTTGGGGTTTTGTTTTATTTTTTTCATGTAAAAAAGAAATAATGTTGGTGTGCCAAGTGGGTTAAATTAATTCATTAATCAAGTGAATGTCAAAAAAACATCCAGTAAATGGTATTACGCTCTCTGACTCACCAGGGGAGTGATGCTGAGGAAGGGGATTCAGAATCTGAAATCGAGGATGAGACTTTTAATCCTTCAGAGGATGACTATGAAGAGGAGGAGGAGGATAGTGATGAAGATTATTCATCAGAAGCTGAAGAATCAGGTTAGTCTATAGGGAAAATTTTTCATGGCTTTCTAATTTACTGTCATTTTCGGAAACTCATAAAGGAGGAAAGAATTCTGGCATTCCATTCCTATCTAAAGACCAATGCTTAATCCATTTTATTTTAGACTATTCCAAGGAATCATTGGGCAGTGAAGAAGAGAGTGGAAAGGATTGGGATGAACTGGAGGAAGAAGCCCGAAAAGGTAAATTTTTTGTTGTTTGTTGTTGATTTTTGAGGCACAAATTTTTAGCAGATTTTAGTATTGTGAAATGTTATTTGCCTACTATGAATAACAAAAGAACACTATAAAACTCAGTTATAGCTGCAGCCTCATCAGAGGAACAGATAAACTCTGGAATGCGTCCACACTCTTCCAAGTGGCGTGACTCTGTAACGGATGCTTTCTTCACGTGGGCCCATAGCTGGGATAGCCATATAAAGGCTCCAGAATTAGGCCATCCAATTTCCAAAAATAAGTCCTGTAATAGTTTAACTTTCTGGACCTCTTCTGGGTTGGGATTGTTTTTGTAATACCAGTTTAATTACTCTGAACCCAAACACCAGATACAAGTTAAAAGGTGAAAAGGAAATATTACCTACTGGATCCCAAGCATTGGGATAGGCCTTATTTAATCAGAAAATAATTTTCCATCATACAAATACATAAACCAAGGTTCAGAAAAGTTAAGTACTTGCCCCAAATCACACAACCAAGAAGTGACTAACAGATTAAAACCTCAGTTTGATGGCAGAGTGCACACTGTCGTGGTGCATACTGTTATGTACTATTAGCTATCGAAGCCAGCCTGTCACTAACCAGTAAGGCCTTTCTCCTATTTAGCGGACCGTGAAAGTCGTTACGAGGAAGAAGAAGAACAGAGTCGAAGTATGAGCCGGAAGAGGAAGGCATCTGTGCACAGTTCAGGCCGTGGCTCTAACCGTGGTTCCAGACACAGCTCTGCACCCCCCAAGAAAAAGAGGAAGTAACTTCTGAACTTTGGTCCTCAGCTCCATTCTTTATCCAGCCAACCCCTACAAATTTTACATGACATAGAAACTGTATTTTTCCTTTTTTTTTTTTTCCTTTTGAAGTTTGGCCATTTGTGTTTATGGGTTTAGGGGGCCATTTGTGTGGACCAATCTACTCGGGGAATTCCAGGCCCACCAGGACACGTGCCAGTGGCCCCATCCAGATGGCGAGGGAGGAGGTGTTCTTGAAGAAGGGCAGAGGCTTCCACTGTTAATAAGTACCGTTTCATTCCTCTCTCTTCCTGCCACCTTCTGCCAGGACATCGATGGCTTCTGACATCTTATTCTCTGATGTCTCAAAGCTGTATTTCCAAGACATTGGTACAAGGTGACCCCTAACTACCTGTACCATGGTTCTTGACCAGCAGATCCGAGCCTCCATCCTCCCTACTGCCATGACCTTCCTCACATCTCTTTACGTCCCATCTTTGCAGTACTCAAGAAAAAGTTGTTGGAATTTGCTAAAAGTTGTGATAAATCATACCACCTGAGCTAGTGAGGCAGATCGGGCTGGTAACTCCGTCTGAGTTTCCTGCTTTTTGGCCTCACACAGATAGAGGTGTGTCTGCTGCCTTGCCTTGGAGGACCTAAGAAGCAGTGGCACTCCCTGGCTCAGTTTCCTCCTCCTCACAAATTCACCCATGGTACCATGGTAGGAGCAAAATTACCACTGTTTCTTTTCTGATGTA